>NC_051065.1:134693284-135020784 GCF_004664715.2 Peromyscus leucopus
TGATATATTGTGTACCCTAATAAAATTTGCCTGAAGATCAGAGATCAGAACAAGCTACTATATTAAACATAGAGCTCAGGCAGGGGTGGCACACACCTTTAGTCCTAACACTCAGGAGGCAGAGATCCGTGTGGATCTCTGTAAGTTCAAAGCCACCCTGAACTAGATGATATTGACTCTGTCTAAGAGAGAAAAGAGAACCAGGCAGTGGTGGCACACCCCTCTAATCCCAGTACTGGGAAGCACACTCACCTTTAATCCCAGGAAGTAATGGCTTGGGGGAGAAAGGTATATAAGGTGTGAGGAGACAGGCTTTATGGGAGAAGCATCCCTTTCATCCAGAGGCTATTTTGGCTGAAGCCTTTCAGCTGAGGATGCTCTTCTTTTAGCTGAGGCTCTTTGGCTGGAGAGCCTTTTCAGGCTGAGCAGTCCTAGAGGTGAGATGTGACAGCTGATTGCTCCTGTGTCTCTCTGATCTTTCAGTATTGACTCCAATATCTAGTTCTGGGGTTTTTATTAATAAGACCTTTTAACATTTGAACAATATTTCTGTGACATGCATGTGCCTACATGCATGTGGTTGGAGGTCCTAAGGCAACTTGTGAAGTTCATTTTTTCTTTCCACCACGTGGGTTCCAGGGCTTGAACTCAGGAATTCATGCTTGGCAGCAAATACCTTTATTCACAGAACCATCAAACTAGACCTAGTCACTAAAGTTTTCTAGATGCATTTTCTCTATGCAAAGAGAATAGACAAAGAATAGACATGATAAGTGATTAAGGGAAAGAAATCTTGAGCTTATTAAGTAATGAATCTTTTTATTTAAGGATTTTTTAATTCATTTTACATACCAACCACAGATCTCTCTCTCATCCCTCCTCCTGCACTTCTCTAGTCTTCACCCCAATCCACCTTCCTTTCCCTCCTTAACATGAACATATATTGAGATAGTTCCTCTATTATCTGCTATTGACCTTTATTTGTTAACATATTTTATGTTCAACAACCATATGAGATGGATATTCTGTTTCTCTCCACCTTGGCTTTGAAGAGAGAGATGCTTTAAAAAAATCAAAACAATAAAAACTCCAAAAAACCTTGACCAAATTCATAAGATAATCGGTTGAGCAAATGTTTTTACACCATTGTGTCAGAAGGATAAATTTCACAATAGGCTAGGCCTTTATTTAGTAAGCTTCTCAGTGTCACATAGTTTGAATATATTTTTCATCAAACACAGCAGAGTCAATGAAGACAAAACAAAGAATAGCTCAAATAAAGAAGAATTTCAAATACTTAATTTAATACAGGGCCAAAGAATGACCTGTATCTCAGAAAAATAAAAAGAAAAGTAATTGCTGAAAATTCTGCTTTGGCAATTAAGAAGTAAAGGAGGGAATGACGACTTCAAGGTAATACCAAAAATGCCAACATCAAGGGTCCCTGATACAATCACATCCCTCCTGGTCCTACCAGATGCACAATTCTCACACCTCATAAAAGGCCCTATTTAGTTCATAATCTTGGATGTGAAACGAAAGAGAGTTCTTCGTAGTCCATCCAAATACAGAAATTGGGATATGGAAAAAATTATATTATTTTTCAGTGCATTTATGAATATTCATCATTTTCTTAAAATATTTTATGATATAAAATTATATAATGTGCATTTGAAAAGTTTATGTGTACAGACATTTATATAGCAGTCTAAATGCATACATATTAATATGCTATATGTTATCTGTAGTGAAAGATCCAATATCAGAGAGGGGTGCAGGACATATCCTTTTAACTGAGGCAACACAAATGGAAGGAGCCTCCATAATGCATAAGTACCTAAAAAGATGAAGAATAAGAAAATAAAAGCAAGAACTGAAAAACAGCATCTCAGCCAGAGAGCAGAACATTTGAAGTAATGGGAAGAAAAGGCGTTGTAATAGAAAAAAGGCATAAACACCTCAAGTATACAGACCAAAGATCATCATGGTTTTCAGAAACCAGGAGATGGGCTCCAATTTCCATAACTTAATGAAAGGCACTTTACATGCAAAAGAGCCCTAGAAAAGATTAGAGACTGAATGGCCTAAAATAATGCTTTTGAATTGCCGTCTTTTTTTCCCTCAAAATCTCATATTATTCAATACAATATTATGTACCAAAAAGTAATCTAGTAACAAATTAATTTTTAGATGCCTGCATCAAACACAGAAGGCCATGTGCAAATAAACTCAGCAGGTAGCTAATAGCTGGCTTTTCCCAATAACTGATTGCCAACCTTATATCTGAAAAAATGAAAATATCAGGGTTTTGCCTTTGGGAATATCACTAACATATGTATATAGGTGATTTCCACTACTAGTTAATAGACATCAATATTCTGGCATTAAAAGAGAAATATAGGAAAGAGTTTGAAATGACTGTAAAGTAAATATGTTACCTTAATAAAATGCTGTGGCAAAATAATAGGTTATACTTTTTTGAGCATAAACTGTCATGTGTATATAAGAGGTTAAAATTTGTGTAATATAAAAAAGATAAAAAGCTCAGTTGTTTTTCTTCCCCCAACTCCAGTAGCAATATAGCTTAGGTGTTAAGTATCTGTTTTTGTAAGGCAAAAATCCACCACAACACAATCAAAACAGGCCTAGAACTACTAGGGGTGGCTTAATGATCAGGATTAGAAAACAACTTGATTCTCCTGAAGAACATACAAATGAAGAAATTTGACCTTGGCACCTGCATTGGCATGCTTTCCCTAAGGACTCTGTGTTTCAGGAAACAAGTAGGGATACCGAATTTGATGGACTACTTATTTATGTTACTCAAACACTGAGATCCAATTAGAGGTCACTAAGACAGTATGCTTGACAGTCAAGTTTTATAATCATGTTATCCTTTGAACTCCAAAGTTTCTATCAACTTCTAGACATGATAAAAATATCTTATACTCTTTCAAATTAAAAATATAATAATAATCTGGAGGCGAGGTGTTAGTGGCACATGCCTGTAATCCCAGCATCTGGGAAGGAGAGGCAGTGGGATCTCTGTGAGTTGAAGGCCAGCCTGGGTTATAGAGTGAGTTCTAGTGCAGCCAGGGCAACACAGAGAAGCCCTCTCCTGAAAAACCAAATATAATTAGTTCGATATTGTTTCTGTTTCTCTGTTTAGTAAGATACTGTACTGAGCCTTTCTACATATATTTGGATTAATTCTTTCAAAAAATCCCAAATCCTCTTTTCCTATTTTTCACTATTGTATACTTATAAGGACTAATGCTACAAAAAAGTTAAAGGAAAGAATGAAAGTACAACATCAAATTTTGTGCTCCATGAGGTTGTTATATATGGATACACACTCTATGTGTACATCTATATATAACATTTATGTATATAATTTTCAAACACTTGCTTTTTGACTGGCTATTGTGTTATAGGAGGTATGGGGGGAGTGTGGGTGTGTGCAGGGGATGCATGTGTGTTGTAAGGCAGATACTATTTACTACATAAAAAATTATTTTTTTAATTTTTTTTCATTTTTAAAATTTATTTATTAAATTTAATTTTACATATCAGCCACAGATTCCCTTGTTCTTCCCCCTCCCACCCACCCCTGCCTTCCCCCCAGCACACCTCCCAATCCCATCTCCTCTAGGGCAAAGACTCCCCAGAGGATTGAGTTCAACCTGGTAGATTCAGTCCAGGCAGGTCCAGTCCCCTCCTCCCAGGCTGAACCAAGTGTCCCTGTATAAGCCCCAGGTTCCAAACTGCCAGTTCTTGCACTGAGGACAGGACCCGGTCCCACTGTCTGGATGCCTCCCAAGCAGATCAAGCTAATCAACTGTCTTATTTATCCAGAGGGCCTAATCCAGTTGGGGGCTCCTCAGCTATTGGTTCATAGTTCATGTGTTTTCTTTCGTTTGTATATTTGTCCCTGTGCTTTTTCCAACCTTGGTCTCAACAATTCTCGCTCATATAAACCCTCCTCTTTCTCACCAAATGGACTCCTGGAGCTCCACCTGTGGCTTGACCGTGGACCTCTGCATCAGATTCCCTCAGTTATTGGATGGGGTTTCTAGCACGACAATTAGGATATTTGGCCAGGTGGCCTTGGAATACTTCAGAGATCTATTCAGAGGGCCTGATCCAGTTGGGGACCCCTCAGCCTTTGGTTCATAGTTCATGTGTTTCCATTCGTTTGGCTATTTGTCCCTGTGCTTTAATATCCCCAAGGTGACAAAGCCTTTACCTGATAAACATGTAAAGATAGAAACTTGGGGTGGTTTGGTTTTAGAGCCCACACTCTGCATGGAATCTGCCTGTATCCATCTCCAATATGTATTTCACTTCCATTACCACTGGACCAGAGCTTTCAGCCACTATTTTAATCTTATGCAAGGAAATGAAAGGTAGACTTGAACATTTTCTATTTTACTCTTCTGAAGTCATGCAGTTAGGATGGTAATGTGGAGACAATGTTCCCTGCTTGGTCCATGCTTTGTTTGTTAAATGGAATTGAGAGATTTGCATATAGGCTAATTCAACTGCTTGGCTTTTGGAAAGGGATGCTCCCTTGACCTAATGTTGATGGGTAGTGGGGGTTGTGAAGAATTGTGAATGTTCTTCTCTTGATTAGCTCCATCTATGACATTGAGCATGCATGTTGAGAAACAGTAGAGGACATATATATGGCTCTCCTAAAGTATAGCTGAGCTTTCAACCACATAGGAGATTAGTTACAGAAATAGCATGCCTTTTACATGCATATTCATCTAGCAATATCTTTATTGGATGGCTATCCTCAAGGTCATTCATGTCTTTGCTTCTTCAGATATATTTAGTAGCAGCTGTAGTCTATCTTTAAATAACACATTCTCTTTAAAAAAAGAAAGAAAAGAAAAAGAGAAAAGAAAATGTTTTAAACCTTTGAAAAATTCAGCCTCGGTTCTCCAAAACAAAATTTACCAAATTTCCTTGTGTTTTTAGTAGCAACAATGAAAAGAGACAATTTCTTAAATGGAGAATTGACAAGTGACAATGATTAATGACATTTGTGTTTATTGAGTTGGCCATAGGCCAAGAGTGAGGAGTGTTTCCCTGGACCCCTTATTGGTAAAATTATAGCTCGAAACAGGTGCAAAAACATTACACATAAAGTAGAAGAAGAGGGCTCACATCCAAAAGCATCGTCTGCCCGCTTTAGCATCAGTATTTTGTACTTCAGTAAAGAAGAAATATGGACAGAATTCATTCCAACACAGTTTGATGCTGCATTTCCTTTTATGTTGACACATTGTTTCGAAACCTGTCAAGATAAATGTAAAAAACTTATGTTGATTTCTATTTAATAATTATTTTAAATTTTAATTGCTTTTTAGCTTTTCAATTTTTAATTCCTTTCAGTCTGGCTTTATCTTTATAAGAAGTACATGAACAGTCAAACTAAGAGAAATTCTCTAACAGTAGCGTCATTCTCCTGGTTCTCTGTGCTACAGAACACAAACTGTGTCCTTGAAAATCCTCCATTCTCATCAGGAAAGACCAAACCTCTCCTGTCATCTCTTCTCCTCCTAACTAGAACACATCTCCTGCAGCTCCATTAGGGCCCCAATTGCTTCTCTTACAATATTTATTTCTCCTCCTACCACTTCATGACTGTGATCCCAGATTTGTAATATTTATGCATCAAATGTTCTCATTAAAGTTATTGACGGTGATGTCTCCTCCTTTAGGAGAGTGGGAAAAGTCAACACAGGCAGTTTCAGCCCACAGACACAGATAAAGGAGGAAAAGACAAGAAATGCACAGTGACTCATCCTTGCTGAGAGAGAAATAAAGTGGAAAAATCTGATAAAAAAGAAAGCCCAGAGCATGCAATTACTCTAGCATGTATACTAGATAAATAAAAATTATTATGTAATCCAAAATGGGCTTATAAAGTAAAAGAAACAGCCATTATTTCTGAGACAGATATCTTTTTTATTTGATATTAGACAACTTGGGGCCACAGTGAATGTTTCCCAACATTTTCTGAAAACCATTCAAGTGTTCTCAAATGTTATGTGACTGTCTCCCCACATACTCTCTGGATTTGGATATTATTAAAGCATTTATTTGTATCAATTCCATGAATATTTCTCCAGTGAAACCAATACATAGACTCAGCTTTCAACTCCCTGCTGTATACTGATAGTGTAAGAAAGAAATAAAGTTATATTAGCAATAACTTTCAATATGTTGAAAATTTTGTTGAGGTTTTTTAAAAGTCCTTCTCTCCTAAGGCATTTGTGTAGTACAGAAGATTGAACAGAGAATTTGCAACACAGCCATTATCTATCACCTACTGTTTAATACAGTTCAGTTAAACATATACAATGTACATAGATCAGCAGTTCCATTTCATTGTCTAAGTTCCCTACAAATACAACTTCAGTTGAGTAGCTATCAGGCTCAGAAAACTGACTCTGTTGGGGGACTTGGGGTGGAAAGTTGAAAATGAGGAAGGATATTTTAGATAGACCTGCAAAATAACTAATATTCCCAATAAAAATGTCAGTGACACCCCTGCTGACAATAATTTCCTCAGTTTAAAATTTGCCACTTGAGGGAAAAATGTATAGAAATATCTTTCCCAAGCTGATGTCACTAAAGACATTTGCTAAAAGCTTCAGAGAACTTTCTAAGGAGGTAGACAATGTGTCCAGTTTATCTTGAGAAGGCTTGTAATCAAGTGAATAATAGCAGGCAGAGTCTGCAATACTGCCTTCTGTGCTAGCTAATGCAGTCATCAGAACCAGTGCTGGGATGTTGTAGACCACCTCTGACTGAGAATGATCCGGTAGGTGTTCTAGATGCATGGATAAACTCTTCAGACAAGGCAATGTGCTACTATTATATTAAACTGAGTGTGTGTGTGGGAAACAACTGCTCTGCATATATTATCACAATCAGACCCCTTAGAATACGGGAAGCAATCGTAACTGGAGGATTCTAAGAGTTACCATGTGGTGAAATGACTGTTTTCTTGCCCAGCATAAAACATTTGAGCAAATTTTTGTACTTTCCACCCATGAATTAAAGAGTAAATTGCCAGAATGAATCTAAGCAGTAATGCAATTGATCATGAGCATTCTGCTTCTAAGTTGTTAAAGTTTATAAGACTAATATTTTATCTTGGAAAGTTTATTTGAGATTGTTTCCATTTACTGCATTCACTCATTCCTCTGTTCATTCATTCATCACTAAATAAGTTTCTGATTCTGAAGCAGATAACCTGAAAGAATACAAGAACATGATAAAAGTTCTACCTACTAAGTCTTTGCTTCTTCTAGTTTCCTTTGAAAAATGAATAATAAACCAATAAACCTACTGCAAATATGTTAATTGGACAGTAAAGAAATTGTTAATGATGTCATGAGATGGGTCACTCCTGAAACAAAACATAAAATCAGAAAGATATCATTGAAGAGAACACCAGTGTTCCAGTTAATATGCCCTACCCTATTAAAATAACTCTCATGAAACAAACTAGGCCCAAATCACCATAACACCTCTTTGTTCTCCCAAAAGGATTCATTTCCTCAGATAAATGTTCATAATTATCCATTTAGTTCTCATCCCAGGTCTCAAACAGACATTCTGGTCTGAAATAATAACATGTCATACTTCAATATTTGAGTGATTGACATTTTTATGGTATATTCATCAGACATTCAGCAAAATACTTTTTCTATATGTCTACTTTTACTTTTCTACTATTATTCTGTCAATCACTACTTGGATGCAAACTTTAAAATAAAGTGATAATCATGAAAAACTTTCTGATCCATCTTTTTCAATTGTTGCATTATGGGCACACCTACATATACCACAAAGATATAGATTTAGATGCCTGATGATAGACAAATGATATAGCAGTCAATTCAGTACATTTATTCATTTTGAAGCTATTTGTTATATTAGAGGAAAAGATGGAAGGAAAAATGTTAAATTGTCACATATGTCAGCCCCAAGTTTTCTAAGTTTATTTTATGCAACTTTCATTCCTAAAACGAGAATGGTCCTTTTAGGACTTCTTCAGTCACAAGTACCATTTTTCAGGGGCCATTATTGTAGACTGTGAATTACTTAGAAGTTTGGCTCTTCCTCCTTCCTTACCACCTGTCTCTGGACAGCTTCATACACCAGGACATCAATAAGAAGACTGGGGAAACAGTGTCAATTAAATTACAATCTCTAAATTCACTTTGTGTTTCTCTCCTGCACGAGTTGTGGTGAGTGAAAAATTAAAAATGAGTAGCATTATGTTCTATTGCATTTGCTTGTTTGAGTTCTTATTTGTTTATTCATCTCTCATATATTACATCCCAACTACAGCTTCCTCTCCCTCCGTTCCTCTCAGTCCCTCCCTGCCCACCTCCCTTTTTCCCCAGATCCACTCCTCCTCTATTTCCCTTCAGAAAGGGGAAGGCTTCCCAGGGATGTCAACCAAACACATCATAACAAGTTACAAGACTAGGCAGAAACCCTCATATCAATGCTGGATGAGGCAACCCAGGAAGAGGAAAAATGTCCCTAGAACAGGCAAAAGAGTCAGAGACACTCCCACTCCCACTGTTAGTAGTTCCATAAGAACACCAAACTATTCAACAATAACATACACAGAGGACCAAGCTTAGACCCGTGCAAGTTCCCTGATTGTCACTTGAGTCTCCATGAGCCCTGCTTAGTTGATTCTGTGGGCCATATAATCTTGGTGTGCTTAACCTCTCTGACTTGTACAATCCTTCCTATACCACAGCACATCTTGCAGGCAGGACAAATTGTAAGGTAGAAGGCTTTGTGGCTGGATTGGTGTCCCAGTCCAATCACTAGAAGTCTTGCTTGGTTACAGAAGATGGCCAATTCAGTCTCTGTATCCTCCATTACTAGGACTCTTCACAAGGGCCACTCTTGTAGATTCCAAGAAATTTTCACTGCACTAGATTTCCACATGGCATCTGAAATGCCCCCCACAATTCGACTTGTCTCTTCTAGCATGATCTCCCTCAACCTGTCCCCTACTTCACCTGATCCCTTCCCATTACCACCTGTCCTCAGTCCACCCTCAATATCTGGTGCCCAATGTGGGGCATGAACCCATGACCCTGAGAATAAGAGCCTCATGCTCTACCGACTGAGCATAATCCTGAGAATTATGAAACCTAAGGGAAAAGGACTCCAGAGAACACCGCTGGACTGCGATACACCTTCCCCAGACCCCGCGACCTACCTATCCCTTCATTTGTAAGTTACCCACTAAATAAATCTTCCTTTTAACTACATGGAGTGGCCTTAATAATTTCACCAATATAAGATAGTCTCTACGTATGGCACAGAGTAGGCACTTTTGCCAAACTTTACTGTTTTGCCTTAGTCCTCACATTTTGCTTATTCAAACCTGCAAGTTAGCTAGAGATGATATCAGGAGGCTCTAGTTCATTCCTGGGCATATACACAGCCACACATATATACACTGCTTTCTAGGGTCCCAGGAATTTACCTGAAGCTTTAAAAGATTCAAACAGCATACCTCTCCTCAAATTTTTATTTTAAGGCCTTTTGTACAGGATTGTGTGTAACCAACTTATTCTCCAAAAACTCAGGAAGAAAGGTACAATTTTGGATCCATAATCAGTTTCATGATACATGAGTACTGGATAGTGTTGTTGTGATAAAGAAAAGAAAATAAAGATAAAACCTTCTATTAGGAGCTGTACTTTTATCTAACTTTTCTTACCTGACAAACTCTGGCAGATTCTGTTTCCTCAAAGAAACCCCTTTATATTCTCAGATTAAAGTCAAATACTGCTGACTGCTACTTCAGATACAGAAATATATTTGATATATTGTATCATTTTAGATGGTATTGTAGCAGTATTAGTATTTGTGTAATTATTTGAGTACTGATGTTTGCCTAGACATGCTGTGTCAATACAGGACATGTGTTATAACTACTTTTCTCACTTGTTTATCTTCACTTTCAACTCCACTTGCTGCACATGGTAGAATGTGTCTACAAAATGGTTTTGTGTGCCATGGAGAACTAAATTAATTTCATGGTTTTATTTCAGAAAGAAAGAAAGAAAGAAAGAAAGAAAGAAAGAAAGAAAGAAAGAAAGAAAGAAAGGACACTCAAATTCAAGCAGTCCTCAGAGGTTTGTGGTCAGGATTCATAAAAGTCTGCTGGGCTTCTCTACAAGGGCAGTCTACAAGACATCCAAAACCAAGGAAGTATCTCCCTCTTCAAATAGCTTTTTCTTCTTTCTCTGTGCTGATTTATCATATTCTCCATTACTGAAACTCAAAACCATGGCATGTTTTTACCCTTAATTTATTTTCACTATATCTATACTGAAGAAATAATATCATCCCATTTTCTACAGCATTAATATCAATTTCATCTTCAATCTGATGCCGTTGGTGTTTTCTAACGAAACTTCTATAATAAGCTATGAAATGATACCTAAAATTATCAAAATGTTATTTTCAACTTTCTGTGGTTTTTACTTCCAATCATGTGTTAAAATCTTAATTCTTGCCTTCAATTCTATTACTAGTCACACACAACGGAAAGGTTATTGTTTGTTATTAATTTTCAAGCATAGTGTTTCCTCTCAAAACCTAAGCAGTCATTCTTTCCATTTCTAAGTCTTATTGTTATTATTCAAATTTAAAGCAAAAAGAATACATGTGGTTGATATATTGTGCACTCCAATAAACTTATCTGGGGATCAGAGAACAGAACAGCCACTCTATTAAACATAGAAGTCAGGCAGTGGTAGCACATGCCTTTAATCCTAGCCTTCTGGAGGCAGAGATCCATCCAGATCTCTACAAATTCAAGGCCACACTAGAAACACCCAGGCATGGTGACACATGCCTTTAATCCCAGGAAGTGATTACAGGAAGCAGAAAGGTATATAAGGTGTGAGGACCAGGAACTAGAGCCTTTTTTTTTTTTTTTTTTTTTTTTTTTTTTTTTAGCTTTTAGGGTTAGCAGCAGTTCAGCTGAGATCTATTCAGATGAGGACTCAGAGGCTTCCAGTTTGAGGAAACAGGATCAGCTGAGGAATTGGCAAGGTGCGGTTGGGCACGGCTTGTTGTTTCTCTGATCTTTCAGCATTCACCCCAATACCTGGCTCTGGGTTGGTTTTATTATAACAAGACCTTTTAAGATTTGTGTTACAAATATACATGATTTGCAAATTCTTACATTCCCAAAATAAACAAATCACTTCCTGGACTTCTGAAACAAATTTTATGTGTCAAATACATATTGAACATATAGGATGGCGTGATTACATAATGGACTATGTACATAATGTTTATGATTATGTACCTCCAGGTACCACCATATTTACAACAACATAGTCGTCACTATGAATAGATTTGCGACTTTAAATTTGCCTATAAAGTTAGCATATTCCTATACTTTTGAGAATCACTATTATTTTTGGTTGGATAATGACAAATGAGTGAAAAACAAGACATCTCATTTGTCATTTTTAATAGAGACGGTGTGAAAGAGAGTCATTTATCTATTGGTGAAATTATTAAATACTGAAATTACACTAGCCTAATACTCTTAATACATAGGTTTAGCTTGTATGCTGATAGTAGATGAATGGATAAGGATAGGTGGTATATATAAACAATGGAGTTTTATTCATCCATAATGAACAAAAATCTTGTCTGCACATGGCATGAAAACAGGAGGATCGCTTGGGAAGAGAAATTATATGAGAAAGAGGATTGGATACAGGAAAGGGAAGTAAAGAGGGGTTATGATCAAAATACACGACATACCTAAAATATTATACATGAAGTGTCATGACTTTTATACAATAAATACAGAGTCATACAAGTTCTAACAATATGATGATGTCATCACAAAACATGGAGCATTGGCACTGTGACAGAGTGAAAACAGATATTCTAATCAAAATAGAAATTTGTTCTCTTATAGACAAATATTCTAATGCCCCAGGCAATATCTTATAAGCATATTGTATTCCTTGAGGAGAATTTAATGTGGGGCTCAGAGAGGAAATGCAAGAGGTGGGGGATGGTGAATATTTCTTGAGTTTTGATCAAACTATTATAAAAAGAGAAGAGCCCAATCAATATTTAACCAGACTCAACCATAGATGGAATAGAATAGAATTCTAGCCTGTGTATTTTATTTGCCCTTGGCCTCAAGTGATCCAGGAACTATCAAAGACAAGGATGGAAAAATCAACTTTATTTAGCTCTACTATGTAGATGTTAGTGCATAAAAATTTCCTTGTACTCAGCAAAACAGAAGTCATTCTACTGATAAAAGGGACTGAAGGAAATTCTTTGACTTACTGGCTTGTTCTTGTTTTCTGCTTATTTTAAATATTATAATCATTAAAATGAGGAGAGTTCTAGAACAGAACTCAATGTTTATTATTGGTTATAGAACTGTTTTAAAAAATTTCATAGAATTAATGACAAGTAGAAATTACTAGATCTAAATTAACCTTCATTCAAAGACACTTTTTTTTTCTTTTTGGTTTTTTGAGACAGGGTTTCTCTGTGTGTCTTTGAGCCTTTCCTGGATCTTGCTCTGTAGACCAGGCTAGCCTTGAACTTACCAAGAACTGCCTGCCTCTGCCTCAAAGACACTTTTAAGGAACAATTACAGTGTAAAAAGAAAGCGAGATGGGGAGGAAAAAAGAAGAGAAAAGAAAGAAAAAAGAGAAAAGAAAAGGAACAATCAAGAAGCAAGACAGTGCCCATAGAGTTATGGCTTAAAAGCTGTACAGTTGTCCTGATCCTAAAATTACCCGGGAACTTCCAAACCTCCCCATCAAGTACTACACTAAAAAGCCATTGTTTCTATAAAGCCCAATTCAGTATGGCCACAAAAGATAATGAGGAAATTCTTAAAAGACCCAAGGCAGGAAGGAGTCCTAGGCAACAATGGATGAAGAAACCAAGGATACTAGAAAGTAACACATTAGGGTTAGCACTAGCACACTAGCAGTCTCTTGGGTTTTCGTTCTTGATAAAGGTATTTATTCTTCTGCCAACAGGATTTTGGTATTTTTGTATAGCAAGACTTCACAGAATGTACCAACTTTTTTCAGTCATATCATCTGTGATTCCTTTTTCCAAATGGAAAGCTGTTTGTCCTTGCCATGAAACATACTCCCTTAATTAATGGAGATCATGTAAAGAAAAGAGTCATCCTCAAACCCTTATGGACAAATAGACCAAAGAGTGATGAGTGAAAACTGTCTTCCTTTTCTTGAGAGTAAGTGAGGCTGAGTGTTTACTTTCAGCATCCTGGGCAAGTTTTTGGTCTAGGGATCCAAGAACTGAAAAATGTTATTTTTAAAATAAATCTAGACATGTAGACAAATTTTATAATAACATGGTCTAGCATGCTTGGAGGTTTTGAGAAAAATTGGGTTGGAGTATAGTTTATGGAATATATTAGCACTTAAGCTTTAAAGAGTTGATATTTTGAACCTCTATTGAGCATAAGGAGAACATTAAAGCAAAGACAAGAAATATCTCAGCCTTTCTTAGAAAACCTAGAAGGATATAGGATTTAAAATATTGAGATGTACCCAAGAGTCATTCTAATACTCATAGGAAATAAGGTGTTCCATATATAAACATGTTGGTTAAACTGATTGAGGAATCTACGTGTACAGATAAAATTCAGATTAATGCTTGACCATCTGTACTTGGCCACATCTGTTGTTTTTATCCCATTTTTTTTGTTGTTGTTGTTGTTGCCTAGAAGTCGAGAGTCCCTTAGCCTTGGCCACATATCCCCACAGGCCCAGAGCATTAGGGTACAAAATGAATCAGAAAGGGAACATGTAACACAAATCTTAAAGGGTCTTATTATAAAAACAAACCTGGGAGTCAAGTATTGGGGTAAAAGATCAGAGAGACAGAACCAGCCACAGCTAACCTCACCTCACCAATTCCTTAGCTGATCGTGTTTCCTCAGACTGGAAGCTTCTGTGTCCTCAACCGAATACATCTAAGCTGAACTGCTGCTCAAGAGCCTGAAAGCTTAACACACTCTAGTTCCTGGTCCTCATGCCTTATATACCTTTCTGCTTCCTGCCATCATTTCCTGGCATTAAAGGTGTGTGTCACCATGCCTGGCTGTTTCCAGTGTGGCTTTGAACTCACAGAGATCCAGACAGATCTCTGCCTTTGGAATGCTAGGATTAAAGGTGTCTGTCCCACCATTTTCTGGCCTCTATATCTAGTGGCTGTTCTGTTCTCTGATCCCCAGATAAGTTTATTAGGGTACACAATATGTTAGGGAACACAATATTACCACAGGAATCTAATGAAAAAAATCAAATCTGGTTTCCCATTAGTGAGCATATTCTCCTTAATTACAAATAGGAAAGGTGATGTGCTTTATTAAAAGATAGTACATTTTTTTAGCGTGTGTAGCCTGGCTGTATTTTGCTAGTTTAGGTTTATAATTTGTTTTTTTTTTTTTTTTTTTTTTTTTTTTGGTCCTGAATTTGATAAGAAGTACTTACTAGAAGAAGAAAAAGTTTAGAAAGAGCTTCAAACCATAAAGCATTGCTATTTTTATTTAATGACAGCTTCCAGACAAGAAGGCCTCACTGGGAATGTTCTTAAATGAAATCTACCTATAGGTGGTCTCTATCATCACACAAAATCCAGATCTTCCATGAAGACTGGGAAAAGAAATCTTCAGGCTGACTGATGTGAGATTTAAAAATAAAATCATCTTTTAAAATAAAATATTTTTATTTTAAATAATATTTTTAAAAATAAAATAATCTTTTCTGTCTTCAAGGAAAATTTTATAAATGGCAGTGATTTTTTTTTGTCAGATGTCACATTCCAAACACAGCAAGTTTGAAAAACTACATGTCAAAGGGGACAGTGCTAAAGGTACAGCTTGGAGAACATTTTAAAGGAAAAAAAATATGTGAGGCAGCATCTACTGGGAACCACTCTGAATCCAAAGTGGCAAAGGGGGCTGTCAGAACCTAAAAGAAGAGGGTTAGAGAGATGAAGAGGGAGCACTGAGAAGAAAATCCAACTTCAAAGCAACGGTAGGGATGCAACGCTTGCAGAGAGGAGACCAATGGAGGCAGCAGAGAACTTCATGTTCCACATGCCCTCTGGCACCAACAAGGATGGGTGATGTAAAAATTCAAAATAAGACAAATGAATTAATTAGAGTATGATGTGATCTAAGGAAATGTTCAAGACCTGGGAAGGTTAAAATTTAGCATGAATGGATAAGGGCAAATCACTAAGAATGCCCCCATTTGTTTTGGAATATTAGTGTAAGATGTGTTACATTCATTCATGCTGTGTAATATCTGTTTAACGATGCAAAGATGTACTGCATTCTTTTATGTTGCATTTGTTTAATTCCATAAAGCTGTGTTACTTTACTTGCCTAAAACATCTAATTGGTCTAATAAAGAGCTGAACAGCCAATAGCTGGGCAGGAGAGAGACAAATAGGTAGGGCTGGCAGGCAGAGAGATCAAATAAGAGGAGAAAGCTAGCCTCGCGAGAGGGTCAAAGAGTGAAAGAGGAGAGAGAAGGACACCAGAGGCTAGCCACCCAGCCACACCCACCACTGAGCCACAAAGCCAGCCACCCAGCCACACAGCCACACAGCCACCTAGTCAGCCACAGAGTAAGAAAGGAAGATATATAGAATAAAGAAGGGTAAAAATCCCAGAGCCAAAGTGTAGTTAAAGAGAAATGGGATAATTTAAGTTAAAAATCTGGCTAGAAACAAGCTAAGCAAATGCTGGGCATTCATAAGTAAGAATAAGTCTCTGTGTATTCATTCACTTGGGAGCCAGATGACAGGCCCCATGAGTGAAAACCAAACCAAACCAAAACAAACAAACAAACAAACAAACAAAAAACTATAGGTGAGGCCTGTGTTTTCATGTAGGGTCTGAGAAAGCTGAAGCAAAAAAGAGAGAAAAAGAAGGACCCTGCTCCTTTAAGAAACTGTGCCATTCAGCAGAGTACTTAAACAGCTAAAAGGAAGAAAGAAAGAAAGAAAGAAAGAAAGAAAGAAAGAAAGAAAGAAAGAAAGAAAGAAAGAAAGAAAAGAAAAGAAAAGAAGAAAGAAAGGAAGGAAGAAAAGAAAGAGAGAAAGAAAGAAAGAAAGAAAGAAAGAAAGAAAGAAAGGAAGGAAGGAAAGAAAGAAAGAAAAAAGAAAGGAAGGAAGGAAGGGAAGAAAGAAAAAAAGAAAGAAAGGAAGAAAAGAAAGAGAGAGAAAAAAAGGAAGGAAGGAAGGAAGGAAGGAAGGGAGGGAGGAAATAAAAGAAGAAAGAAAGAAAGGAAGGAAGGAAAGAGAGAGAGAAAGAAAAAAAGGAAGGAAGGAAGGAAAGAAAGAAAAAAGGAAGGAAGGAAAGAAAGAGAGAGAGAGAGAGAGAAAGAAAGAAAGAAAGAAAGAAAGAAAGAAAGAAAGAAAGAAAGAAAGAAAGAAAAAGAAAGAAAAAGACTGCCTGAATGCAGTTCTTGGTCATTTACCTTTGACCAGGCCTATGAGCTTTAGGCATGGCTTTTGCAGACCCATGGAAAGCAGAGCCAGCTGCAAAAGTCACAGCAGAGGTCCTAACTGAACCACTTAGCAATTTAAAGACTCATGTGGTCAGGAAAAGATAGAGATATGCAGTAAAGACAGACTCAGATGGAAGGATCCTCTAAACAGTTTCCAGTGTGTTTAAAAATGTGCATAGGCTTAAGAAAGAAAAGAGAAAAAATATAGACAGCTATAGAAAAAATAATAGTCTTTGAAGAAAGAAGCAAAGTAATAATAATAATAATAATAATAATAATAATAACAACAACAACAACAACAAAGAATAAGTCACATTAAGATGGAAAACACACAAGGAGTCTGGATCCTGTATATTATGCTGGCTTTGAAATTTTTCTTGCTGATAAAGTAAATGACAGCTGCTGAGAGGCACAGGATTGAAAGAGGGACTGCTGAAATAAACCAGTCTATATACTTTAAGAATGCCTTGATTTTAAAATGGAAGTCAAAAAATGTATTTGTCAAATGGAAGTCAAAAACAATTTGGGGAAGAGGTTATGCTTTTGTTTCCATAGGAAATGAGAGGCTGTGGATTCCTTTAGGGTTAATACAGATCAGGTTTAATCACAGGAAACCTGACTCATGACAGGTGAACTATATCAACAATGGTTACAACTGATCTTCACACAACTTGGTCGTTATACCAATTTTCTCAGGAACCCCTAAAGATGCCTTCACCCACAGACAATAAGAAGCAGTATAGACAACACTATGCCCACATACCCAAGAGGTAGGGTCAAGGTAGTTTTTGGTTATTTGGTAAGTTATGGATGTTTTTATCATTTAAGGGAATATAGGAATATAGGATAAAAAGACAACTATTAATCTCAAATATTTTGCACTGATATGGATTTTGGTGTATTGATACAAATTTAAAGTTATTTTTGCTATACCGTATAAATGTTTCTACTCTTGTATGAGGTATTGTGCTTATGAGCTGTAGAGACCCACAAAAATTCTTGGTGAGATCTAAGCTTGCTTTACCCAGCAGGGCTGCATTAGAAGATTGCTTGACCACATGTGTGATTACCAGGTGATTGGAAAGGGTCTAAACTTGGCTGTGCTGTGGGGAGTTCTTTTGCTCTACCCCTTGGCATCTCTATAAAAAGCCCTTTAGAAGAGACATAGGGGGGCTATGGACAATGATCAAGCCTTCCCAAGGCTATCCTGTGTTTCTATCTGTTTCTCTCCCTTCTATCTTGCTATCTAATATCTCTTATCCCTCACTCCTCAAGAGTGGGGTAAAAATGTGAGAGCTGAGCTGGTCTCCCATCTGGGCTCCCAAAAATGGTGCCAGGAACAGGGACAGAGACTTGATAAAAGGAGTGTTAGAGAGCATGCCTGATAATGAATTAAAAATAAAGGCAATGGTATTTTATTTTAAGGAATGAAAGTAAGTTGGCTAAATGCCAGAGTTAAAAGTAAGGCTGTAGTGAGTATCTCTCTCTATCTGGGTTTCTTCTTTTTTCTCTCTCTTAATTTGTATTTACTAAGGAAAAATGTAGGATAGAATATAGGAATATAGTATACAAAGAAATTTAGAATAAGACTAGAATTAGGAATATTGGGTAAAAAAAATAAAACTTAGGATAAGGTAGAATAAGATAAACAACAAGACAGAGAAGCTATGTCCTTGATTTTCCAGCTATGGGACTATAAACACAAATTGGGAAGAATCAGAGTCATGAAAAAAATACTATAAAAGAAAATGGGCAGAAAAAATATTTCTGTGGAAGCTTTGGGTCTGTGGACAGCTTATATTTAAGCCTTGAGTGGCAGGGAAAGAATTTTCCCAGAGGTGAGTGTGAGTGAAATAAAACTCTTCCCTCTGCTGGCATTGCCACTGTATGAAAACATCATACCATCATAATTAGTTTTCTCTTGGCCATGAAACCAAAGTTGAGGAATCAGGGACTCTGGATCTTGAGTGAGGGGACAAGTGGGAACAAGCAGAAGATCTATTCATGGGACAATTCTTTCTGAAAAAGTTTTTATTTCAAGTACTTTCATTTTTTTTTTCACTGACTCAGTAAGGTAGGAAACAAGCGCCGATCTGTAAGTGTGTGAGGACAGGCACAGCCCACTACAGGAAAAATGTCATGTGAAGGAAATACACCTGTCAATGCCAGCTCAGGGAGAACAGAAATCTCCTGTGGCAAGAAAAGCAAAATCTTGATTTCAGTATGAACACTGATTGTGTAAACAAGAACTGGGAGTGCCATGGCTGCCATTGGTCACATCTAGGCTGGAAAGGAAGCTTGAGAAATCTAGTTTGTAGCAACATGACACTATAGAGAAATGCAGCTTGGGAAATGTAGTTAGTAAAAGTGAGGTGGCATAGGAAGGCCTGGAGGAAAAACACAGACAGACAGAGACAAAGGCTTTTATTCCCCATAACAGAGTAACAAGACGCTCAAGGGAAATACTGAGCAAATGCATGCTTAAGGCATTGAAAATGCCACTTTTTCCACAGGCCTTGTTAGCCTTAGCTCCCCAAAACAAGAAATGGGTGATGCCTGTCAGGAGCCAATTAAGATGCTAATGATGCTTCTCAAGTCATTTTGAAACCCTTAAGAAAGCAAGGGAAAGTGGTCTGAACACTAGGAAATTGCTTTAGGTATGGAAAAAAATTTATGGACAAATAAAAATAATAAAAGATGGGTTGTACTTGAAATGCAAGAGAGAAGCATTGGCATCAATGAAATGCTCATGGTAATCTTAAAAAGCAGCCTTAAAAAATTAAGAAGAGGGAATTTTAACCTCAGTCACAAAATAAAGCTTAGAATGATATAAACTCCAAACTTTCTAAATGATTTGAATATTTTCTGTCTCACTGAAAAAAAATATAATGGTTCTGTTAAGAAATTTTTTTCTAGATGTTTGCTGAAGTTTGTCATATAAATCTATAGAGTTTGGTTTTGAATATAAGTTAGATCTGTTAAGAGATCTTTTCTAGATGTGAGTGCTAAAGGTTGTATATTACTCCTATAGAGTTTCATTTTGAATATAAGTTTGTAAAAAGTAAAAATAAGTATAGTGATATTCATGTTAGTTATAAATATGTATAGAGGTGTTAAGAGATCTTTTCTAGACGTGCACTAAAGCTTGTAAAAATTGTTTTATAGAGTTTCATTTTGAATGTGAGTTTGTAAAAAGTGTAAATATTGAATGTAAAAAGTATAAAAATTGAATGTAAAAAGTGTAAATACTGAATGAAAAAAGTGTAAATGTTGAATATAAGTTTGTAAAAAGTGTATAGTAATGTTCATACTAGAATTGTTTTTATTACTTTTTAAACTTCAGAAATATTTAAATACTTTTTATGGTAGCCCAATATATGATTTTATGGTTTCAATGGCCCTTGGGAAACTTAAGTGAAGGTGTCATAATTAGGGGAGTTTTTCTGTCTTCCTCCTAAAAGTTTCCACTCTTCCTCTGTTTCTGTTCAGAAAGGGGTGGGCTTCATACAAAAGGGCAGGCCTTCCACAATCCAGTTAGTTACAGAACTTCTACTGCTCTTAAACAGTAAAAGTGTCTTTTATAATTAGCATGAGTTTTTGTTTACTTGAGTGAATACTTTGAAGTGTTTTGAAATGACTGTTTTCTCCTGGGAATCAAAATAGTCTCTTGAAAATTTTACTGAACATTTGTTAGGAGAGAGTTTTGAAAAGGGTTTGGTGCAGCTAAGACTGCTGTAGTCACCTTAGACCCATTCCCAAAAGGATATTCCATTTTTATTATCCTCTATTCCTTTACTGGGAGCTGTGGCAGCTATGAAGATCATGATGGATGTCTGCAAGCTCTTAGTAGGGACCTGGATCATAGTCTGTTTCCCACTGCTGGTAGCCAAAGACAAAGCTTCTTCATAGCTTTCTGCATATATGTATATGAGATTATTCAAGAAGAACAACGTAAGAAAGGTATAGTCTATCTGAGGAACCTGGAGAACCCCTTATTATATCAAGAAGAGGGAGTTGTGGAGGCCCACAATGATTTCCTAGTGAGATCTGAGCTTGCTTTACCCAGCAGGACTGCATTAGAGGATTGCTTGACCACATGTGTGATTACCAGGTGATTGGAAAGGGTCTAAACTTGGCTGTGCTAGGGGGAGGTCTTTTGCTCTACCCCTTGGCATCCCTATAAAAAGCCCTTTAGAAGAGACAGAAGGGGCCAGTGGATAATGATCCAGGCCCTCCTGAAGCTATCCTGTGTTTCTATTACTCTCCCTTCTATCTTGCTATCTCTTATCTCTTACTCCTCAAGAGTACCCTATCATAAAATGTGGGGGGAAGTTACCCAGCTGGGCTTCCACATGCAGCTAATTTAAAAATGCAATGCATAATTAAGAAATGAGGTTAGTAGTTAATCTGTAATAATCAAACTTGTAGTCACATTAGGTATGTTTTCAAGGTTAAACAAGTATATTTTAAACAGATAGATGAATTTTAAACACTTCAAAGATCTACAGAATATGACATTTAAGATGTTTACTAATCAAGCTTTTCACAACAATGAGATACATTTGTTACTAAAAGTACCAATTTACTTCATAAAAAGATGATGGGCATTGAAGAAACTCCATATGGAGTTTGCTCTTAACTTGTCAATGCTAGCCATTTGTGCAAGAAACTACACTTGCCTTGATTGCTGACAGTATTCCATAAGACTGGTCAATTGAGAAACAGGAGAAAAGACTGTTGAAATTTGCCAAGACAAGGCAGGACAGTCCTTCAAGATTCCTGCTTCACAGAAGAGTCTGACAGATGTTCTGGAAGACAGAGGAAAGCAACTGATAAAATTTTCCATTACAAGATGGGTCAGTCCTTCAAATTTCCTGCTTCACTGAAAAGTCTGCCAGATATTCTAGGCCAATAGCCTGAGGATGAATGTCTCAATGTTTCAGAGAATAAATAGGAGGAGTAATCTGTGCTCAAGAGAGGCACAAGGAGAGAGAAAAGGAGGAGAGGAGGAAGTCAGAGGCCAGCCACTTTGCCACACAGCCAGCCACAGAGTAAGAAGGAAGGAAAGATATATAGAATAAAGAAAGATTAAAAGCCCAGAGGCGCGCCGGGCATTGGTGGCTCACGCCTTTAATCCCAGCACTCTGGAGGCAGAGCCAGGCAGATCTCTGTGAGTTCAAGGCCAGCCTGGGCTACCAAGTGAGCTCCAGGAAAGGCGCAAAGCTACACAGAGAAACCCTGTCTCGAAAAACCAAAAAAAAAAAAAAAAAAAAAAGCATGTTGCATGCTTCATTTAAAAGCCCAGAGGCAAAATGTAAAGAGAAATGTGTGGTGATATATTATATACCCTAATAAAATATGCCTGAAGATCAGAGAACAGAACAAGCCACTAGATTAAATATAGAGGCCAGGCAGTGGTGGCACACACCTTTAATCCTTGTACTCAGGAGGCAGAGATCTCTCTAGATCTCTGTGATTTCAAAGCCACCCTGGACTATATGAGATTGATCCGGTGTAGGAGAGAAGCAGAGCCAGGCAGTCATGGAAGCACACACACCTTTACTGGCTGGGCATAGAAAGGTATATAAGGCATGAAGAGACAGGAACTAAAGGCTCTTTTGGCTGAAGCCTTTTGGGCTGAGGAAGCTTATTCAGCTAGAGGGCTATCAGCTGAGGCTTTTCAGGTTGAGGAGTTCTAGAGGTAAGAGGTGACTTGTTCCTTTGTCTCTCTGCTCTTTCAGCTTTTACCCCAATATTCTGGCTCTGGGTTTTTTATTAAATGACCTTTTTAGAATTCGTGTTATAGAAATGGGATGATCTAAGTTAGAAAAGCTGCCTAGAAACAAGCCAAGCTAAGGCCAGGCTTCAAAAGTAAGAAAAAATCTGTGTGTTTATTTAGGAGCTGGATAGCAGGCCCCAAAGAGTAAAAAATAAATGAAACAAAACAAAAAACAACTGTGCCCTTTCACTGTATATGTATAGAAACATCTCTCCAGCAGTTACTTCCACAAAGGTATTCCCATAAAAGTGAGGTAAAGCTATTCAATTTTCTTGTTAATAACACAGATAAGGACATGGTCTCTGAACTATCCATACTGTGTGCAGTGTCCTGAATGTTGCAAGAATAGAACACTTTCTACTAATAGATTAGTTGTTACTTCCCCAGAAAGGAGAGTGAAATGGAAGGCAAGAGATTTAACTGAAATGTTTCTTCAAATGACACCAAAATTCCAAAGACAGCTGTGGTCTCCTTGCCAACAAATTGAAAGAGTCATGGTGGGATCATTGCTTGATTTATAATGCCAACTGATGTTAGCACTCCAAGCCAACCATTTCCTCAAGACAAAATTCCCAGATATGTTCAACACACTCAGAGGACCTCAACTCATTGTGTTATTCTTAGAGAGTACTATAGTTAATCTTGGAAATATATTTGTCTCCTTTCTGGGATGAAAATGCTGAATCTGACCTTACACCATTCTTTATGGATTTGCAAAGTGAAGCTCTAAATGAAAAGATGAGTCTTTTCAGTTCTTTCTAAAGGTCACCAATGCCGATGATCACAGTAACCTTTAATTTGTGAGTCTCCAGGTACTAGAAACACCTGTGCAATATAAACTGGTATTTTTCTTTATTTTGTTATCTGGTGTTAATAAAGTTCACATTTTCAAACACAAGCCTGTATTAAAGCCAAAGGGACTGTATATGGTTGTATATGTCACTTGCAAATCGTTCACTAGGATTAAAGCCCCTTTATTACAGTTTACTGTTCTTAGTGAAAAATAAAATTTAGTAATTCAAAAGGTATTAAAGTGAGAATGCATTAGTCAATGTAAATGATAGAAAGACAGATGTTTTTTTTTCCCCCTCAAATATCAGCATTTCTAAGACTGAAGAGATGGCTATGTGATTAAGAGCTCTTGTTATTTATACAAAGGACCAGGGTTTAATTCCTAGAACCTACTCAGCAGGTTCACATCCCACTGCTCCAGGGAATCTGATGCCCTCTTCACCCTGCTATGAGCACTTGCACTCACATGCTCATACTCACTCATTAACACTAACACATACAGACACTCCCAAAAAGCAATCTTTTGAGAATTGGCATCATAGAGATATGAATATATTATTATAATATGTGTACATATTTATATTTAACAGAAGTATATCATATAGTGTGTAATTATGTTATTGATCTTTAAATACTTTGGCATGTTATATGTTACAGGTTATACAGATGGTGGTACAAATACCACGTAATAAAAATTATAAAGATTTTTGGAGAATATTATTTTAAAGTGTGTTACTTTTGTTTATGTTGCATTTGTTTAACTCTGAACCTGTGTTACTGTGACTGTCTGAAATACCTGATGGTCCAATAAAATGAGGAATGGCCAATGGCAAGGCAGGACAAAGGAGGATAGGTGGGGCTGGCAGGCAGAGAGAATTAATAGAGGGATAAATCTGGGAGGAGAGAAAAAAATTAAATAGCTAGAGAAGGAGGAGGACATCAAGGGCCACACACAGCTACATAGCAAGCCACTGAATAAGATCAAGATTTACAGATGAGAATGGGAAAAGCCCAGAGGCAAAGATAGACAGAATAATTTAAAGTTAAGAAAAGCTGGCAAGAAACAAGCCAAGCTAAGGCTTGGCATTTATAATTAAGTATCAGCCTCTGTGTGTAATTTATTCAGGAGCTTTGTGACAGCCCCCCCCCCCCAAAAAAAAGAGTAAAAAACAAACACCAACATTTTGGAACCAAACATGGGGCTCAAATTTCCATGGTGCCTGAGAAAACTTAAAAAAAAAAAAAAAAAAAAAAAAGAGCATATGGCTTCTTTAAGAGTTTCTGCCTGCTGGTGAGCCCTTGAGCAACTAGTACACTAAGTAGGCACAAAAAACTAAATAAAAACACCTGCCACAGTGCAAGCATCAGCATTCTAGAGTTCTAGGAAAGTTGAATGCAGTTCTAGGACATTAATCTCTGACCAGTCCTTGAGCTTTAGGCCTTGCTTTCATGACCTGAGAAGCTGGCAGAGCCAGACAGGAGCTGTGCATGGAGGATCCAGTTTAAAGGTTTGCTCACACAGTCAAAAATAAATAAATAAAAGGCTAAAGGATGCAAAGTAAAAGAAGTCCAGATGAAAAGAAACCTCTAAACAGGTTCTAGTGTATTTTACAGTATGCATAGGCTTAAGAAAGAAAGAAAAGGGATTATGAACAGTCATGGAAATAAATAATAAAGCCTGTAAAGAGACTAAAAGCAATATAAAAGAAAAAAGCCATGTAAGATGGGAAATACACAGGGAGTCTAGATCCAGTATGTTTTTGTGTTAATTTTGAATGTTGAAAAACAAACAACAGCTGCTTAGAAACATGGGATTGTGAGGACTACAAAACTGAACCTACCTAGATACTTTAGGACTATCTTAACTTTTTAAAAGAAATCAAAAAATGTATTTTTCAAATAGAAATCAAAAATGCTTTGGAACTTTTTTCCCACAGGAGACAAGAGGTTGTAGATTTCTTCAGGAATGATGTTGATCAGGTTTGATCAGGGAAAGACCTTCTGAATCTTGACAGGTGATATCTTCCCAGGACTTAGTCATTATCTCAAAATTTTCTCTCTGGGACCCTAAATATTCTTCATACACAGCCAGCAGGAAGCAGTTCAGAAAGCACACAACATCCACATTACCAAATATTGGGGTATGGGAAGCTTTTGGTTATTTGGTGGGTTGTGGATATTTGTTATCATATAGGGGAATGTAGTACATTGATACAAATTCAAAGTTATTTTATTAACACTATATATATATATATATATATATATTTCTATTCTTGTTTAAGATATTGTACCTATGCAGCTCATTTTAAAATGTAGGGAAAAATTCTAGTTTTTGAAGGCTATTATTATAAACTACATAGGATAATCAGGAAACATAGGTTAGTCATTTATAATAATCAAAATTGTAGATATGTTAGATATGCTTTCCACATCATATAGAGATATATTTTAGATAGATAGATAGATGGTCTGCAAACCTTTCGAATACCTACAGAATATGCTATTTAAATGTTTTTTTAACCTAAGGTTTTTCATGATAATAAGACACATCTGCTCCTGGCAGCACCAATTTACTTCAGAGATGATGGGCATTGAAGAAATTCCTTCTGGAGTTTTCTTTCAATGTGGCAAGGCTAGACATTTGGGCAAGAGGTTGCTCTTGCTTGGACTGCTTGACAGTATGTTGTATGAACTGGACATGCAGGACCCACAGGAAAGTGACCACTATACTTTGCCAAAACAAGATTGGTTGGTTCCTGCTTCACAAAAGAAATTGCCAGACATTCTGCAGGACACCAAGGAAAGTGACTGACAAACTTTGCCAATACAGGTGGGACAGTCTTTCAAATTTCCCGCTTCATTGAAAAGTCTGCCACATACTATGGACCTGTAGGCTGAATATGGATACTCCAATGTTGCAGAGGAACTATGGGTGACTATCCAGGCAGTTAGATGTATCCATCATGTCAAGAGTTTTCAGAGGTTGTTTGCAATGCACTTTTTATTTACTCATATAATATTATATCCTTTTCAGGCCTTTGATGGAGCTGAAGACTAGATAGCTGTAGTTGCAGTTTTCCTTAGATATAATAAAAAGTAAATTAGGTATAAAATTTTGGATTTACTAAGATATGATGGATTATGGAGTATTTTCTTTAAATTTACCAGACACAAATGAATTGAAATTCAGTACATTATGAATGTAATCTTTATTTGATAATTGTTCTTATTGTATACAGTCTTACTATGTTAAAGCTAAAAGCTTTCATTTTTGTTTAGAAAAAATGGGAAAATATTGGGGATTATTATTTTAAGGTGTGTTACTGTTGTTTATGTTGCATTTGTTTAACTCTGTGAAGCTGTGTTACTGTGCCTTTCTACAACACTTAATGGTCTAATGAAGAGCTAAATGGCCAGTGGCAAAGCAGAAGAAAGGATAGGTGGGGCTGGCAGTAAGAGAGAATATATAGAATATGGAGGAATGAGAGAGAGAGAAGTAGAGAAAAGAAGGAGCCTGAGAAGAGGAGGACATCGAAGGACAGCCACCCAGCTACACAGCAAGCCATGGAGTAAGAGTAAGATTTACAGAAGTCAGAGAATGGGAAAAGCCCAGAGACAAAAGTTACATGGTGTTGCTGGAGGGCTTCTCTCCAGGTTCCCCAAGCCCCGCAGTCCCACAATCCACTTATAAAATAATCACTCAGACGCTTATATCACTTATAAACTGTATGGCCGTGGCAGGCTTCTTGCTAACTGTTCTTTTATCTTAAATTAACCCATTTCTATAAATCTATACCTTGCCACATGGCTGGTGGCTTACCAGAGTCTACATGTTGCTTCTCCTGGCGGTGGCTGCAGTGTCTCTCCTCCAGCCTTCCGCTTCCCAGAATTCTCCTCTCTCCTTGTCCCACCTACCTCCTGCCTGGTCATTGGCCATCAGTGTTTTATTTATATAGAACAATATCCACAGCACTTCCCCTTTTTTCTTTTTTTTTAAAAAGGAAGGTTTTAACTTTAACATGGTAAAATTACATATAACAAAACAATTACCGAGCAAGAATTATAGTTACAATATTAAAGAAGATGTCCTATCTATCTTATATTTGTGAGTTTAAGGTTTTATATCTAACTTATCTTTTATCATAACTGAGGAAATTACAACTATCTAGTTTTCAACCACATCAAAGACCTGAGAAGGAACATAATGGTACCTGAGAAATGGTAGACGGATGCAAGCAACTTGGGGAATCTTGCAAGAGTAGACCAAGACAGCTGGCAGCCTGGACAGTCACCTGATGTTTCTCAGCATTGTTGGTGCATTCAAATTGGCTACAGGCCTAGAGTATCTGACAGACCATTTTCAGAAGCAGGAATTCTGAGAGACCATCTTACCCTGTCTTGGCAGAGTACAGTGGTCGCTTTCCTTGTGTCCCGCTTGTCCAGAAAGGACAGCATTGCATTTGTACTGTCAGCCGTCAAGGCAAGGGCAGTTCTTTGCCCAGTAGGCCATTTTGTGCCAAAAAGACAAACTTCCAAATGGAAATGTCTTAGAAGCCCAACATTCTCTCGGGATCAATTGGTGCAGCCAGGAGCAATTGTGTCTCACATCAACAGAATTTTAAGTTATTTAAATGCCATATTCTCTAGGTCTATGAAGTGTTTGAAGATTACCTATCTATCTGAAATATATCTATGTATACCTAGAAGACCTAACTAACATGGCTACAAATATGATTATCATAGATGACTGATTATTAATCTATTTTTAATCATCCATTACAATTTTAAATGAGTTAAACATAATACCTCAAACAAGAATAGAAATATATATATACAGTATAACAAAATTAACTTTAAGTTTGTATTAATAAACTAAAATTTTTACCAATGTAAAACATTTTAAACAAGTTGTTCTTTAAAAGTAGGTTCATTAATCTACCCTTTTATCTTATCATCTCCATATCCTGCTATATATCTATATTATATCCCCTTTTCTTTTTTAGAAAGAGATCACATTTATAATCAACCTGTTTTAAATAAAAATATTGGTTTCTCTCTGTCCCACACCAGAGGGCTCTTCTGATTTGGGACACAAGAATCTCTTAACCATTTTTTTTTTTAAAGCAATATGTCTGGGTTTAGAGGGGGAGTGAGCCAATTCCACCTCTAAAGCCAGCTTGGTATATTTGGGAATTTGGGCGTAGCATGTCTTACTACTTCCTGCTGGAGGGGGCGCTGTATCTTATGGGGATGCAAAGAAAATTTTAGACCTATGGGGTAGTCCGTGAGGCTGTATTGTGTGAACCAGTTGCCTTGAAACCGATCTGGATGTTGGATCATCTGGGCCATGGTGCCATCGGAGTCCTTTCAGGGGGTCTTGGCTGGTGAAACCTGATGTATCTTAATCTGGAACAAGTCCACAGCCTCTGGCTTTCTGTGGAAACAAAAGCAGAACCTCTTTTCCAAAGTAACATATCCTTAAATCCAAATTTTGAAGTCAAGTTACCTTTAAAATATACATATTGGTTTAATTCAACATCTTTTTTGATCAAATGTTTTTTTGCAGTTAAAAATCCAAAGACAACACAATCCAGATTGTCTGTGTAATATTCATCTTTACGTGTCTTTTTACATTAATTTTTTGTCTCTTTAAGCCTACGTATATTTTACACACATTGTAAACGATGTTATCTGAATCAGTCTTTTTGTGAGCCTATTGCTTTAAACTGCATCCTTCTAAGCCTGAAACAGCGCTGTGGCTGCTGGCTCCGCCCACTTCAGCTTCCCAACATGGCAGTGGTACGTTTTCCGCCAGCTCTGGGAGTCATCAAGTCTCAGAAATAGTGGGTCTAAGCTTTTATCAAAGCAGCATGTAGCCCAGAAACCTTTTTTTTAAAAAAAATACTAGTAAAGACTAAATCTACTACACAGCATAATGTGCCTCTGGCAGACCCCTCATTCCCGCCATACTGCCGGTCAAACGCACTCGCCAGGAACCCGCCAGTGTTCAAACCTGCGTTTTGCAGCGTGTAGCTGCTCATATGAGACAAGAAGCAGGAACCTGGTTTTGGCTCTGTTTAGAATTGGTTATTAAATATTCTCAGGTTTAAGGTGGAAACTCGAGCCGTTGGGCGCCATTTGTTGCTGGAGGGCTTCTCTCCAGGTTCCCCAAGCCCCGCAGTCCCACAATCCACTTATAAAATAATCACTCAGACGCTTATATCACTTATAAACTGTATGGCCGTGGCAGGCTTCTTGCTAACTGTTCTTTTATCTTAAATTAACCCATTTCTATAAATCTATACCTTGCCACATGGCTGGTGGCTTACCAGAGTCTACATGTTGCTTCTCCTGGCGGTGGCTGCAGTGTCTCTCCTCCAGCCTTCCGCTTCCCAGAATTCTCCTCTCTCCTTGTCCCACCTACCTCCTGCCTGGTCATTGGCCATCAGTGTTTTATTTATATAGAACAATATCCACAGCAACATGGGATAATTTAAGGAAAGCTGGCAAGAACAAGCCAAGCTAATGTCAGGCATTTATAAATAAAAATAAGCTGCCATGTATGATTTATTTGAGATCTGAGGAGTGGACCCCTCAAAAGAGCAAAAACAAACAACAACAAAACATGAACATAAGAAAAATGATTTGACATTATAAAACGTTGTGAATGAAATCCAAAACCTCCATTGCATAAAAATTAAAGCAAGCTTACCAGCAAATTAGCAGAATTAACAATGGCTAATAAAATTGAAAAGTAGAGGAAAAATTAAAAATTATCTTAAATTCTGTGCTCACTTTGGCAGTACATATACTAAAATTGGAACACAACAAAGAAAATTAGCATGATCCTTGTACATGAATGACACACAAATTCGTGTAGCATTTCATATTTTTTATTCTTAGGGCAACAACAGGATGTCTAAGAGGAGTCCCAGTAAGGACCTAGCATCAATGGTGTGGCAGAGAGCAGAGGTCCCAAGCCAGACCAATGACTCTGCAATGAACACTTTCACATAAAGAGCCAGACATCTACAACTGCAGGTGCCTATGTCAGAGGCTTGTAACATGAATTTCTAATAGGTCTTTTAATAAAAAATCCAGAGCCTGATATTAGCATGAATGGTGAAAGATCAGAGAGACAAAGGAACAAGCCACCTCTTACCTCTAGGAGTCCTAAGTCTGCAAAGCTTTCCTCAGCCGAATGACTTTAGTTCCTGTCTCCTCATGCCTTATATACCTTTCTCCAGCCACCCATATCATTTCCTGTCTCAACTTCCCTAGTGCTGGGATTAAAAACACGTGATTCCCAAGTGCTGGGATTAAAGTTGTGTGCCACCACTGCCTGGCTCTGTTTCTCTCCTATACTGAGTCAATCTCATGTAGTCCAGGGTGGCTTTGAACTCGCAGAGATCTAGATTGATCTCTGCCTCCTGAGTGCTGGGATTAAAGGAGTCACTGCCTGCCATCTGTGTTTAATCTAGTGACTGGTTCTGTCTTTTTCTTCTCCTTCTCCTCCTCCTCCTCCTCCTCCTCCTCCTCCTCCTCCTTCTTCTTCTTCTTCTTCTTCTTCTTCTTTTTGGACCTAATTTTATTTTGTTAATTTTTTTCCTTTTTTTTTTCTTTTTTTAATTTATTTTTTTAAATTTTATTTTACAATACCATTCAATTCTACATAACAGTCACAGATTCCCTTGTTCTCTCCCTTCCTACCTCTTTCCCCTTTCCCCCAGCCCACTCCCCATTCCCACCTCCTCCAGATCAAGATCTTCCCTAGGACTGGGATCAACCTGATAGACTCAGTCCAGGCAGGTCCAGTCCCCTCCTCCCAGATTGAGCCAAGCATCCCTGCATAAGTCCCAGGTTTCAAAGAGCTAACTCATGCAACGAGCCCAGGAACTGGTACCACTGCCTAGATGCCTCCCAAACAGATCAAGCCAATTGACTGTCTCACCTATTCAGAGGGCCTGATCCAGTTGGGGGCCCCTCAGCCTTTGGTTCATAGTTCATGTGTTTCCATTCATTTGGTTATTTGTCCCTGTGCTTTATCCAACCTTGGTTTCAACAACTCTCACTCATATAAACCCTCCTCTTTCTCACTAATTAGACTTCCAGCGCTCCACCCGGGGCCTAGCATCCAGATTCCTCAGTCCTTGGATGGGGTTTCTGGCACAACTATTAGGGTCCAGTCATCCTTGTTCCACATCTAGCATCCTCCTATGAGTGAGTACATACCATATTTGTCTTTCTGAGTCTGGGTTACCTCACTCAGGATGATTTTTTTTCTAGATCCATCCATTTGCCTGCAAGCCTCATGATGTCATTGTTTTTCTCTGCTGAATAGTATTCCATTGCGTATATGTGCCACAATTTATTTATCCATTCTTCAGTTGAAGGGCATCTAGGTTGTTTCCAGGTTTTGGCTATTACAAACAATGCTGATATGAACATAGCTGAGCAAGTGCTCTTGTGGTATGATTGAACATTTCTTGGGTATATGCCCAGGAGTGGTATAGCTGGATCTTGGGGGAGATTGATTCCCAATTTTCTAAGAAAGTGCCATATTGATTTCCAAAGTGGTTGTACAAGCTTGCATTCCCACCAGCAGTGGAGGAGAGTTCCCCTAGTTCCACATCCTCTCCAGCATAAAGTGTCTTCAGTATTTTTGATCTTAGCCATTTTGACAGGCATAAGGTGGTATCTCAGAGTTGTTTTGATTTGCATTTCCCTGATGATTAGGATGTTGAGCAATTCCTTGAATGTCTTTCAGCCATTTGAGTTTCCTCTGTTGAGAATTCTCTGTTTAGTTCTAAAGCCCATTTCTTAATTGAACTGTTGGTAATTTTGATGTCTAATTTCTTCAGGTTCCTTATATATTCTGGATATCAGTCCTCTGTCACATGTGGGGTTGGTGAAGATCTTTTCCCATTCTGTAGGCTGTCGCTTTGCCTTGTTGACCATATCCTTTGCTCTACAAAAGCTTCTCAGTTTCAAGAGGTCCCATTGATTGATTGTTTCTCTCAGTGTCTGTGCTACTGGTGTTATATTTAGGAAGTGATCTCCTATGCCAAGGCGTTCAAGACTACTTCCTACTTTCTCTTCTAGCAGGTTCAGAGTAGCTGGATTTATGTTGAGGTCCTTGATCCACTTGGACTTAAGTTTTGTGCACGGTGACAGATATGGATCTATTTGCAGCCTTCTACACGTTGATATCCAGTTATGCCAGCACCATTTGTTGAAGGTGCTTTCTTTTTTCCATTGTACACTTTTGGCTTCTTTGTCAAAAATTATATGTTCATAGGTGTGTGGGTTAATGTCAGGGTCTTCAATTCGATTCCATTGGTCCACATGTCGGTTTTTATGCCAATACCAAGCTGTTTTTATTACTGTAGCTCCATAGTAGAGCTTGAAGTCAGGGATTGTGATGCCTCCAGAGGTTGTTTTATTGTACAGGATTCTTTTGGCTATCCTGGGTTTTTTGTTTTTCCATATGAAGTTGAGTATTATTCTTTCTAGGTCTGTGAAGAATTGTGTTGGTATTTTGATGGGGATTGCATTGAATCTGTAGATTGCTTTTGGTAAAATTGCCATTTTTACTATGTTGGTCCTGCCTATCCATGAGCATGGGAGATCTTTCCATTTTCTGACATCTTCTTCAATTTCTTTTTTCAGGCACTTAAAGTTCTTGTCATATAGGTCCCTCAATTGCTTGGTTAGTGTTACCCCAAGGTATTTTATGTCATTTGTGGCTATTGTAAAGGGTAATGTATCTCCGACTGCCTTCTCAGCTTCTTTGTCCATTGTATATAGGAGGGCTACTGATTTTTTTGAGTTGATCTTGTATCCTGCTATGTTGCTGAAGGTGTTTATAAGCTTTATCAGTTCCTGGGTGGAATCTTTGGGGTCACTCAAGTATATTATCATGTCATCTGCAAATAGGGAAAGCTTGACCATGATCAAGTAGGCTTCATCCCAGGGATGCAAGGGTGGTTCAACATATGAAAGTCCATCAATGTTATATACCATATAAACAAACTCAAAGAAAAAAAAACACATGATCATCTCACTAGATGCAGAAAAGGCATTTGACAAAATCCAACACCCCTTCATGATAAAAGTCTTAGAGCAATCTGGAATACAGGGAACATACCTAAACATAATGAAGGCAATTTACAGCAAGCCAACAGCCAACATCAAATTAAATGGTGAGAAACTCAAAGCAATTCCACTAAAATCAGGAACGAGGCAAGGCTGTCCACTCTCCCCATACTTATTCAATATAGTACTTGAAGTTCTAGCCAGAGCAATAAGACAACATAAGGAGATTAAGGGGATACAAATTGGTTCTGTCTTCTAATCCTCAGGCAAGCTTTATTTACTAGGGTACACAATATATCACCACAGGGGCTTGTTGCCCTTTGCTTTTCATGCCATCAGCGTCCAGCAGGTGGCACTGCATACCCTACACTACAATTGTTACAACCCTGGGCTCTGAACAGTTGGTAACCCTCAATAAATCTTCCAGTGACAGGAGCTTGAAGGCTTTGATTTATGCTCTTCATAACCTCTTGTCTTTCATAGGCAGATCTCTATAATTTATACTCCTGACAGCTCTCTAGAGTGCTTCCGATGCCTTATTGCTCTTTGGGTGGGTCTGGAATTGAAAGCTTTAAGATTACTTATTCTCCTTGAACAACCTATTCAGCCCTTTCTTCTCATGATGAAAACAACAAATAAGGATATGGAGAGATTGCTCAGTGGTTAAGAGCACTGGCTGCTCTTGCAGAGGACTCATGTTCAATTTCCAGCACCAACATGCAGTTCATAACTCCAGTTTCAGGGGATATGATGCCATCTACTGGTACCTGTGGGCACTGCACAGATTATGCACCAAAATATACATGCCCATAAAACTTTATAAGTAAATAAATAAATCTCAAATGTTTAAAAGACCAGAACTAGATAGAAAAAGACTATTGAGGAAATCTCTTATTGCATTATTTATGGCAAGGATGTAGAAGAAGGCCTTTGATCAACCCAAAAGACTAAGAAATATCCTTGCATATGTAGCTAGAAAAGGGATATGTCATACTGTGCTTATATTAAAATCCTGTGTTTGCACAGCATCTAGTTCCCTAAATCACAGCTCTCACATTACACTGACCACAGATACTTTTGTTGAGTCACTGGAGAGTTTCTCCCTTTCCAGTCCTGAATAGAAATAACTATTGATAGTAATTAGAGCTGACTGGTGTCAACTGATGTTCAGAGTCTTATCTTGTCTGAAGGAAGTATTCAAAAGACAGGGAACATTGTCTGGAATGGTCTTAACAGAAGTGAGGTCTCCTGGGTAATGTCTTACTGGAAAGGTAGCCTTGGTTGCATTGGTTGTTGCAGCTGGAATTCTGTTTCTATAAAGTGATCAGGCAGTATTGAAATTTGAACTTTCATAGACCTTTATGATTTTCCCATAGATAATTATGGAAAGAGATTAAAACTGTATATTATACTGACTCCAAATATTTAAGATTACAGATAAGAAAGCTTGAGACTTTGAATAGCCTACCATTTGGGGATTTTTATGATTTGAATAATATAAAGACAAAATTAACTTACCCAGAAGTTTTCCAAGGAAGAGATCTACTTTGCTGAAAGCTTCCTGATCAATGCAGAAAGTAATCTAAGCACTAAAAGGCATATATGATAAATACATGTTCTGGAATTAAAATCCCATGAATCCCAAAATAAATAACAAGAAAGAAGAGAATTTCTTTGGAGAATAAGAAGCTTAAAAATGAATCTCAAGGAGCCTTTCCTGGGGTTTATGGTGGAAGGGAAACACTACTGTGGTTGGAATGAGAAATGACCCCATAGGCTCATACTTTTAAACATCTGGTACCCAGTTAGAGGCACTTTGTGAGGATGTTATGGAACCTTTAAGGTGTGGTGTATTACTGGAGGAAGTACATCACAGGACATGACTTTGAGAGCTTATAGACTCCCCTAATTATCAGTTCTCTCTTTCTGCTTTTCGGGTGTACTTGAGATGCAATCTCTCAGCTCTTTAGGCTAGCCACATGTGTACTGCCATCCCTTCCTCACCACTGTGGCCTCTTCCTGTGAAACTGTAAGTCAAAACTAATTATTTCTTACATGAGTTGCCTTTGGCCATGGTATTTTATCATGGTAACCAAAATTAACTAATACAAATAATAAGAAAAGATCCAGAGTTCTAAGCTGCATACTAAACACTTGCTAACTTGAGCTCATTATTTGGGGTATTTCACATCTATATGAAATCAGTGGAGAAGAGCACAAAACTTATGGTTTTAAGCAATGGCTATGATGTCTCTCAGCTTCCCACAATATAAACTGATTAAAAAATAGAATATGAACTGTAATTATAATACAAAACCAACCAGGTGAAAGTTATATATACTATGTTGACAACTATTATTTAACCTAACATTTTGAATTAGTGAACAATTATGTTGTCTCAATGTGGTGGCTCAAGCTACAATCATCAGAACTTGGGAGCAAAGTTATGTAGTTCATACATAAGCCAGCCTGTGCTATTTAGTAAGATCCCATCTTGAACACAGATATACAACACACACACACACACACACACACACACACACACACACACACACACGAACACACATGTACACACTCATACACACACAAGAGAGAGAGAAAGAGAGAGGGAGAGAGAGAGAGAGAGAGAGAGAGAGAGAGAGAGAGAGAGAGAGAGAGAGAGAGGAGGGGGGAAGGGTGTAATGCCAAACAAAACAAGAGAAAATGCTGGCAAGAGACAAACCAATCAATAGAATCAGACTGAGAGAAAAATGAAGTATATAAACCCCAGACTTTGACTCAGGTTAAGTAAATTAATCTACACAATTAAGTAAGATAAGTGGAAACTATGCACAAAGATGGATGGTTCGCCTAAATAAGGAACTAAAACACAAAATCAAATGTAAATTCTAAATATCTCAAATATATAAAAATATGATTAGATGAAAAGATTTTTTAAACAGGGTAATTCATAATACACATATCCGAGAACATAATGATGAATTTGAAGATAAGTGTGCATTATCATATTAAAAGATAGCAATAGAGAACTGCTACCATATACAAAGATCTTATCATCTATTATAAATAGAAATGTGTGGAAAACTATTGTTTTAACAGTTCAAGGAAATACAGAAGGAAAACATACCAAAACATACCTTAATCAAAATCCCAGAAATCATGACAAATGAAAAAAAAAAAAAGAGCTTCATAGATTTCCCAGTTAAAAAGAAGTAATACTTACAGGAGGGAGATGTTAGAATGACAACAGATCTTTGCTTTGAGACAGGTCTTTGTGTATAGCCCTGGCTGCCCTTGGTATTCCTCTTTAACTCAGGCAGGCCTTGAGTTCACAATTCTCTTGCATCAGCGACCTGAGTATTGAGACTACATGTGTGTTCCAGAGTGCCTGACTGCTAGGGGCCTGCCCCAGCAGTGGACAAATCCCAGAGAGGTGGTAAGGAGTCGTCAAGGGAAAGATCAGCCAGGCAGGTTGGTCAGAAGAATCAGCCTGACTGACTTCCAGCCAGAGTGTTTATTTATACAGAATTCAGTAAGCAGGGATATATTCATGTCGTTCCAAAACATAGATCATATCATTTTTGTTTCTGGACATGTGTTTTACTTTCTCTTGCTCATCTTCTAATCATCATAGATAAACTATGACAGAGCTGAGTTATCTTTTACAATCATTTCCCCTCAACTTTAGTCATCATTAATAAACAGTTATCTATTATAACCACTTTTACTCGTTAATCCCATAACCCAATTTTTAAGAAGCTAGAGGTATATGACAGCATGCTTTCAGGCTAGTAGCTTTTGTGGCTTCAAGGACCCTAGAACTAAAAAAAAACCTCCAAGCAAGCTTGTGCAGATTACCATGTCCCAAGCAGTGCATTACTAACTCTGAATGGTCAGAGTGTCCAAGAGAAAACTCAGGTCAAAGCTGCTGTAGTTATTATTCAAATTCTGGCATAATACAATGTTTACATTTTATATCTTTATAGAATATGTTTATATGTCTAATCCTGGCATTCTGGTCATATGACACCACAGTGGCTCTACACAAACTAACTTTTCTAAGAAAGAGAAGTCATAACATCTCATTCTTATCTTTTTTGTTCATCAATATAAATCTCTGTGTAGGGCAGAGGTAACTTCAGCTAATCTAACTTTGTTGCTGTATATGGCATGGAGTTCCCTGAGTGCGCAATGGGAAGAGGCTTGCAATCTGATCTGTGGCCACCTCCTCTAGCCCACCGAATCTTGTTGACCTTTTTACGTTTACTTTGTTTTGATTATCTTATTCCTAAGTAAAGGGACAGATGTTTAAAGAATGTCTTATAGATTCATAAAAAGACCTCTGGCTTCTTATGTGTGTCACAACCTCCAAGACATAAAGAAGACCTTCAAGTAGAAAAGGATGTCTCCCTAAAAGCAGGAGGGGTAGTATGTTCAGATGTTTCCTAGGGGAGCTTACAAGCAGTACTCCTGGGAGAAGGCATAAACGATTCACAAGAAAATTTCCATCAATCCAATATCACCAAATTATACAAATATTAAAAGTCCCCCAAGTATGCAGCAGGTGGAGATGAAAACCAAAGGTGACGTGGCGGCCATCATGTGGCTCGGCTCTGCTGTTTCTTTGTCAAGCAGCCGTGCTGGCCTTGTGACATCTACCATTCCCATCAGATATGGCTGTGTCACTTACCCTCTTCTTTCCTCTCCCATTCTCCTGCCAACTTCTATCCTCTTTTTTATCCTTTCCCTTTATATTTTCAGATATATTGATAAAATTCACATAAAAAAGCTATAGTATCATCATTGAAGAAACTGAAAAAGAAAAAAAAAAACCTTTGAAACTAGAATTCTCTATCCAGTAGAAATACAATTAAAATGGTAAATAAAAAAATAGAAAGATTGTATTTAAAATTAGTTGATTACAGTTCTGATGTGTGTTTTTTAAAAACCAAAGCAATCACTTAAAAATAAATATGGCATAAGAAATAAATCAATGCTGAAGACTCCAAAGATCCATATAGAAGATTTGCTCTAAAAGAATACATGTTCATGAAAAAAATCAACACGAAAAAATTAAAGAACAAAACAAGATGTTCAAACACACTAACAATAAATTAAATGGATGTGACATATAAATTACATAGCACAACTCATTATATTCAGGAATAAAATAATACCTAACTATATGCTACTTACCCTAGTGTACTTAAATTAAAACATGTAAGTAGCAGCAAAATAAAATGAATGCACTTAATCAAAGTCTTAAAATATAAATGACAAATTATTTAAACTGGAACAATAGATTAGATCATCTTGATGACTTATCAAACAAATAGGACTACAACCTAGAAGAGTATAAAAAGTTAATCAATGTTCTCAACTCACTTTATACAATTAATGCTTGGAAAATACTTCATAGTGTACCACTATTAGCAAAATATGCATTCTTTATGAGGCTCTAAGCAACATTCACCCAAATAAACTATATCCTGGGCTTTACATCTAATTTTACTCCAAAAAGCTAAAGGCACTATGTAGGATGCTTGGGGAGAGATATTATCAACCGTCTTATAAGCTGTAGACAAGTCAGAAGTGCTTATGATGCAAGAGTGGCAGGTCTGCGATGGGGTAACCTACAGAGGTGAAATGAGATCTGAGGCATACTCAATATGTTTGGAACTGTGAGAGAAGCACATGGCCCTGTGGAAAAACACGGCTGTTATTTTGCTAAACAAGCATGATAAAACCACCAATTGCCTTCTAAATATTTGTGGTTATTCCTATATATTACTGCGCAATCGGCGTAGGTCAGAGAAAATCTATGTGCAGTGGACAGCAGTAATTGTAGACACTCATAATCATTCAAAGTGGTGAAAATAACTGACTTTTGCATGTCCATCTACAAATAAAACTTTTCTATGGCCCTTTCAAGGTTCAGGAAATATCACAACGGAAGGAGCAAGAATGTAAGAGCCAGAAGACTGTGTGGAATGCTGTGTTACAGGAATGACTTGGCTTTGGGTCTCTTGAACTCCAAATAGCTATGATTACTTACACAGCATCTGAATAAGACTGATCCCACCAGCATGCTGTAATGCAGAGGGAGAAGGGCCAACAAGGCCCTTCCACCTGCACTCATTAATAGACCAGTTAGCTATAACTTAGAAAGGGGCTTTTGAGTCCCCACAGTCTTCTGAAGATCTATGGACATTTGGTTGTGGACACATAATGATTGTGGAGAGTTGAGACGAAAATTATTTTCAGTGATATAACCACTTGCAAGGTGTCCATGTTTCTGTAATAACATCTCACCCATGGTTCTATACACAACCCAGATGAAAAGTATGGTCAAGAGATAAGCTGTACTACATGGTGATTATAGTTGATGGCAAAGCATTGTCCAATTTATCATTTCTTTAAACTATTAAATGTATTTATTTTATTTTATTTGTATGAGTGTCTTACCTCTATGTATGTCTGTGCACCAAATGCATGCCTGGTGTCCTTGAAACCAGAAGAGGAAGTTGGATATCCTAAAACTGGAGTTAGAGATTATCATGAGTCACCATGTAGGTTCTAGGAACTAAACCACAGTTCTCTGTAACAGGAGCAAGTGCTCTCACATGCTGAGCTGTCTCTCCAAACCCCACTTGACACATTTCTGATACAATAACTGTTAGCAGTTCTCACCATAAAGTCTGTAAGTGTGTGAAGGAAAGATATCTTAATAGTTTTATTTTGCCATGCACAATCTAAAGATACATTAAAATATCATGTATACACTAAAACATTTACAATTTTATTTGTTAACAATTATCTGGTAAGTAAATACAACTAAAAATCTGGTGAAAAATTATATAGCTTTTTTAAAGAGGTTAAAATGTGATATACACTAATCAGGAAGATATATATACTTATTTTTGTAGTTCAATTTCAAAGTACATTGTTTATAAACAATGATAACATAATAATGTATACTCCATTAAGTAAAAGTAAAAACAGAGAGATATTTATAGCCAGAAAATTGAATTTCAGATAAAAGAAATTAAGTGTAAATGTATTATTTATTCTATTTTTCTTTAGTAGTAAGCAAATGAGTATTAAAATTAAATATCAAGCCCATAGACACTCTATCTAATGCATAAGTTCACTAACCATACTGCACAAACACCCACAGTAAATGGAGCAAAGAACACACAGCACAGCCAAAGAAACTGAAGAAGAGCAGCAAATGTAACATGATATATGATGATCACATGATTCAGAACAAATCCAATTGAAAAAGCAAAAGATTTGTGGGTGTTGTAGGTATTGATTACACAAATTAAGGTGTATCTATTTACCAAAATATAGAATACATATGGCCATTGAAAGTAATGAGACAGATACATGTATGAAAACACAAAGGTTATAATTAACTGGCTTTTTCTGTCTTTCTTGGTGGTGCTTGGAGCTCAACCTCCAGCCTTAAGCTTGTTAGATGAGCACTCATCACTAAACTGTAGTCAATCCTTCCCATCAAGACAGTCAGGCTAAATGACTAGCTCTCACAGCTCATGCTGACCTTGAACTTGTGACCATTCTGCCTTTATTCCAACTTTTGCTGGTATTAAGGGCCCACAACACCAAGTCCAGCAAAAAAGTAGTCTTTTAATGAAAAGTTTTGAGATGGGGACTCATGACAGAGTGTGTTCACATTATTTGTGAACCCTGTGTTCACACAAATATTTTAAAACAGGCACCTGAAAATTCAGACTATTTGTTTTAAGATGTAGAGGAAAGAACTGAATATTGATTTCCTCTGGAGATAAAATTTGAAAGAGAGGGGATAACTACTTGATGCAGTGCACACTTTTATAGACGTTGAATGTTGTCTACATACACACTCTGACTATTCAAATATAAATAATGGCCTATAAAATAAGTAAAAAGAACACTGAAAGATTTTAATCAGAGTAGTTTTTGTTTCTTCTGATTGTCAGATTTGAGAGGTAGGAAGTCTTCTTTGGGCTAGAAACATATCCCCCACTGCACAAAACCAGATCTCTACATAAGTGCTATGTATGACCTCACTGATAGAATGGGAGAAGAAAGGTATTTGAATCAACCAAGAAATAAAAACATCCAAACATTTTTAAAAACCATTTATTACAGTATTCACTTTTTTGTTACTGTGAAAAAACACTTGAATAAAGCAGTTTGTGGGAGAAAGGGGCTATAATTTGTGGGTCATGGTCCATCGTTTCACAGGAGAGGGGGAGGGGGAGGGGGAGGGGAGGAAGAGGGAGAGGGAGAGGGAGGGAGAGGGAGAGGAGGAAGAGGGAGAGGGAGAGGGAGAGGGAGGGAGAGGGAGAGGGAGGGAGAGGGAGAGGGAGAGGGAGGGAGAGGGAGAGGGAGGGAGAGGGAGAGGGAGAGGGAGAGGGGAGAGAGGAGAGAGGAGAGAGGAGAGAGGAGAGAGAGTGCTGACACTTAGCTCACTTTCTTCCTTGTTTCTCTTTAATCCATTCAGGACTCAAGCCACGGTGCTGTTGATGCTCATGAAGAGCTTATTCCTCCGTTAAATTTCTCTCAAACATGCTCACAGACAAGTGCAGAGGCATGTGTGAAATGATTTCCAATCTATTCAGGGTGATAATAAAAATATGCCATCACAGTAATCAAATGCACGTAGGACTAAGTTGATACTTTGCCTCTTCAAGTCCTGAAGCACTTGGTAACTTTAAGGCTTGACACCCACTGGAAATGTGCAAACAGGAACTTGCACTCATGACTGCTGAAAACAGTGAGGAGTATACCCAGAACTGGCTTGAAGGGAGATATGGTCCTTACCACAGAACCACAAACAATGAAGGACTGGCTACACGGAGCAGGTGGGATTTATGACTGGTGAAATAAACAGGAACAGCAATGTCATAGAAATATCATCTATAATTTCTGTAAAAACATATTGGAGCACAATTTGGATTGTGAATGCCTCAATAAAACTAGTTAACACAAATTTCCTTCACACCCTTGTCAATTTTGTGGTGAAAACTCAATAGCTATTTTCTTGGAAATGTTAAGGAGTACAAGGCCTCATCATTAACTACAATGAGACTACGCTTTAGGTCAGATAATGTTCTCTTTACTTATTCTATGTGTGTGATTGTGGGTGTGGGTGTCCCAGAGCGACTGTGGAAGTCAGGTGACAACTTTTAGGAGTTGCCTCTCCCCTTCCATGATGTGAGACTCGGGATGAAATTCAGGGCCTTACTTTTGGTGGAAAGTAACTGATCCATCTCACAAGTCTCAAGCTATCATTTTAAACACAATTTTGAATGAGGAAAATTTCCACATTGCTAAACACTCATTATAAAAATACCACAAGCATATAAAGAAACAATTTCAGAAAGTTTATCATTAAGGGTCAGTGCTTTTTGTACATTTAAATGTTGATTAAAATTTTAAATAATTTCCAAATCTCTATAGTGAGCATGTGTGAACATTTAAATTACAAAATTTGTAAGAGAATAATTGTATCAAGGATAGCCTAACACCCAACTTGTCAGTCAAGGAAAACATCAAAGCAATGAAGTAAATCCCACAGCAACAAAGCAGATCTTTCCTATTATGAGCCTGGCCCCTTCAAAAATTTTTGACATTTGTTCTCTATTTGAGCTGAGTGAAAAGCACTACACAAATTTGAGATAAGTTGGCATTTTGATTTATTATAAATATTCCAAGTTCAACTCAATGTAGGACTGAACCTTGCCTCTACTTCTCAGAAGTGCCCAATCTGGCCTCCTCAGCTTCTCAGGTTTTCTTTATGCAGATCCACAGTGATGACAGACTGAATTCTCCTTAACTTTTGCAGATTTTACTCTCTATATCTAAAGTGGTGATCATGGTGCCAGCCATATAAGAATTTGCAAAAATAAAGCTCACAGAAATGTGTAGAGCATATTCCTCTTGGTGAATGTATATACACCATGCATATACATATTATAATTAAAATAAACTGTCTGTGTGTAAATATAGATACAGATTGCCTCCCCTTAAAATGGAGATAGGATCTTACATTCACAAATACAAGTGCATTTTGGAAATGACATTTTTTTTAGGAAGGGGATTAGATTTGCACAGAAATGAAATGTATAAGGCCTGGATATTTTCTATTTTACATGGATAATTTTAAGAGTAAACAGAAGGTTTTAAAGTTTTTATTTTATTAATAATGTGTAATTTATTTTTAGTACCAAAATGAATTTATTCTTTTAGGATGAGCAGAAATATATGCAAGAAAGAAAGAATGCCAAGATTTAAGGAAAGACACTGAAATAAAATATGCACACACAGACTTGAAACAATCTGGTCACAGGGTAACAAAATAACAGGTTTCTCTACACATTTCCCCATCCTCCAAGAACAGTCACTGAATGCTAGCATACAAACAAAAGGGACATATTGCAGAGGTGACTCATGCAGCTGGGAATATAAGAGACTTGACCAGCCAAAGCCAACATTTAACAACAGCCTACCATGCAAAACTCACTCTCTTTCTAAGGAAAAGTGGTATATTTGAATATGTGGCATAAGTTTCCGTTTTTAAGCAATAACTAATACACTTCAAAATAACCACCAACTTTCCATCTTTTATATAAACCCAGTTTTTCATAAATATCTGTCTTGCTTGAATTTGCATATGGGCCACTGGCTTTCTGTAAACTCAACCAGTGTGATTTAGTCTGTCTGGGTAAATGTGGAAAGGCTCTCAGATGGCTTAGATGAAATGGAAGGAAATTAGTTTACATCTTTCCTCCCTCAACTGGATTGTTACAACCTGTGCATTTTATTTTCCTTATTATCACATTTATCTCAAAATTCAGATGTCCTCCCCTCCTTTACACATCTCCTGGTGAAAACAAACAGGACAGATCAAGTGGACATAATCACCTCAGGGTCCCCTATAAGGACTACACAATGGCTAAGATCCTGCAGTGCAGGAATGACTGCTACTGTGTTAAATTTGGCATGTGACCTTGAAGCAATGTATCTTGGGAGATGCTCAAGAAAATCTCAATCAAGGCCCCAAGTACAGAAAAGCAAATGTCCTTGCTGTGATGTTTGAGCAGTGCTGAATCTGGTGTCTGTCAAGATCTCCCTTCAAAGGAACTTCTACTTACAGTGACTGCCAATGGGCTACAAAAATAGGCACCTTCACAGTTTGTTTATAGGAACATGCCTAATCTCACTTCTGAAAAAGTCTGTATTTGACACAATACTTATGTATTGTATTAAAACAAGACTATTCTTATTCACATGAAGCAATCAAGAGGGATGTAAATTTCAAGCTCACAGTGAAAAATATTTATCACATATAGCTCCAAGGGAGTCTTCACCTGAACTTGCCACTTACTGCCACTCAATAAAAGATTGAAACCTTGAACTCCAATTCTGATTTTCCCCACAAATGAGAGTGTAGTCACAAGAACTCAAAATAGTTGAGATGGGAAGATGTTTCTCTTTCTCCTAAATTATATTGATTTCATCCTGTTTGTGTCTCTTAATCATTTGCATCTTTATGACGAGTATTTTCTAAGATGAATGTCAGTTATCCATTTATATTGTTGTCTTTGTCCTTATCAATAACTATATAGAGAGGTGTTATCTATTTCCCATCAACAACCGCATTTAAAGCACAATGGTTCTCTCTCACTCTTTCTCTCTCTTGCTCGCATGTACATACACACACACACACACACACACACACACACACACACACCTACATTCATGAATAAATACATCCTGCTTATCAGTCCATGAAATACTACTTGTGTATGGACTCAGGGCTGACCATTGGTTATTAGATAACCAATTGGGTTCTTCCCTGCAGAAGACCATTTCTCCTGCTCTCCACATTCCCCATTTCCCCCCCTTTGCCTAGGGTTCAGACTCTGAGAGCTTTCCCTCTTCTGTGTTAGCATGTCTTTTGTTGTCATCCTTGTTTGGGTCATGTTTAAGCAGTCTTGTTGATAAGACCTTATGAGCATATCTTCTGATATGTCTAAGGACACATTTCTGATATGTCTAAGAGACACAATCTCCCAATGAACTCTCTGTTCCTTTGGCTGTTACAGTCCTTCCATCACTTTGTTGACAATGATTCTTGAGTCTTAGCTGCAGGAGTTGTTCTGCAGATGTATCACCTGAGGATTGGCACCACAGAATCTCTTGTTCTCTGTATTCTGGTTGGTTGTGATTTTCTGCAATGGTCTTTATTTGTTGCAAAGAGAAGTTTCTTTGCTGAAGGTATTAGGGTTAACATTTAGATTGCAGTTAAGAACTATGCTAGTTTAGTAAACTGGTGGTTGAAGGTTCTCATCCAAGTTCCATGTTTCACCTGCCTTGGGTACTTGGCTAGCTTTCTAGTGTGATACATGGCTTCATTCTTGTCACATGGGTCTTAATTACAGTTAAAGAGCTATCGGTTAACAGCAAGGCACATTTGTGTCTCATAGGTGTTATAGGTGAGTATGATTGTTGATTGCTTCCCTCCATTGAAAGTTTGCATAACACCTTCTACCTGGTACCATAAAAGACAGACCTCAGAGAAGAGGCTTTCAGTGTGTGTGTGTGTGTGTGTGTGTGTGTGTGTGTGTGTGTGTGTGTGTAATAATTAAAGAAAAGGAGGCTATGAATTTGAGAGAGGGTAACAGGAAAAGGGAGAAATAATATAATTATATTATTTTCAAAAAATATGAAATATACTGCAGTGGTGGAAGCACCTTGTAAGATATTGTTATCTATTATAAGATAGATGATTCTGTTTAGAGCCAACAGTCAGCCCAGACATGTAAGCATGTCACTGAATCCTTGCAGGGCATCTTACTCCATTTCGGAAGCAGATGTACATGACCATGATTTTGTGTCCTTTGTGTCCCAGGTTGCTTCCAGGCTAGCATGTTTCTTTTTTTAGGGTTTCACCACACATTTACTTTTCCTACATCTCTCAGAAGATAGCATGTGAGGACTGCATCTGTAGGAACATTGAAAGAGATAGGTTTAAAAATATCAGTATAAATAGGCACCAAGGCTCCAGTGAGGGCACCCAAGATCCAGTTCCTCTGGAAGCTTTGTAGTTAGCATGACCGAAGTTGACTAACTAGGCTGTCAGCCAGATTCCAGTATGTAAGGAAAGAAAATGTAAAGTGGTAGAAGCCACACATGCTCTTACTGGAAGACAAACCCTGTATGGTGGGTATTTCACTTGTGTTAAAAGTTACTTCATCAAGACAAATCCTTCTTGAAAAGTAAGGAAAAACTTCTTTGAATATATCTCCTCTAAAATGAACTAAATGGTTTATGTCTGACTGATTTATTGCATGAATATTTGTTGAACCTCAGCCATGAACGTAATGAGGAACAAAACAATTATAGTACCTTCCCTAATGGGAACTACTAATGACTATTTTTGCACTAAATTTATGACCTGTGAGATCTAGGGTCTTTTTGGACAAATTTTCCAAGACCTTAGTTAAGTTCTCAGACCCTAAGTAAAATAGAAATAGAAAAAGAAATAATTTCAAACCAACTAGATGATACCTTGGACAACAACCACCACTGAGTGCAGCATTCATATGGCTGAGTCAGTGGTCATCCTCTCTGACTGCAGTGGCTGAAGGTGGTGTACAGTCTAAGAAGCACTCAGGGTTCTGGATCCATTCACTCCCCATTCACTGTCTATTTCTCTGAATAATTTATCTCTATCCTCTTACATCATAGTCTCAGAGTTCTAGGAATAAAAGATATACAACCACATCCAGAGCAGGCATGAGGGAAATATGGAAATAATCTTGTAAATTTGCTTCTTTTTACCAAAGTAGAAGAACATACCAGAATTTCTAAAAACCCTTTTATTTTTTCATTGAATAGAAAGGAAACCTAGGAAATTAAATATCTTCAACAGAGAATATTTGTAAACCAGGTATATGGTGACTTGTCTGTAATCTCAACACTTTTAAGGTGAAATCAAGAGGATCAAGAGTGCAAGAACATTCTTGGTTACAAAGATGGAGACCCTTCTCAGCTGTATGAGACCCTTTCTTAAACAAGTAGAAGAAAAAGAAACACTTCAGTATAATAACAAAAGCTATCCGCACATGTCGTTAAGTTATACATGATCAATATGATCTCTTAGAGGGTAAAATATTTTTACTCTAGTAAAATAATGGCTTGTTTATTAAAGTAGAGGGACAATATCACTTGGTTAAGCACCCAATCCTTTCTGACACAGTTCTACACGCATCATCAAAATCATGGCTTTTGTAAGTATCCATGATTTCATTTAACTGGAAGGTTGTTTCCAAATTCTATGGCCTCTTCAGGTAATTCTATCCATCATTGATTCTATTTCTCTACTGTTAATCAATAGTATTTTGTTTTGTCAAAAATCCAGAATGCTGTGCACACTTTAGAAAATTGACACAGCATTCAGGATTATTGACAATCTCAAATTCCCAATGGAACCAAAATTCTCTTCCCATCATAGTCTATATTGGATTTCTGCTGAATTAATACATGCACGCACGTGCACGCGCGCGCACGCACACACACACACACACACAAATACACATCTCACATCAGAAGAAATAAATTTCCTTGAAATTATTATTGAGTAAAATGGAAGAAATGTATTGCTTCAAATATTTTATTGACTGAAAATTACTAGATGTTAATGTAAGTCAGCAAATCTTGCAGGCATAAAATATACAGATATAAATGACCAGTGATGGGATAAAGATATAACAGTGGGTAGAGGAAACAACTCAGTGAGTGGATTGCCTGAGACCCAAACATGAGGGCCTGAGTTCAAATTCCTGGCGCTCATATAAAAGCTGGTCACAGTGATGTGTTTGTAACCCTATTGTTGTGGAATTATCGACAAGAGAGTTCACTGGCCAGCTGACCTAGCAGGACGGATGAGTTCTTTTTATTTCATTGAGAAATCTCATCATGAAAAATAAGTTCCAAAGAGTGATCTAGGAAGATACTCAACATTGATCTCTGATTGACACACACACACACACACACACACATACCACATATACAAATATAAGATGTGAAAGAAGGAAGCTATAGCAAAAACAAATAAATAAAGGAGAAGTCTAACAAAGAGGAGCATAAAGAAAGAGAATCATTTTCATTAAAAGAAAAAAAAATAAAGAAGTAAAGTGAAAAATTACCTATTCAAATTTAGAACACAATGGACATGAGTTTATTGCAGAAGTAGAAATATTAAGATTGGAACAATACAGGGACAATTAGGCTTGTCTGCTCTTCAAGCCTTGTGAATATGTGAATATTTCTACATAATTTTTCAATTTGATATACAAATAGATAAAAAGAAAATTTGAAAGGAAATCTACAGAATAATCTCACAATGATATAATTCAATCACCAAACATAATTCAACAGTTAAATGAAAAAAATGTTTGATATAAATAATTTAGGAATTCAAATGTGATCTATAATTATAAAGTCTGTTAAAATAAGTCATTATTAGTATATTAAGGGGGAAGACTCACAAAAATGACTCCAAAGCTGATGGAATGCTTTATAAAAACTGCAAAGCCCATAATGGCTACACATTGCTTAGGAAATTAGAATTAGATAGATATGATTAACACTTGTATCCACTAGAATGGTTAAAATAAAATGATTTGGTGTGCAAAGTGCTTTCCTAGTACCTAGTACCTACTGGGTGCAGAAGTGTACGTCTGTGATCCCAGTGCCCATTCAGGTAGATGAAAAGCAGGAGTGCACCCATGGAGATTGTGTCTACAGCACCAAACAACAATACCAAATAAAGAAGGTTATTTCCAAACAGGTGAAGGTGAAACCCTGAGAGCCATGGTTGCCATCTCTTCTTCACATGTCTGTCATGGCACCTACATGCCTGCGCTCACATAAATACATGTATAATATCATTAGCACAGGCACAAATATGCCCATTAGGTATGAACACACAAAAATAAATTTAAAAGTTAAATGTAAAAAGTGAGCAGCAGCCACTTTTGGTATATGCCTGAAATCCTAAGAGTCCAGAGGTGGAAACAGGGGCATTAAGAGTTCAAAGCCAATGTCAACCTCAGTGACAGAAGTGACATGAGCCACTCTTCCCCTAAAGAAACAAAATGTGACAAGGAGGAAGTGCCAACTTGCTACATTTGGTTAAAAATGTGAAGCCATTGAACCCTTATGACCCTGGTGTAGTTGGTACACATCACCACGATGACTTTGGAAAGTGGCTTGAGACAGTCAGCAAATGCTGAAAGTCTGCATAGTCAGTTGTCCCCCACGTCCACTCCTAACTGCAGAGTATGTTTTAAACATTTCCTCAAGCTGAGAAAAGTTTCGGGAAGGTTCTTCGTCACTTTAGCCTTACTCTCTGATGCTGACCTCATTTTCTTAAATCATTTACATCATTTACATGAGAGACAACTGTGACTGTAAGTTATTCCTCTGCCCTTATGGAGCAGATGTAAATCGTTTCAAAAGCCTACTGCCAGTCTCACAACCCAGGCCAGCATTCTGGAAGAATTGGGAGTCTTCTTCAGTTCCTTTTTTTCCCCAGTATCTTAAAGTTTGTATTATATGTCTTTCACTTACTTCCTTACACTTATCCCATAATTTTTTGAAGCTATTATGAAAGAAGTATTCTTTCCTGATTTTTTTCTCAGTATATCATTTGTATAAATGAAGACTATTGGTTTTTGTGCAAATTTTGTATCTTGTTACTTTGCTGAAAGTGTTTATCAGCTGTAGAAGTTTCCTGGTGAACTTTTTAGGGTATTTTATGTATAAAATCATATCATCTGCAAATAAAGATAATTTGACTTCTTCCTTACTTGTAACCTCCTTGATCTCCTTCAGTTGTTTTATTGCTCTAGCTAAGATTCCAAGTTCTATAATTTTTATCAAACCTCTCCCCTCAGGTTTTGGGGAACTATGCAGAATAAAAGCAGGAAGAATAGATGGATGAAACCAAACTGATTTTCAGACACATCAGGGCTGATGGACATTTGTGGCAGCGCACACAAAGCCTGCACAGATTCAAGCCAGACACTCCCAGCATTGAGAGGGGGATGTGGACATGAACTCCTAAGCAAGGAGCTCTCTCCAATGGAATCTGCTTGCAAAAGAAAAAAAAATAGTTATCTCTAATGAAGTCTCACTGGGTCTCTACACTACATTTAAAGGAGGGTCCTGTGCCCAGAAGTAGATTGCCAACTCAAAATGAACTCAGTGGTGTTTTTGTACACTTATTATCTCATATCATTTGCTTGGGAATGTTTTGTCTTTTGCTTTTATGCTATGGTTTACAGTTTTGTGTTTTTATGGGTTTGTGTGTGTGTGTGCATTTCTTGTGGTTCCTCTTTTTTAAAAATTCTGATTTGTTTAATTTTGTTGTTTTTCGTTTTCTAAAGAGAAGAAAGACAGCAAAAATTGGGTGTATGGAGACTGTCTTGGAGTTAGAGGTAGGGAAACCACCATGATCATAACATATTGTATGCAAAATCATTATTTTCAATAATAAAAATCAAAGAGTAAAAGAGTTGGGTCTGAAAGAAAACTGAGGGGGAGTGGATCTGTGGGAGAGAGGAGGTTGGGGGAAGCTGGGATGAGTGGAGGGTGGAGAAACTGTGGTCAGGATGTATTGTGTGAGAGAAGAATCTATTTTCAATTAAAAAAAATGGCTGAAGCCAGATAGTCATGGTGCATATCTTTAATCCCAGCACTCAAGAGGCAGAGGCAGGTGGATCTCTGTGAGTCTGAGGCCAGCTTGGTCTACAGAGTGAGTTCCAGGACAGCTAGGGGAACACAGAGAAACTTGCCTTGAAAAACAAAACAAAACAAAAACAACAAACACAAACAAAAAGAGTTGGATGACATCTTTCTAAATTATAATTGATGCAAATTCAAAGGGGAGGTTGGTCTCCTTGTCTCTGTGGGATCTGAAGGCTTTTATTTGGTGACTGTGAGATCTGAAGTCTTTCATTTGGTGACTCTGGGATCTGAAGGCTTTCAGATGGTGTCTCTTTCTGAATGGCTAAGCTATCTTCTCTCTGGAATATAAGTAACCAAAAATAGTGTCTAAGATCAGGCCATCCCTACTCCTAATGACCTTCCTACCCACCCATAATGCAACACAGTGCAATTAGAATGCCCTCTGCCCTTTAGATCCTACTGCTAGGCCTTTAATAGGCTTCCCCAGCTGCTTAACTTTGTGGGCTTCAAGTTATAGTTCAATGGTCATAATAGAAACAAAACTATGCAGACCCCCAAAACAGTGGACTAGAGCATTCATGGCAGCACCCTTCAATATAATCCCAAACATTAAAATAAGCCATTGTATATCAGTAGTTGAATGCATGTGTAAATGATAGTATAGTCACAAAATAGTAGCTATTGACCTTGAGAGTAAAGGGGCATTGTAATGCTAGGCAAGAATACCAACACACACACACACACACACACACACACACACACACACACACACACACCATCAAGAAAAAGAATTCAGTCACAAACTAGTATATTTTATTTGGTTCAACTCCTATAAATTTCAAAAACAAGTTAGACTTATTTATGGTTCTAGGAATGTGGTTAGTGGGTATTCTTGGTGGGGACATTAAGAGAGTTAGTCAAAGGGTGATGGACAGATTCTGACTCCTGTTCAAGAAGCTGGTTACTAGAGTAAATTCAGATTGTGAAAACTCAGCACACCGGATGTCTGTGAACGATGCACTTGTCTTTATGGATATTACATTGAACACTTTAAAAAGTCACCCAGGGATCTTGTTAAACACACAGACTTTAGGGCTGCATTTCCAGAGCCTCTGATTTAGAATATCTAAGAAGGTACTGGGATGGGAGGGAGTACTTTAAGAAGCAGGTGGTCTTGGCACACCAGAAAATGCTGCTTTTGAGTGCCGTAAGGTAATGAAACTCTGGTTACAGAGTCTGTCAAAGAACCGACAAGAATTAAAATAAAAAACTAGAAAACCTAAGACTGACAAAGGACAAAATGGGGAAATAGAGTTCTAGTATGGCTGGGAATTGGGGCATGTTCATGAAAATAAATGTGTATGGTTTAGAAAATAAAGTGAAAGACTTTCTATCTCAGCTATGTTTGTAAAATGCTCCAGATAGTTCATGGAATAGAAGCAGCAATATTGGTGGCAATCGAACCATCAGAAGACCTCAGGTATAGCTAAGCGGATGGAGGTACAACTCAATAAGCTAGAAATCTGAACTCTGTACCATCCTGCCATCTCCAAAATTAGCTCAGTCATTCCAGTTTCAGTACCCTATACCTACTGCCATTTCCCCTTAGCCTGTAATATAAAAGAATTTGTCCCAGGATGCCACGAATTGGGTTTAACCAAGCTCTTGTGAGTGTCGCTACAGCAAGCTGCAAGCTGTTTCAGGTTTATTGTACGGTTTGTGCCAGCCTGAGAGCAGAGCTTGCAGAAAATGATGAACCCAGGAACATTGTATTCTCTGAACCATTCTGAGTGACTAAAGAAATAGAAGCATAAGCATGATCCTGCATTATAGACTCTAATAATGAGCAAGTTATTGCAACATTTTCATAAATAATCTAACATAGATAATAAATCAAGTATGTGTATCTTCTGAATATAAAACACCAAAAGCCATAACATATTGTTGCAGAGAAGAGTGCAGCCTCTGTGATCCCCAGTGAAGATTCACAAAGCTTTTCTTGTTCTGTCTCCTTTTCTGACTTCTTCGCTGCTACCATCTCCCTTACAGGAGAGCCCGTATTTTCTCTATAATAGATGTTGAATAACAGATTCACTAGTCTACAGCTTTTCTGATTTGTCTTTTGACCCATTTAAAAACTAATGGATTTGTGTTTGCCCCTTTTAAATCTTCCCATATCTTCCTCAAATCATGTGATTTCTCCTCCCTTTTGCTGTCACTTTGATTTTTTTTTAAAAAGTAAATCAATAGAGTGCCTTAAAAAAACCTTGGCACTCTTGTCAGTAAATATATTGCGTTCAGTTACTTGTGCTCACTAAATGTTGTGTTATATAATATCAGGGCATCCTCTACTGAACTAGGGAAACAGGCACTATTGTGAGCTATGAGTCTATGATTGATTTCTTTAAAGATATAATACATATTTTATGTATTGCATCTAACCTTGATATTTGTTGGATTTCATGGAAAGCTGTTCTCTTCTTTGTGTGCTATCAGAATGATTTCTGCAAGGGTGAGATGCTGCATTTGTTTCTGTAGTTTGTATGCTGGTAAATGCCAATGGAAGCCATTTGATCAAATATAGTTCTCCACATTTCCCATGCATATTCTAAAGCTTAGCCTCGGAGTCAGAATGCCTAAGTGGACACTAATGTAACTCAACCTCTCTCAGTTTGTACTTCCTTACCTACCAAATAGAAACAGTAGTAATAAGGCCATTTTTGTGGTATTGGCAATCAAGGATACTATGCATAGGAAAATATCAACTGAGAGGCAATGTGAAAATATCTGTTGGTCCTGCATAATCAGAAAAATCCAAGCAAAGTTTGTGTCAGAAAAAGATCAGGTGATTTCCCCAGCTATTACAGCTTTCTGCTGTCCCTCTTCAAGGTGGAGCTTACAAAGCCATTATCATTTTCTGTACCTGTATACAAGAAGACACAAGCTTCAGGGGAAGTCTTCAATTCCGTAGAATAATGGCATCATTGTCAACACATGTGCCCCACACACAAGGGTGCAAAAATTACCTAACTTTCATTGCATATAATTAAAAAAAAAGACCCTCTAAACTCACTGGCCAACCTGTAGATTCCTATGTTACCTCTCTTTCGTTGTGTTTAGAAGGTGTCTTCTGCATTCAATTTCTGGTTTTAAGTATATGAAAGACTTGGATGAGAATTCCCACCAGTTACTTCCATAGGATTTACCGGTGCCTGGATTCCCAGGCCCTCGTTCCAACAGCATAAAGAAGATCCACAACTTTTCCTCTCCAGTCCTACTCCATAAGGCCTGTGAGCTGCCAGACATACATATTTCTTACTGTACTTGTTGGCATGACAAAACACCTAACTCCTGTGACAGTCCTTCACCTTTTAACTCTGAGCCAGAATGAACTCTTAAATCTATAGTTGCTTTCATTGGGTATTTTGAAAGACAGCTGGTCACATGGCTCCTGAAGTCAAGAAAACCCAAAAACTAAAACATCAGGAAAGGCCCCCAAAGATGTGCTTCTTCCAGCCAGTTTCTCCCTCCTGAAAGGTCTACAGCCTTCCAAAGCAGTGTCATCGAATGTGGACCAACTGCTCGAACACAAGAACCTATGGGAGATGGTTCTCCTTCAAACTACAATGTATTAAAATCAGATAATCACCCACTCCCCAGTTTGTGTGTGTCTAGGATGTTTCTGTTGCCCCTTATTGTTTATTTATTTATTCTTTGACTATTTTATACATGCATATAATGCATTTTAATCACATCCAGCCCTTTTGTACTTGCCTTTCTCTCCTAATAGACCCCTCTCCTCAAGTCCTCCTATTATTTTCTTATTTATTTTTTAAGCCCACTAATTTTAACCTTTTGTTTCCCTGAACAGTACATTGGTCTCCAGCTAGAAGCATGTCTCTTCCCCCTCCTTTCCTGACAAATGACCTCACACATCCAGTGCTTAATAGTCCCATTTCTCTGCATCCCACTCATTCTCCAACCCACTACAATCTGGGCTCTTCCCTCAATACCAGCAACAAATCTCTGGTCTTTATTAAAGCATGATTTTTTTGAAAGATTTTATTGTTGTTGACTGATGTACTTCTTTTAGTCATCCTTTTCTGAACGTGAAGGTGTACTTCAAAGATTATACTTGGGTCATCAGGAAGTGACACTTGGGTTCCCACTCAGCTTTGGTCTCCAATCTCTCAATGTCAGTTTCTGGAAAAAGATAATGTGTCAATGTAGAAGTGACACTGTGATCTTGTACAAATGCATGGTTTTGTAGAATTTACATTAGAGAACTATAATAAAGCAAGAATAGTGTTCCAAAACATTATATTAAGTAAAGTGAAATTCAATAGAAATGAAATACTGGAATATGATGTATAAATATGCTTAGTCAACAGAAGGGATTCTTTTTAACATATTTAAAACAATAGGGTGTTAAGAATTTATTCTTATTTGCTCTCATCAGAATGTTTGTGACTTTACAAAAAAAATTCAAATATTGGGGCCTGGAGAAGTGGCTTAGTGGTTAAACTGTACAGAATCTCTTGCTAAGGCCCTGAGATTGGGTTCTTAGCACCCACACTATGTGGATCACAACCCCTATAACTCCTGTCCCAGGGAACCCAATACCTCTAGCCTCAGTGGACACCAGCTCTCAAGTGTAAACCAGTCCTCAGTCCCATGTAAACATTTAATTTAAGATGATAAAAACAAATATTTAAGATTAAAAAACCAATCAAAAGTGGAAGTTCAATACCCAATATGATAGAATAGAAAAGTAAAATCATTGTGGGAGGTTACTGAGTCCATAGGCATGCCCTAGTGAATAAGGTCTGCCTGTGTCTTTGCAAAAGAGGTCTGAAGAATTTTTCTGTCATCCACCCTGTGGAGAAACGGCAAGAAGTAACCAGTAACAAAAGAGTGAGTAAATTAAAAGCACTCTGCTAGTGTGAGTATCAGGGTGAAAAGCAATAAATAAAATAGGGAATGAATCCTCTGCCTGCCTTCACTGTTCAGTGTTAGTAAAATAATGAAACAGCAGAGAGACTGACAGAGAGGGAAGGGGACATTCTCTGAAGTCATCCACATTCCTGAATCACTCTTGTGTGACTTTCAAACTTGCCATGTTTCTGGCAAGGGAAATGAAGTTAACAGCCTTGCTCTATCCTTGTAAAGTCCACAAAAGACACATTAACATAGTTTATAACTGAACATTTAAATTTTGCCTTGGATTATGTAATGTTCATATGCAATAGATCCTTCTGGGATGCAGATGGAAGAATTTTAGATTAACGGTCAAGGGATCAAAATTCTAATCCAGAAATTACACAAGCCTTGAACAGGACCCCAAGTGTCCCATTTCTCTGAGCCTCATTTTCCCCTTCTCTGAAACAGTAAGTGTGTGGACTGAGTGATCTCCAAGCTCTCTTCAGCTCTGATTCTAGAGGGGAATAAAACTGACAAGCAAATTGGCTCTTCACCAGGGTACTTACTTGCTATTGAGCACAATTGCTTCCTTTTGGTAGAAGGACATGATCATTGCATTTATTTTTTTTTAGGAGCGTAGTTGTTTTATATTTCCTCACTGTGCCTATAAAGCTATGTGATACTTTTTGAACAAACATAATTAGGAATCATTCTTTGAATGATTCTCATCCAACCTTAGTTGGCAAAGTCCAGAGGTTGCACATGGACTCTATTAAGGAAAACTTTATTGGTTTGAAACTCTTAGAATTAGGACTAGTAGAATAGCTAGGCAGGTAGAAGTGTGTACTGCCAAAACTCACAACCTGAGCTCCAGGACCTCCATACTTGAATCATGGTATGCACATGTATGCACACAACACACACACACACACACACACACACACACACACACACACACCAATAATGAAACAATATCTTAACAAATAGAAAAGAGAAAGTTAGAAATAGCTTCTGAACTAAATCTGAACTAAAAATGTTTATTTTTTAACTTTTTCAGTATCTTATCAACTTATTTGCTTATCATTGATATTTTCACTAGATATAAACTTTAATCTCTTGAGTGTTTTTAATTTTTTTTGCTATAGTGAGAAACTTCTCATAGCCAACATTGAACATGAGAATGGAGTGATGGAGTACCATAAGACAAAATTTGCTTTCTTCACTGCGTGGTTTAATTAGAACACAAGAAGGTAGCTTTTCTTATATGACTTGTTAAACAGCAATTTTTTCTTTATTACAAAATATCAAGAGTTATTCTAAATAAGGCACAGAATAGATCAACATATTAAGGATAAATACATAATTCCTATGGAGAATAGTAGAGTATAGCATGCTGATTACTCAATTCTACTGTAGCTTTTTAAAAATAAGCTTTGCAACCATGAGAATTTGTATTTATAGTGAATATAAAAATTAGTGCTCTGAAGGATGTTAGTTTGGGGTTTCATTTGCTACTGTTGTAATTCCAGATTTTCATAAGTCTCTCCTTAAACCACTTTCCTCTCTAATCTCCAGAACAAATATATAAATAAATCATTTAAGAAAATGTGAACATTCTCTTAGCAGAGTCATCACCTTTATTTTCCTGTAAGAATAAGTAAGTAGTAGAGACCTATTCCTGGAGCTGGCATTGGAAAACTATCCCTAAGGACATGAGGACAAGACTTTCACTGGCCTGAACACAAAGCTAAAATCAGAAAGAGTGAAAACATTATCCTTTATTCTAATATATTAATTTAAAATTTACTATTTTGACACTCTATACAGCTCTTATCATGGAAAGCAACTGGGAGAACATGTTTTTCCTTTTAAGGTATTTAGAAACAGTATTTTCCCATTTGGTTTCCATTTCAGGGTGCAATGACCAGTCTTCATAGTTCATGGTTAACTGGACTAGATTTAAATAACACAAGAGTCTTGCCTTTCTGGAAGGTCTGGAGAAATATCTCTAGGAGCAAAGAGTCATCTTGAATGTGGACAGAAACTGGCAAAAGGAGGAAGGTGGTTGAGTGGCAGCATTCATTTCTCTCTACCTTCTGACAGCAGATGCACAGCAACCCATGTTATCTCTCACAGTTAGAACTTGCTCTGCCTCTGTATCTCCCCATGCTGTGATGGGCAGTTCCCTCACATGGGAAAATATAGCATAAAATAAAGAAAAGCCAAGATAAACTCTCCACCCTTAAGGTCCTTCTGGTCAAGTATTTGGTTATAGAAGCAAGACCCCAAGATACTAATGAAAGGAAGGAAACATGGATTACTGCAAGATCACATATGGTATTCTAGATTGCTGTCATTAACATGTCTGAACCCCCTACATGAAATGTAAACAATTTTATAATGCCCAAGAAATTTAAGAAAAATATTTGTGAACATTAGAAACAACCAAGTTGCTTATTTTTATTCTATTTTAAATTTGTTTTATTTAATTATCACACTCCCTCTGGTGTTCATGATTGTGTGTGTTCATGTTCGTGTATGTGTGTGTGTGTGTGGTAGCTGTAGAGGGCTGAGGATAACTTGTTGGAGTTAGTTCTCTTCTACCATTATGTGGATTCAAGGTTCAGGGATCAAACTGAACTCATCAGTCTTGCAGCAAGCACCATTATCTGCTGAGCCATACTACAGCCTCTCCCTTTCAAATCTTCACTATTTCACCTCTCATCTGGTTCTGTTGCTTTCATCCATTTTTTTTTTTTTTTTTTTTTTTTTTAGTTAAAAGGATATTTATTTAATAGGGTAACTCACAAATTAAGTGATAGGTAGGTCGCAGGGTCTAAGGAAGGTGTATCGCAGTCAGGCGGTGTTCTCTGGAGCTCTGCTCAGATCAGGGTCCTGGCACAGAGAGAGCACACGGAGAGAGCGCTGGCCCATCCAGCTCTCCGGTCTCCAGGCACCTCCCCTCCCCTGGCCCTGCCTCATAGGCGTGACAGTTGCCAGAGTCTAATTGGGGCTTGGAACTTCCAGATCCAAGCTGGAATGGCTACCCACTACATCTCCCCCTTTTTGTCTAAATAAGAAGGTTCTAAACTAATACAATATTAATCCGTTAGTGTAGAGTTTACATTCCATCACCCTGTCATTCCTCACTGAGTCCAAATTATTGTCAATAGGATTTTTGTTTATTATTGTTTTGTAACATGCTTTGTTAACACATTGCACTTTGAAATCTGGTCAAAAAGAAAAAAAAGTTGGCAGATATTCTATTTTGGTTTTAGTTTCTTATTATTGTCAATCTTGAGTCAACATTTCATTATAATGATCAGTTATAAGTCTAGAACTATTTTTTAGAAGAAAATGTAAAAATAGATGTAAATATATTTCTCCTCACTAAAAGTGGCTAAATCATATACTTGACACAACACTTAAAAACAGTGTCTCAAAAGTTTATAGTACATTCTGGGATTGGGAGAGATGGTTCAGCAGTGAAGACTACTGGCTGCTTTTGCAGAGATGCTGGGGTCAGTTCCCAGCACCCGCATATCCTCTTACAACTGTAACTCCAGTTTGCGGGAATCTGATGCCCTCCTCTGGGCTCCAAGTTCTCCCTCATGCATGCAGTTGCACATGAATTCATAAAGCTCATGCAAATAAAAATAAATTAAAGAAGTAGATATTTTCTTTAAAATTCATAATTTGTGCTCTGTACAATAGTTTGTCAGAACTGACTTGATTATGCAGAACTGACTTGATTATGCTTGTAATTGCCTGAATGGAATCCAGTCCCTTACTAGGTAAAGATTTCCTATGACAATTTAAAAGAAAGACCCATGAAGTTTTGTGTATATATTCCTGCCTGTACACATGCCTTATCCTAATTATGTGAAACAATAGCATTAATAAAATTTTCTGCTCTTTGTTCCTAAAATGCAACAGAAAGAACTACCTATCTTTTGTAAACTCAGTAGAATTGAGATCCCTTATCATCCACATTTAAGATTTATAAAGAAGACTCTATGTTGATTCTAGTCACCTGTGCTTTGCCCTCTCCATGCTAGAAAGTGGGCCTTAGCATGCTGAGTTGTGTCTTTTTTAAATCTAATTTTTATGCTACTGTAAGAGCTCCATCTTATTGTTTTCATCTGAAGTATTCCGGCTGCCTGAATGTCAGAACATTGATATTGATGTTTCTCCCACAGGTCTCCTCTTCTGCTAGCTGTCCTTAACATGTGAGTTACAAATCCACATCTCCTTGTGTGGAGAAGGAACCAGTCTTTCCTCCTGCTGGGACTTTAGTGCATGCCACAGTATTTTTTGAAAATGTAATGCTTGGTTATCTGTTAGGCGAATCCTTGCTAAAATCTGCTCTCATCAATTTACTTTAAGAACAGCAATGAAAGGTCCAAAGTCCTCAAAGTTAGTTTATGAATTAATTCAAAATGCGGTACCACTGAAAACTCTGGCAGTGCCTGGTGATCTCAGCCTTCTTTGGAGCTTTGTACTTCCTTTTTCAGTACTTGGTCTTGAACCAAGTACCTCATGAATGCTAAGCAACTGGGCTAACGTGGAGATGCATTCCTGTGGCCCCCTCCCCTTTTATCTTAAGATCGTCTTACTTCTTATTATGTTGCTCAGGCTGACCTACAAGTAACTCCATATATGTGTAACCCAGGAAAGACTTGAATTTGAAACCCTCTTGTCTTGGCCTTCCATATATCTGGGCCTCTACCCCCAGACCTGACACATTCATTCTGCTCAGGGATTATTGAGCCTTTGTGTTGAATCAACTCATGAAACATCATGTGGACCAACTGACCCCGATTAAAGATGTTCTGAGTCTATCTGCTTCCATTGGTTCTCTTTAGCCTGGATTTTCAAATTTCTATTCAAATTTCCCAACCCTGATGTATTCTCATAATTCTAATAGCAAACTCAGGTCTCCTTGCTCTGGAAGTTGTCTTTGGCTGAGACAACAGGGGCATTGTAGTATTTTTCTGTGTCTGTGACACAACATGAAGACTGAGTGCCTTTAATTTTATTTATTTTCTGATTTTCCAATGTGTTGAGGGGCTGAGAAAAATGGCTAAGTATGTGAAGGTACTTGCCACTAAATCTGATGACCTCAGAATCATCCACAAAACCACATAATTGGAAGGGGAAAACTGACTCCTGCAAGTTGTCCTCTGCCACATTTGTGCTGTGGCATGCAAGCAAACACACACACACACACACACACACACACACACACACACACACAGAGAGAGAGAGAGAGAGAGAGAGAGAGAGAGAGAGAGAGAGAAGGAGATGCAATGAATATAAGCAAAATATATTTAAAAATGTAAAAAAAATAAAATATATTGTATCTTGACCCTTTTTCAGTAATGTAAACATTTAATTATTTAATATTGTGAATCAAATTAATATGTAACACTTAACTACAATGGCTAAGTTCTGTAAGTATATAATATGCTTAATTGCCACAATGATTTTATTTTGTCATAAGATCATACAGGCATTCATAACACATATATACTCCAGTGACAACCCCTGTCTTTACTCTAATAGTGAAAATAATCCCCCTGTGAGTATAGGTAGGACCTGTCCCCTGCCCCATTCCATCTTACCGCATAAAGGAAGGAAAACGGTACAAAATGTGTATTATTTAAAGTGCATGTTGTTTGTTTGTTTTGTTCCTGGGGAAAATATGCTGAAAAGGCAATTTAAGGAAGGAGGGGTTTATTTTAGCCCACAGTTGAAGGGTAAACGCCCTAATGTTTGTGGGAGGCATGGTGCCAGGAGCTTAGTTGAGTCAACTAAACTACATCTGCAGTCAGCAAGTGGTGATAAATGATGGGACTCAGTTCACTTTCTCCTTTTAATAAAGTCCAAGACCTTAGCCCTCAGAATATTGCCACCCACTGTTAAGATGGGTCTTTCCACATTACATAACCTAATTTAGATGGTCCCTCATGATCATGACCACAGTTTTGTCTCCGAGGTGACTGCATTCTGTCAAGTTGACAGTCACTATTAAGCATCACAGAAAGACAGCCAATTAGTTCCATAGTACTCATACAAACAAATATTGAATCTACTTATTCCCTTTGTCATTGTTAGATGATATTATCTCAAGTGTTAATCAAATTTGAAAGCATTTGTGTTTATATTAAACAAAGTGAATCTGATCAAAACATTCTATAATTTAAACAGCCTATTTAATTATAAATTATAGTGTATTACTATAACATTATTTGTATATCTCATTTTTAAAAAGAAATAAGAATTTGTTAAAAATGAGGCTTCAAATAACAGTCTGAATTTCAATATTCAAAAAAGCTCAACTAATTTTATAACGCATTGCCCCCCAAAAAAACTTTACCTTGAAAGTAAACTTGGAATGAAGAAGGAGACAAAGAAAAGAAAAATTTCCAGTAGAAGGTTACAAGAAGAACACAAGGAAAGAGGAGTTCCAGAGACAGCCTGCAAACTCCAGCTGGGGTCCTTTTGTGAACCAGTATCAATAGCTACACATTCTACAGTCTCTGTTGACTGGTGATTAAAAAAGGAACACGTCTGGCCACCTTAAATGGACTAGAGAAAAGTGATTTATATGGATGAGCAAAGCTTGTGGAACAGAATTTGAGTGGGACCAGACATGTGTGTGCTCATGCCACTGTAAGTTAATGTGGTCGACAATGTGCTTGTGAGACACAATTGAAGAGCAGGGCAATGTTCCTAGAATGTGTCATAGAGATCAAGAAGTTGATGAATTTGAACAACTGTGTACCTAAGCTTTAGCCTCAAAATGAGATTTTTAAAGCAGAAGAACCACAAATTGAGATGTCAGTACTTACCTCAGCTCCTGTGTTAATGTTGTTCAGGCTCTAAGGAAAATCATTAGTAAAGTAAACAAATGAAACAATTCATTGTTTTGACTAAAGTTCCTTTAGTGAAGGTAAATAACACCCCTTTCAATGTAGGGAGGGATTCCAGTGCCCATAACTAGAAGAGCTCCAGGTCCATTAATAAAAAGAACTGCTTGAAAGTGCATGCCTTTAATCCCAGCACTCGGGAGGCAGAGGCAGGTGGATCTCTGTAAGTTCAAGGCCAGCCTGGGCTACAGAGTGAGTTTCAGGACAGGCTCCAAAGCTACACAGAGAAACCCTGTCTCAAACCCCCCCCCCCCAAAAAAAAAGAAAGAAAAGAAAAAAAAATTACTAAGTGTCCCATGCAGATATTATTTTGTCTTTAGACCTCTTTTAGTGTTCCTCCTGAATTTCTCACAGAAATAAAAAGGATAGATAGCTTTTGACTGAGTTTGAAATAGAATATAGCTGGAGTTTTCTTTATCAGTCATAACAGAGATGCATTGATTGACAAAGGTCTGGGGTTACAAGAGTTTTAACATGAAGTCCGAAGTCTTTTACATGTGAACAATTTGAAAACAAGTAAACTTATTAATATAATTCTAGCACATTTCTGTGGGTGTGCATTGTTCTAAATATCACACTTTTAGTCCTCATTGCAATTTGAAGTGGGTTCCTGTAACCTTGATATATAGATGGGGAAACAAGGCTATAGATGTAACCAACCGTCTTATTAAATAAGAAACACAGAAACAATGTAAAAGAGAAAGCCGAGAGGTCAGAGCTCAGAGCTAAAATCTCACCCTTCCTCCTGCTGTCCCAGCTTCGCGAAAAAGAGACCTACTTCCTGTCGGTTCGTTTTTTTATAGTATGTCGTTCTGCCTTCTCATTGGTTGTAAACCCAAACACATGACTGCCTCGTCACTGTTTGAATGTACAGCCCCCTAGGTCTTAAAGGCATATGTCTCCAATGCTGACTGTATCCCTGAACACACAGAGATCTTATGGGATTAAAGGCGTGTGCCACCACCGCCACACTCTTGCTATGGCTCTAATAGCTCTGACCCTGAACACACAGATATCTATGGGATTAAAGGCGTGTGCCACCACCGCCACACTCTTGCTAGGGCTCTAATAGCTCTGACCCCCAGACAACTTTATTTATTAACATACAATCAAAATAATATTTCAGTACAATTAGATTACCACCACACAAGGCATTAATGCCATTAGACCATCTTAGGAATGCTGGGTCTAGAGTTGTATTATAAGCCACCAGAACCCTAGGACCAGGCCTGACTGACTCTCAAGAACTCCACAAAGATTAAATTAACCATTTTGCTCTTCCCATGAAACAGACTAACCTATATCTTTTGGGTTTTTTTTTTAAGAGCATCTTACAGATATTCAAAAATCTGAGACTCCTAAAAAGGAAGGCAAGCATTGTGGATCCGTTGTACGTTTCACATACTCTTTTGAGAACCTTCCACTTGTAGTATCAGAGTACCATGGAAGGAGGTAAATAGTGGTTTCTTTTCTCCTCACCCTTTACCCTCGGGTGTTATACTTTCATTTTTGGAAGAAAAAAAACATCACTTTTATTCTTTCCTTCCAAGAAAAATCCTTCTATTAATAATAATGCAGAAATGATCCCAGGCCATCAGATGTTTGTAAATTACAATAAGCCACATGGCTTTATGCTTAGAAAGTTTTTTCCTCCCCCATCTTTAGACTTTCAGAGCAAGGCAGGAATTGTAATGCTTTCTTCTAGACTCTAATCAAGGTTACTTTAGCAAAAAGCTTATAAGTTACAGGCACATATTACTGCTGAGGGAAAAGTAATTTGTTGTAATCGTTTTTAATTATAGTTATTTTTAATTATCTTTGCTGTATGTGTAAACATTAAAAATACAAACAGCGCTGCTATCGCACAGATGGTTGGTGCCGTTCCCCAGGCTGTCAGGCACCATTGGAACACCACTGCTCCTTCTCCCTGTTTGTAAGGAAACGCAATAAACTTGCTTCTTGGAAACTGTTTTCATGTTTGAGCAAACTGGCTGTGGCTCAGGATGGGAAAAGCAAGCCGGAAAATCCTGTCATCCCTCCTCTCTGCCTCAGTAGGACTGTTGAATCCCTCTTTCTCTGGGATGGCTCAGGGTCTCATAGTGGACACCATAGAGAAGGCTTTGTTCAGTTTTACTCCAATTGAGTCAACTACCCAAGACTAGAAGTAGTAGTTATTTTAAAGGCCCCCTTTTCAAAGTTGAAAAATACTTAAAGGAAACAGCAACACAAAGTGCACATATACAATATTCTAAATATATTATTTTATTCAGGTTCCCATACAATAACTAAATCAATACAACTCAACATCCCGTACTTTGACTGCTCACTAATATCACCCTATGGTTACAGAAAGCATCTGCCTTTTTTTCCCCTGCTGAACTTGAAAACTAGATTTGTGCCACCTACTGGTCAGTACTGGAGTGGGCTGTACTTCAGTGTGGGCTTCCTTTGACTAGACTAGGAATGCTATACTGCCTTCATGGGAGAGGGAGAGGGAGAGGGAGAGAAAGAGAGACAGAGATACAGAGACAAGAAAGAGACAGAGACAGAGATGGAAGAAGGGATAGAGGAAGGAAGGGAGGGAGCACACACACCTGGTAGAAAAAGAAAAACAGGTAGGTCAGATTGTATGGCTCAGTGGGTAGAGGCATTTGCTACAAAGTCAGACAAACTGAGTTGAATTGCAGGAATCCACATTGTAGAAGAACTGACTCTTACAAGGTGTCTGAACTCCATGTGAGTTCCAAGAAATGTATCTGTATACACATATGTGTGTGCACACTCACAGACACATGCACACAGAAATGCAGACACATACACATGCCCACATACACACATATGCACACACCCATATGCATAAGCACATATGAACACACACACACACACACACACACACACAAACACAAGCACACATATACACACAAATAAATGAATGTAAAAAAATCATATACCACCACAGAATTTTGATCATCAGCTTTTAAAAACAATTATTAGAATTAGAATGTTATCTGTCTACAAGTATAATTGCAACTAAAAGAGCACTGTAGATGAATTTCTAAATTATTAGCCACCAACTAACCTTAGCTCACCACATTGCCATAGCTTCCCAAGCAGAGTCTCTTCCTGTCTAACCTGCACCTTTATTGCCTTCCTGTTATGCCTTCTCATTGGCTTTAAGCCAAGTCACATCACTTCCTCGTCACTGCCTGTCTGTACAGACCTCCAGGTCTCAATGGTTGGTACTGGGATTTAAGGCTTGTGTCACCAACTTGGCTGTGTCCTTGAACACACAGAGACTCTGCCTGCCATGTGATCAGATTAAGGGCATATGCTACCAATGCCTGACTTCTGTTTATGGCTGGCTATAACCTCTGATCTCCAGGCAAACTTTATTTATTAACATTCAAATAAATATCACCACAGAGCACAGTTCTGGGTAGTTCAATCAGCTAAGTGGGCAACAGATGAGGAAGATGTTTGTATTCTTCTGATTTGCCATTAATTATTCTGAAGGTCTGGGGGCACACACAGGAGCTGACAGAAACAACCATGATGCCAAATTCCTGATTTCATGTACCTTTCGTACACAACACTGAGGTGCTGATGTGATCGAAATTCATTGGGTTGTGAGTGCTGATGCCTCTTAAGTGAGATCACCACACTACAATTACCTGTAAGAGCTCTCTTGCCTTATTCTTTTAATGAGGACAAAGTGAGAAAATGTCATTTGTGGACTAGTAAGTGCCCCATCACAGGACACAAAACATGCCATTATCTTGATTGTGGACTTCCCAGCATCCAGCACCTCAAGGAATAGATTTCTAACTTTCATAAGCTCCTGGGCCCATGGCATTTTATAATAGAAGCCCAACTAGAATAATCAATCATGTATAAAAAGGCACAAAACCCAAAAGTAAGTATTTGGGTTTCCTCGCATGGCAAATCGATGAGGAGACATGGTAGGCTAACATTTACTCAGGGTTGAGAAAGAAAACTCTAAGTGTTAAAAATGTTACATCTTCTTTTGACAAAAATAATTGTTAATGATAAAGCATTAAGGATTATTAAAGATTGAATGTTAATTTATTACTGAAGGTTCCAGATGGACAGTCCCAGAGAGCATGTCATTTTGTGTTGTGTGTGTGTGTGTGTGTGTGTGTGCGCGTGTGTGAAATAAGTCAACAAAGACTGCTCTATAATTTCATGCCAATTTTATATTTAATGATGAAACTGCCCTTATTAAACCTTAGAACATTGCTGAGATTATGGAAGATCACTCAGCATTGTCCTATCAATTTGGAGGATGTGATAAAGGGTCCTGCCAGTATTTCACTTACATATAGAATATCACAAACTTCAGCTACTGTGTTATATAATCTGGTGTCTACTGCAGAAGTAGGAATTTCCAGTTTGATGATTTGACTATAAAAGTGGATTTTCATTGTAAGGGGAAGTAATTCAAATATATGGTCTTGCATTTACTCTTGAAAAGGGTGCAAGTTCAGCAATATACACCTTTTTAATTTTTAAATTGCATTTGTCTGCTGGCCCACCTGGATATACCAGGTAATTTTGTACACTGACCTTTGCTCCTTTTATATTTACCTTTTCCAGATCTTTCCTTTCTATCTTTACTTAAACCTAACCAAATCCAAATCCAAACGCCATTTATTAACTGCATCTAAGGAGTCATGAGGTCTTTCCTAACACTCTCTTGCTGATCACTCTTATATTTTTTGATGCCTGCCTGGAATTATCTCCCAAATGCTATGTACATATTCAGTTACTAACTTGAAATTTTAATATGACGTCTGATGAACACATAGAACAGTTACAAATCTGATTCCTGAACTCATTCCAAAATTTCTCCTCCATGAGACACATCAGTACATCTAAGGCATCTCTATCTTTTAGTGTCTTGGCTAAAAGCCATTTCTCTAGCACAAATCCATTTGAATCTTAGAAGGTTGGAATTGAGGTATGGATTCTGAGAGTTACCCTATACTCCACAATGTGAACTTACAATTTATTTATTTATTTGCACTTCACACAGAATTTCTCACTTGAACACTAATCAGTTAGAAACATTGAAACCTCGCACTTGATGATAGTATAATGTTTCAGTCTTTTTTTTTTTTTTTTTTTTTTTTTTGTTTGTTTGTTTGTTTTTCGAGACAGGTTTTCTCTGTGTAGCTTTGTGCCTTTCCTGGAACTCACTTGGTAGCCCAGGCTGGCCTCGAACTCACAAAAACTCCACCTGGCTCTGCCTCCCGAGTGCTGGGATTAAAGGCGTGTGCCACCACCGCCCGGCTTAATGTTTCAGTCTTAAATGATGTGCACAGTGTCCTTGGACACCAGTGACAGCTCAGATTAAATATGAGTTACTTTTTGTGATCTAGGCAATAACGATTGAACCACAGTTCTACAGTTAGGTCAACACTCTAGCTTTTTTCTGCCTCTTCCATCCAATTTCACCTCATTTTCATCCATTCTAGAATATACAGATGAGATGCTTTCTCAACTCAAATCTAAGTCTTAAACTGAAGTCCAGATGTCCGCAGTCCAGCACTCACAGATTGCTATGGAAACTGGGTCTTTCCAAATTTGTCCTCCAGTTTAGAGTTGTAGACTTCCATCTTCATGCTTATACATTCAAGATCATAAAATTACTGCCCTTTCTCTATATATCCTGACTATGCCTTTATCATAAATACATAAGAGGAGTATGGAGAAATGACTCAGTGGTTAAAAGTGATTGCCTGCTTGTCCTCCAGGCGATCTGAGTTCAGTTCTCAGCAACCACATATGGCTGCTCACAACTGCCTGGAATTCCAGCTCTAGGTGTTCTGGTTCAATCTTCTGGCCTCCTTGGAGAATGGAGAGAAGGCAGGGAGGGAGGGAGGAAAGAAGGGAGGGAGGAGGGAGGGAGGAAGGGAGGGAGGGAGGGAGGGAGGGAGGGAAAATAATAGGGCAGTGCTAGTATCAGTAATATGGAGCCATTCTGGAAATCTTCATGACCTCCCATCCTGAAGAATCTTGTCTTATGTATTCCAATTGTTGGATTGTTTGGGTCTGGAAACAACTACCTCTGTCTCATTTATTGATTCTATGTGTTCATTGAGATTTACCTTTTAACTGAAAAGGATACTCTATAATAGATACATGACCAGTTTTGGCATACATAGCCAAGAACACTGGGTCTGTTTTACTATCTAAAAGAGAGGACATTGTGGTTGTTGGAATGAGATGTCACCATTTTATTGGAAATCTGAATTTTTATTTTATAATTATAAGATTGAAGGTTACAATTAATAGATTGCCTTAGTGCTCAGAAGAGACTTTGAACTTTAAAACATTTTTGAGACTTTAAAGGATTATGTGAACTTTTGAAGTTGGACAACATGCCTTTTGGATGATATTTCCATGAGAGTAAGGGGGTTTAAAAGTAGAATCTGATGATTGGAATGAGATGTACCACATATTCGCAAGAATATGAGTACATGGTCCCCAGTTAGTGACACTGTTTGTGCAGGTTAAGAAGGTGTGGTCTGTTGAAGGAAGGCTGTCACTATGGGGAGGCTTGGAGGTTCAAAGCCCATTCTCTGTTTCCAGTGTGATCTCTCTGCTGCTTGTTGGTGGTTAAAGGTATGCGCTCCCTGCTGCTTGCTGCCTCAGCTCTGCCATCATGGATCATACCCCTCTGGAACTATAAGCCGCTTAAACACTTTCTTCTATGAATTACTTTGGCCGTGGAGTTTTATCACAGCAATAGAATAAAAACTGAATGAGTATCAAACAATAAGTCAAAATATGAGAGTATTATTTTCATAAAATTTATAAATCCAGTTCATGGAGTTGCTTTTCATGAGACAATTAAGTGGAGAAAACTATCCATTCTGATTGCCCACATTTATTGGGTCAGCTTGTTTCTCAGGCAAATGCTTAGATGCTTAGCGGCTCTCCAGCACATGTTTTACCTCTTCTCATAGTTCTCTCATTTTCATGGTTCAGAAGTTGAAGAGCAAAAATGACCTAAAAATATTGTTCTAAGAATAGCTGAAAGCTTATTAATATGCCTTAGCTCAGTGTAAGGAATATTAATTAGATGTGTTCTTCCTGAGAAATCTGTTGGCTTCTATAAGGGATTTCTCATTGGTGACATTTAAAAACGTCACCACCAAATTTTTGATAGTTCTCATTAAGTTTATAGCATTTCAGCACTATGTATTGTTGTCAGGAGTTCTTTTATGACTCAAGTACATATGACCTCTGCTGTTTAGCCTTATGATATGTATTGTAGTAAGCTAAATATTTCTCTGAAATGTGGGATAATAATAAGCCTTGCTGTAAGTAGTGCTAGCCACAGGCCAAGTCACTTTCTCACATAGTGTGTTATGTAGTAAACCCTGAGTTCACAGAAGAGATTACCATGCAGGTTACTGGTTCACAAGTATCACAGGCATATGTTCATAGCATCCTTTCCATGTCTGTCCCTAAAAATACAGACCTTCTAGTGAAGTCTGGTGTAAATGAAGAGTAAATCACAAGTCAAGAAATGGGAAACATGAATATTTAGACATTCCTCAAAGAAATGGTGAAATCTGGTTAAAGAGGGGAACTCTGAAGGCAGAAATAATGAAAGTAAGAAGGAAGGAGAAAAGGAGGAATGGAGGGAGGAAAGGAGGAGAGAGGGAGGGGAGGAGGGAAAGAAGAAGGGATGGAGGAAGGGAGGGAGAAAGGGAGGGAGGGAGGGAGGAAGGAAGAAAGGGAAAGACAGGATGGAGGGGAGAAGGAAAGAGAATTCTGGAAGGGAAAATATTGAATAGAGACCGTGGGACAACCTGCCTACATTAATGTCAATAAAGACATATTAGGATGATGAAAGTAGGAGTTAAGACGAGAAATGTGAGTCATTTCAGTTTGATTCAGAAAGAAACTGAGGGATGCATAATTCTGGAAATGGAAAGAGATTAGATGAAGCTGTGTTTCCAGAAGATTAATTTTATAAGCACTATGAAGAGTGGATTGGCATGAAACTGGATTGAGAGAACAGCTAGCCGTGTGTTGAAATAATCCATGTGTGAAGTTATGAGAGACAGGGCAAAATGGGATCTGCTGTAATGGAAACAAGGAAAAAGAAGAAAGAGTCGTTATGCAGAACAGCAACAGACCGGCTTTAGAGTGAGCCAGCTGAGAAGGGGAGGCTCAGCTGACTGTCATAGCGTTAGCCATGCTTATAATACTCTGTGTGTCCCATTCTGTTTCTACAACAGTGTTTACAAATAGTGAACCCCATGTCTAGAGTTCCCTCATTCTAAAATAATCTCCCAATTATTATTGGGAGTAATATTGCTGTAATTTGTGCTCTGACTGTTTAATGAAAATGGTAATTTCTTGATTCTAACTACATTGGTGGCTTCCAAGATAAACCACTGTCTTCTTTCTCAAAATGTATCAAACATCCCAGTTCCTCTTCACAAAATGCTTTCTAAAGTATTTGGACCATTGGCACTCTACATCTGAAAGTGACCAAGATGTTATACTACTCTGAGCTGAAGGTGTACACACAAATAATTTAAAATGTTATCAACAATTAATACCTGAACTCTCTAACAATATTATGCTTCTTAGATCTGGGGAAAAGGACCAGCTGGTTACCAAATCCATGCCTCCCTCTCTACTGAAAGCTGAATTTGACTTCATTTCCCTTATGAATAGCTGTGGCCACATTATTGCCAATGAATCACTGGCAGTAATGATGAACTATTTTTGGACTGTGCCCACGTAATTATCTACATCTACATTTCTATACTGTGAATTTCATGGAAGTCATTCCATGTATGCTATTTTCAAGTGGCCTTGGAAAGCATATGTCAATGTTAGGTGGACATCGTCAGTTGGAGGTACTGAAGGACTATACAAACTCCACCTCCATAGTATATCTTGGTCTCTAATGTGAAGGAGTTACACATTAAAGCCACTGAACAACTTAAGACATATCCATTGAAACAGTCACACTAATGCTAAGGTATAAAGTTTCTCGACGAAATGTTATTTGACAAGAGTGGAATCATGGCCAAGATTCAGTTTGTTGAAATGACTGTAAAATCTGGTCAAACATAGTACTATAGCCAAAACTGGAAATGCTTTGTGTAAAATACATGTCTAAAGTTTGCAGAACCTTTTGGTGAACACAGCCAAGGAAAAGCTGCTCTCTTAGGTGAATTGTACCAGCAAATAATTTTAGGTGATAATGCCAGAAGGTCATTTTGAGAATCACAAAACCACATTCTAAGTATAAAGCTAGGGTGAGAAGCAGAGTCAAGGAAAAGCACAGTCATGAGCAGCAGAGGACACCAAATGAATATGTTCTTCCTGTTTCTCTATTTGCTTCCCGGGAAGGGGGTAAGCTATTTTCTCCCCGTTTATGGACTGATACTTCACAAAACACTTTGTGCAAAAATGAACCTTCTCTTTTTTCGAAGCTAATTATCTCAAGTCTCTAGTTTTAGGAATGTAAAGCAGAATGATACAGTGAAGGGAATTTAAAAAATCTATGATGGGCCAACAGAGATTGGAATGAGATTGCTGCGACTGCCAAGGAGCGGGAAATAAAGAGAAATTTAGAGTTATATTGGAAAAATATAGGCTAAGGTTAGACCATGAGAGGCAGAATTGTTGATAACGTCAAACAGATAGAACTTTGAGTTTACCAAATGTGGGAGGAAACCTGAGCAACAGAAACCTCCAAGTAAGAATGTTGACATTGAAAGTTAAGAACTTGGAAGAGAAACAAATCATGTGACAGCAACATTTGATCTAGAACCCAAACAAAACTGATAAAATTCAATGAAAATAAAGTGTGCCATTTAGGATCTTGGGATGGTATATTAGGCAGAAAAACTGCTATTATAAAATTCACACTAATATCAGTGGCTGAAAAGATGAATATTGTTTTTTCTATGTTTTTTTCCCTTTTGAAATGGAGTACCAGTATGTAGAATATTTATTTTCTGTCATTTTCATAGGTCTTTAAGAGGCTCTGCTTCAGTCCTGGGTTGCAATTGGCGCAAGAGTCTGGTTTTGAATCAGAAAAGGCCCATAAATATTTCCATTTTAATTAGTTCCATGTTCTTATGGAGAATGGCACCCACACAAGAGACCAAGTAGAAAAGCCCAGTCACGAGATTCATGAGCTTTGCCTAATGAGTTGCCATTATTCTAACACTCTATTGGGCAAAACAAGGCACATACAAAATTCATAATACTAGAATATAACCTAACCATAGTGCAAGAATGAAACAAAAAAAAAAGAGGGATATCAATGTATAATTTCACTAAAGTGAAAGCTTCAAATGTCCAACTAAAGATTCACATGGGTAATTTCTAAACAATAAACTACTGTTACATAAGGGCTTTATTGGAGAAGATAACTGAGAAAAAGAAAAAGAATGGAGGCCTTGAGAACATTCAGATGACAATGTGAATCGAACACAGTTAATAAGTAAGGATTATTAGTTACTTCTGTGTCATTATGAACACACACACACAAGACAGAAACAACTAAAGGAATGATTATTTTAGCTCAAATGATTTCATTTCATAATGATTGAGGAAAGAAGGGTCAAGCTCATGGAAGTTGGAGCCTAAGATACAGAATACCCCCATCCTGCCAGATCAGGGAAATGAGTTGGGCAGGAAGAAGTGGTGGGTACATCCTTCAAGGGCTCACCCCAGTGACCTAATTCAATGTGCTGTGCTTAACAACTGGAGAGTCCACAGCACCCCACACTAAGGTCACCAGCGGGATACTAGGTTTTCAAACACAGGAGCGGATTTAGGGCATTTGAACTCAAGTCATAACAAATAGGGAAAGCAAGGGGAGTCTGAAGAGTCCCTGGCTGGTTTTCCATTCAAAGAAAGCCATGGCATGATCAAAAGGACATTCTTAAGTCTGAGTGAGTTATAACTTTCAGGGGTATCTCTGTAGTGCACAGCCTTTGCTTGTAAAGATTCCAGAAAACAGCTTGGTTTTAGACTACATGCAATGGTCCTCCCAAAGGTTTAGGTTTGAGTTTAGTATTCAAATAAACTTTCTTATATAGAAGACCTTTCACAAACTGGCAGATTGAAAACATGCTAGAGTGGCCAGGTATTCTTGAGAATGAAGGAGTAAAATCATGAATAAATGATGGAGATACAGTCATGTCATGAGAGATGCTAGCGTCAACAGCGAGGAGAACAATTAGGTAAAGTATAACCATTTACAAAAAAAGAAGAGGTTTTGAATAATTTAATGAAACCCATGGTAGCTCCAAGCAAACATTTCTCTCCCTTTCAACTCCTCACATATTATCAGCCTGATAATCTGCTATACAATTTTGTGAAAAAGTTTTCCATTTTGCTATCATTTGTGTTCTTTAAAAAGTCAGCATATCAGCATTTATCATTCATTGCTAAGATCAGTCACTTACCCAGGATAACTCAAATATCAAGATTATAAATAATATGACTGAATATTAAAATATTTTGTTAGCCTTGAAAAAGTTTCATTAAATGTCTTAATTTGAGAGCATCTGAACACAAATATTTCTTGATAAAGTGACTTGAATTCATCAATGGTCTTTGTACATATTTCAGTATTTCAAACTAAGAATGGGCTCATTCAATTATAGCCCCTGCTCTTAATTTAAATGTATAAGATTTTTAGTAATATTAATATTTTCTGTGTCCTAAATAATTCTGAGATTCAAATATGACAAATATATTTGTGAACATAAACCATTCTTCCTGACTTTGAAATATGCTTAGCCCAATGGATAAAAGTATGGGTGTTTGTTAAAATCAGACAGACTTGTGCCTGGTGTCTTGGTTCTGCCATTCAATAAGAAACAGCCACCATCCTGTGCACAAGATTCCTTCACTAATGAACAGCACTTGTTGAAGTAACATTCCTAACTGCGTCAACAGGAGTTATTCCCTAGTAGAGTGCGAGGGGAAAGTGTGTGCTGGTCCCCAGTTTTTTTCTTTCTTCTCCCCTTAGGCCAGTGGTTCTCAACCTGTGGGTCACAATACCATGAGGGTCACATATCAGATATCCTACATATTAGATATTTATACTACAATTCAAAATAGTAGCAAAATTACAGTTATGAAGTAGCAACAAAATAATATAATGGTTGGGGGTTCATCACAACATGAGGGACTATATTAAAGTGTTGCAGCATTAAGAAGGTTGAGAACCATAGCTTTATGGACTTTAGGTGACTCTCACACACCCGTATTACTTAATCTTTGTCATGTGTGGAAATTGTATTCCTAAAAGAACAGCTAGTTGATAAGTCAATAATGGCTGCGACTGCTCGAATAAAAATAATGTGTCTAAATACAGGATTGTGTTTTTTTAGGAACACTTGTTCAGAGTTGCATTTCAAATACTTGAAATCAGCTTAGGCAGTAAAGTATTAAACTTAGATCTACTAATGGTCATCTTTTATTGACTGTAAATTGCATGTTTTTGAAGTTTTAATATCATTAAAACAAATAAAAATCTTATTACTAATCGATAAATTTCTTTTCATTAGGTTATATTTGAACATCTCTGAAATTAACATATTATTAACATGGATTGTTTCTTAAATTGGTTCAAACATGTTTCAACTTTATTATATATTTTTAAATATTTTCTTAAAGTTATTTATTTCAATTGTGCATGTATGTTTGTGAGTGAGCAAGTGAGTGTGTGTGTGTGTGTGTGAGCATGCATGCATGCTAGAGTTATAAAAGATTGTGGGCAGTCTGACCTGGGTGCTGGGAACAAGACAGGATCCTCTGGAAGAGCAGAATGTCCTCTTAAGGTGGAATGTCACTGATCCACCCCTCCAGACCCTGTGTAATCTCAAATCTTAACCAAAGTGAATCGACTTGGCCACACCCCACTGAAATGCATTACCTCATGCAATGTACCTTGTCATGGGATCTAGATATCTAACCTGCATCTGTGGTCGGCAGTCCATGGTTAGCTGCATGTGCCTGGGTGTAGATGTAATTCCAAATGGTTTTATTAAATAAGAAACACAGAACCAAATGCAGAGTGAAAAGCCCAAGAGGTTAGAGCATCAGCCAAGAGCAGAGACCAAGACTGCCTTCTTACCCTTCGCTGTTGATGCTGTCCTTCCCCTCAGAAAGAGACCTACTTCCTATGTGTCTGTCTTTTTATTGACTTTCTGTTCTGCCTTCTCATTGGGTGTAACCCAACCACATGACATCCCCACCACTGTCTGTCTATACAGACCTCCAGGTCTTTATGGTTGGTGTTGAGATTAAAGGCGTGTATCTCCATGTTTGCTGTATCCTTGAATGCACAAAGATCTGCCTGTCATGTGATTGGGATTAAGGGTTTGTGCTACCACTGCCAGACTTCTGCTATGGCTCGCTATTAGCTCTGACCCCAGGCACTTTTATTTATTAACATACAAATAAAAATCATATTTCAGCATGAATAAAATATCACCATAGCTGGGTGACCTTTCAAAGAGCTGCCTACTTGAATCTGTGTGGTTCATGAATAAACCCTACTAGGGCAACTCCTGCACACCCTCCAGCCACAAGGGAACCAGCACTTTTGGCACTCCCCAGACCAGCAACAGCGGATCATATTGCTGGGTCCTGAGATCAAGGCTGAGTGCCAGGCACATCTCCTGCCCACCCACCCACCCACCCATGTGAGTATATAGCTGCATGTGAGCCAGGTGGTGTTGAAGGAACTATTATTTTACTTTTAAACTGACAGTTAAGATAACCCCTCCACCACTGCTAGTAGTCTAAGCTGGGGTTGTCCTTGTGGATTCCTGGGACCTTTCCTCACACCAGGTTTCTCGCTATCCCCATGAAATCTCCCTCTAAACCAAACTAATGGGAATTCATGAACTTTGGATCAAGAGCTGTGGAGCCTGCATGGGAATGGACTGGGCCCTCTGCATGGGCAAGATAGTTGTGTAGCTTGGTCTGTTTGAGGGGCCCTTGACAGTGGGATCAGGATCTATCCCTAGTGCATGAACTGGCTTTTTGGAGCCCATTGCCTATGGTGGGACACCTTGCACAGCCTTGATGCAAGGGGGATGGGGAGGCTTGGTCCTGCCTCATCTGAATGTCCTGGGCTTTGCTGACTCCCTATGGAGGCCATACCTTTTCAGAGGAGGGGCTGGGGGGGGTGAGCTGAGGGGGAGTGGGAGGAGGGACGAGGAGGGGAATTTGTGGTTGGTATGTGGAATGAATAAAAAGTTAATAAAAAAAGTAAATATGAATGTGGAAATAAAGAAATAAGACACTCAGAACACAAAACAAAAACAAATCACAATTCTGTGGTGATACATTCTGTCCCCCAATATTGTGCACCCTAAAAAAGTTTATCTGAAGATCAGAGGAAAAAGCCAGCCACTATATTAAACATAGAAGTCAGGCAGTGGTAGCAAATGCCTTTATTCCTAGCATTTGGGAAGCAGAGATCCATCTGGATCTCTGTGAGTTCAAGGCCACACTGCGGAATAGAGCTAGGCACGGTGACACACACCTTTAATCCCAGCACTAACTATAGAGGTCCGGAGGTCTGTACAGACAGACAGGAAGTGATGTAGCTGGGTGGAGAGGGGAAATGAGATGGCAGAACAGAAAGACATAGAGGCGTGAGTATACAGGAAGTAGGTCTCTTTTGGAGACTGAGGTATCAGTGAGGTGAGGTTGTCTGTGGCTTTTTCTACTCCTCTGATCTCTCAGGTCTTTACCCTAATATCTGGTTCCAGGTTTGTTTTATTAATAAGACCATTTAGCAATTCAACTACACAATTTGATGTGGCTGCTATCAACTATATCTTTTGAAATGCCCTCTCCAGCTGCAGCCACCACCATTTTGTGGGCAGCCACCTCAGCACACGTACGAGTGCAGCCAGCCCCACAGCACCTCCAGCCTCAGAGCTGTCTGCAGGTCTCCCAGGCAGCACTTCTAGCTGTTCCGTATATTGCCTCATTTGTTGTGACCCCACAGCTCTACCCAGTACTCACAGGTAGGGGTTACTGTTTGATTCACAGGATCCCATTTACGGAGCTGAGTCAGCTCACACCAGATCTGTTTTTTGCACTACACCTGAGACCTCTACTGGCAGAACATCGATACTACATCCAAATATCATCAAACAAGACAGCCATTTGCTCAATCTGGTCAATTGTATGTGGAACCATTGAACACTTAGAACAATCTCTCGAGGATCTTATCTGAGATAAGTTGCTTGATAACTTTACACTTTAAACTGGTAAATTAATTAATTAATATATTAAAAAATTTCCTTTACAAATTTTAAGTCTTTCTCACACAATGGTGGATAATATAACTATTCAGGAATTTTAAAACTTCTTTGTTTATACTATGGATGAAATTTTACAAGACATATATGACCTTTCTGGGACATATACAATTTTTGCCATATTGTCAATTAGTATAGTAATTCATATCATATCATTGAAAAACTGGTTTAATAACAATGCCAAAAATGACACATTAATGGAACTGATACGGACTTTACAAAGTGATAATGAGAACTTAAACAAAAGGAGTCTTTCTTTGGAATCTGTCAATTTACCACAAGAACTTCAGTCTCTGCTGTGGATATCACTCTATATAAATAAAACACTGATGGCCAGTGACCAGACAGGAAGTATAGGCGGGACCAGGAGAGAGGAGAATTGGGGAAACAGGAAGAAGGGAGGAGGGACTGCAGCCACTGCCAGGATAAGCAGCATGTAAAGATGTCGGTAAGCCACCAGCCACATGGCAAGGTATAGATGTATAAAAATGGGTTAATTTAAGATATAAGAACAGTTAACAAGAAGCCTGCCACGGCCATACAGTTTGTATGTAATATAAGTCTCTGTGTTTACTTAGTTGGGTCTGAGCAGCTATGGGACTGGCAGGTGACAAAGATTTGTCCTGACTGTGGGCCAGGCAGGAAAACTCCAGCTATAAGTCTCCTAATAATAACTGGACAACCATATTTAATTCTATTGATAATAAATGTGAATACCTAATGGACAGAACAGTAAATCTTCAGAGCAATCTTAATGTCATACAGATAATTTCTAAGGAGGAATGGTCATCATTAATTGATAGAATAAAGTCTTTGGAATCATCAGTTTCTGATGAACATTAAAAAAATTGTTTAATTCCATGAAGTCACTGAAATCATTTACAGTACAGGAGGTACAGACTATAGAAAAAGCAATGATTAATTGATTTCAGGCTTTGGAAGACTCTGCTAGAAATGAGAATAAGAGTGATAACAAGCAGAAGGTCAAGGCTATAGAAGTCCTAACCTCACCAGTACCTAACAGAGTTAGAGATGACTTCCCAAAGGTAACAACAGGTGGCACTCATGCTATGATTTACCCTATCACCATTTGTAAAAAAAACAGCAAATGATAAACATCCTGAAAGCCTATTCATATGAGAGATTTAAAGAATATCAAGGAAGCTATATTTACATATGGTATACATTCAACATATGTGAAACATGTTAAACATGTAGTCTTCTAGAAACAGGATCACACCAAATGATTGGAATCAGTTAATATCAGCTATGTTAGAATATAACCAGCAGTTACAATGGGAAACCTGGTTGAGAGAAGAAGCTAAGGCCCTTGAGCAACAAGGTAAAATTAGGGGTTTTGAGATCTCCCAAGATCAAATTCTTGGTGAGGGCTGCTTCACTGATATAAAGGTATAATCTACCTTTGATGAGCATAAATTATCCATATACCATACAGCAGCCTTAAATGTTTGAGGAAAGATTCTAGAACCAGGGAAACCAATTAAGCTATATATGAAGATCTTCCAGGGGTCAAAAAACCCATTTATTGATTTTTTTTTGATTTTTTACAAAGACTGACCAACACTATAAACAAGACAATATCAGACCAAGAACTAAGACAAGTACTAACTCAATCTTGGCTTTTGATAATGCTAATAGAGAATGCAAAAAGGATACTTGCACCTTTAAAGATCAGATCAAAACCCATAGAAGAATAAATCCAACATATAAATAATATTGAGTCTCTTAACTATTGTGATGAGGCTTGGATAGGAGAGGTGATTTCCAAAGGTGAAAGGAGGCATCAAAGTACCAATATTTTAACTGTGGTAAATCAGGTCATATAAGATAAAATTGTACACAGGGCACTCCTAGAAGCAATGCTTCTTCTAGAAATAACCCAAACAGGAGACCCCAACCTTCTAGATTATGCAGAAGATGCAGCAAAGTCTGACATTGGACCAATGAATACAGATCAGCAAGAGACATTACAAGGTAACCCTTTCTATCAGGAAACACATGGGGGGGGGTGGCTCTCACAAGCCGGGATTAAAGGCATGTGTCACCATGCCTGGCTGTTTCCAATGTGGCCTTGAACTCACAGAGATCCAGAGGGATTTCTACCTCTGGAGTGCTAGGATTAAAGGTGTGAGTTCCACCATTTTCTAGCCTTTGTATCTAGTGACTGTTCTGTCTCTGACCCCAGATAAGTTTATTAGGGTGCACAATATTTGGGGGAACACAATACCACCATAATAGGTAATGTGCTAGATGCCTCAGAATTTTATAAGAAATACCATGTAAATAGAAAAGGTTTGAAAAGGAAATCATGAAAAAAATGTCCTACTTGTTCTTTCTATAACCAAATTCTATTACCTGCAGGAAGTAATCCTAAAGGTATACAAAGAAATGAAATTTGGCAGATGGATATGTTTCATTTTGCAGAATATGGAAATTTAAAATATGTATACCACACCATTGACACCTATCTAGGATTTCAATGGGCAACTCCTATGAATTCTGCAAAGGCTGATTCTTTAATTATAATCCTATTAGAAGTCAGGACCATCATGAGAATACCTGTAAAATTAAGACTGACAATGTTCCAGCATATGTCTCAAAAAAATAAATCAATTTTTTTGTGTATTACAATATAAAGCATATTACAGGTATACTGCACAATCCCAGAGACCAAGTAATCACAGAAAGATCTAATAGAACTTTAAAGGATATGCTAAATAAACAGAAGAGGTAAAATAACCCCTAGAAATAGATTATATAATGCTTTATTAACCTTGAATTTTCTCAATGATGACGATAAAGGGACAATAATAGCAGAGAGACATTGGACAACAGAAAATACTCCTGAGTTAAACCAACCTGTTTACTTCAAAGATGTGTTGACCTTGAAATGGAAACCAGGATATGTGTTACATTGGGGAAGGGGTTTTGCTTTTGTTTCTGCAGGAGAACAAAAGCTATGGATACAAACAAAATTAATAAAAATTTGATTCTAACAGGAGAAGCCCCTTGATGAGAAGTAATAGCTCATCTGCCAAGATAACAATTCCTTAAGTTGTAATGAAAACTCAACAAACAAGGGTCGGGCAGAGTTTTTTTTTTTGTTGTTGTTGTTTGTTTGTTTGTTTTTTTGTCTTTATAGAATAATAGAAATATCCTTCTTCAAGAAATCAAAAGGCCTTGGATACCCAGACATCCACAGCAGAAGGAAAGAATCTACTGCTACCAATATGCTCCACAGGGTAATATCTCACTACCTAACATCTATATCTCTTTAACTCTAGAAAAGTTGTGGTCCCAAATCAATTTTAAATCAAGCTGACTTTGGAGTTGGAATGTGGCTCTCGCCTTCTCTAAACATAAACATGTTACTAAAAGAAAAAATTAGCAGATTCTGTCTCATATCATAAGAGGCAACTGGTGTAGGACAGAAGAAAACCAACAATCTAGGGACCATTGTTGTCAAGATCCTATTTCTTTCCATGCTTACTCTTGATTTCTCGGAATCCTTCCTCACATGTCATGTCATATTAAAATTCAAACTTTCTATTGAGATATTAATAATGTTCAAGTTTTCCCAGTGAAAAATAAATCTTTCCAATCTCTGAAGTCTCCGGAAGAAAGATGGGGTCCCACAACAATGACTCTACCCAGTCCATAATGATACCATTGAACCAAAAAACACTACTCAATGATCAGCTTTGGACTGCAAACTCTTCTGTACAGTTCCAAGATGAGATGACTCATAATATTACATTTCTAGCCAGATAACTTTATCCATTACTCTAAGACTGGCTACTGTAGCCAGAAGGTTTCTATATTCCTGCCTTGCCCTGTGGTCCCTCAGCCCCTTATAAAATAATCAATCAGAAGCCTATATTATCAATTGAATGACCTATGGCCAGCTTCTTGCTAGCTAGCTCTTATAACTTAACCCATTCTATTAGTCTATAAACTGCCACATGGCCATGGCATTACCAGTCTATGGACATGTTGCTCCTTTGGCAGCGGGCTGACATCTTTCTCTCTCGTCTCCTTTCTTCTCTCTGTATATCTGCTTGGATTTCCCACTTGCCTCTAAGCTGCCTTGCCTTAGGTCAATGCAGCTTTATTTATCAACCAATCAGAGCAACACATATTCACAGCATACAGAAAGACATCCCACAGCACTTTACCTTTTCTATCTAATCAAAGAGAATGGTTTTAACTTTAACATAGTAAAATTACATATAATAGAATACTTATCAAGCACTCCAGCCAAGAGCAGTTTCTTGCCCAAATGGCTAACTTGTGTCATAAAGAAAGTAAACTCCATATGGAGTTTCTTCAATGCCCATCATCTTCTTTGAAGTAATTGGTACTGTCAGGAGCAGATGTCTCACTGTTCAGAAAAGTCTAAGTTTTTAAAAACATTTTAAATGGCATATTCTGTAGGTCTTTGAAGTGTTTAAAGATTACCTATCTATCTGAAATATATCTCTGCATATCTAGAAAACCTAATTAGCATGACTGTAAGTTTGACTATCCTAGATGACTATTAATTTGTATTTCTTAATTATATATTACAATTTTAAATGAACTGCATAAACATAATACCTTAAACAAGAGTAGAAATATACATACAGTATAACAAAATTAACTTTAAATTTTAATAAACTAAAATCTGTAGCAATGTAAAACATTTTAAACACTTTGTTGCTCTTTAAAAGAAGGCTCATTTATCTACCCTTCCATCCTATCATATCTATAATATTCCCATTTCTTCTTGAGAAAGAGATTGCATTTATAATCAACCCCCTTTAAAAGTGATTTTTATTAAGAAAAAAATCCAGGTAGGCATGTTGGCACATGGCTATACTCCCAGTACTTGGGAGGTAGAGGCTGGAGAAACATTTAAATTTGAAGCTATAATAGATATGGTGATTTGGGGCTACATAGAAAGACCCTGTTTCAAAAAAAAATTAAATCCAGAGTTCAACTTCGAAGTTAGTTAAATTATAATCTTCTATTTCTCATGTTCTGCTGGATAACTTTCTAATTATTAATTTCTACTACAAAAATAAAACAATGATTTTAATTGTGTATGATACTTATGATCATACATGTCTATTTGCCAAATATTTGCCAACTTCTGTTGTGTCATGCAAGATATTTAATATATTAGAACTACACAAGAAGTTTCTAGTAACTCACAGACAGGAATCCTTTACAATACTTCAGCAATAGTGATGCATTGTACAGAAAAAATATTGAGATTTATAATTAAGATTTTAGATTCTTAATGTAATGAATTCTGCATCTTCCATAAAATCTGGAAGAAAACTTTCAGACTACAGAGATATTGAGTTCTTTTCTGGTTTTCTTTTTTCTCCTGTTTTAAAGATTTATTCTTAAAATGTTAATTTATTATTATTTTAAAGTATGCATATACATGTGTGGGTATGTGCACTAGTACAAGTGACTGTGGACACCTGAAGAGGGGATTGAAATGCCTGGAGCTGAAGTTGTAGTTTATCAGATGATGAAGAATATCAAACTGGGGTCCTCAGCAAGAGTAGTATGTTCCCCTGACTGTTGAGCCATCTTCTCTTCAGACCCCAAGATTTATTTGTTTTTACATGTATATGTGTGACTATGCAGAGTAAAGTCATGTGAATGTAATGCCGATAGTGTGTAGACACCAGAAGGTGGTATCAGAAGCACAAACAGTGTGGGTGTCATGATCTTACCAGTGACATTGGAAGAATGGTTTGTTCTCTTAACCACTGCGCCATCTATTCAGTCATTTATATTTTTGATTGGAACTGATTGGCAGGTGCGACAAAACTCATCTATTCAGTGCTCTTTAATTCTATAGCATTTAGCTTTCAAACAAGGACACTGTACAGTATATAATCTTTAAAAATAATTCTACTTACCAATTTCCTTTGCTTTCAACCTTGGTGCCCAAATAATTTTTGTTTTGCATTTAGTCCTAATGTCAACATCTTATATTCCTTGCCCAGTTAAATTTATAACTGAACTCTCTGTAGAGCTATGATTTGATGTGAGAATTTCTACAAAGACAGCAACAGTGTTGGATTTGTACTTTACCAAATAATTGACATAAAGCTTGTCTAGTTATCTGGACAATATTTTGTTATTTCTACTATAGCTGATTAAAAGTGTCATTTTATATGACAAATCTGACAGCTTTATTACCAACAATAGAGACAAAATTCTTCATTAAGTTGCAGACACAACCCACAATACAGTTTTCAAGAACTTAAGAAGCATAAGTTGTAAATATTTTTGTTTTATAATATTTTCAAACTTCTGTAAGTATTATGGAATCCAGTGACAAATACACAGTTAGAAACACTAAAGGTTGGAGTTAAGGATGCAGCTCAGTTGTCAGAGTGCTTGCTCATCCTACATGGAGTCCTGGGTTCGATTCCTTGTACCACCTAAGTCAGATGTCATAGCACAAGCCTTCAATTCAAGCATGTATGGGTTGGAGGCAGGAAATCAGAAACTCAAGATCATCTTGGCTATGTAGCAAATTTAAGTTTAGTCTGGACCACATGAGACCTTGTGCTTAAAAAATATCAGCAATTATTTAACCCTTAACATTGTTTTAGGTAGTATTGTCATCCTACCCTTGTTATTTGTTTTTAAATGGTGAAATTCCTTCCTTGTAAGGTCACTAAGGAGCAAGCATATGGAAGACCTGATTTTAGTTCAGTGCCATATCAAACACACACACACACACACACACACACACACACACACACACACTAACACTATATATATATATATATATATATATATATATATATATATATATATATATGCTGTGGGATGGTCTGTATGTCAAATTGCCCTGATTGGTCAATAAATAAAACACTGATTGGCCAGTCACCAGGCAGGAAGTATAGGCGGGACTAACAGAGAGGAAAATTGAGAGAACAGGAAGGCGGAGAGAGTCACTGTCAGCCGCCGCCATGACAAGCAGCATGTGAAGATGCCAGTAAGCCATGAGCCAAGTGGCAAGGTATAGATTTATGGAAATAGATTAATTTAAGCTATAAGATAAATAAGACAGTTGATTAGCTTGATCTGCTTGGGAGGCATCAAGACAGTGGGACCAGGTCCTGTCCTCAGTGCATGAACTGGCAGTTTGGAATCTGGGGCTTATACAGGGACACTTGGCTCAGCCTGGGAGGAGGGGACTGGACCTGCCTGGACTGAATCTACCAGGTTGAACTCAATCCTCGGGGAATTCTCTGCCCTGGAGGAGATGGGAATGGGGGGTGGGCTGGGGGGAAGGTGGAGGTGGGGGGAGGGGGGTGGGAGGAGGGGGGTGGGGGGGAGGGGGGACAACAAGGGAATCTGTGGCTGATATGTAAAATTAAATTTAATAAATACATTTAAAAATGAAGGAAAAAAAAAAAAACAGTTAGCAAGAAGCCTGCCACGGCCAGTTTGTAAGCAATATAAGTCTCTGTGTTTACTTGATTGGGTCTGAGCGGCTGTGGGATTGGCAGGTGACCGAGATTTGTCCTGACTGTGGGCAAGGCAGGAAAACTCTACTTACATATGTGTGTGTGTGTGTGTGTGTGTGTGTGTGTGTGTGTGTGTGTGTAATCCATATACCCTGTTCCATTGAGAATATATATTTAATTTTTTTCTTTTCTCTTGTTGTTTTTTTCCCCAACTTAGTTCCATCTATATAATTTGAGTTGTGTTTCATCACACTAAAGCTTTTTTTTTCCCTTCTTTTTGCCTTTCCTTCTCACCTTCTCCCCCTACTGGTTCATGTATGTATATCCCATGTTTGGTGTGTGTGATGAACAAATGTCAAGATTGTCACGAAGCCTACTGTCCCATGCATGCTCAGCCACCAAAGTGGGGTAGAATGGCTTTTTCACCGTTAAAACTCAAAGGACGGAAAGCTTGTGAAATTACCTGAGAACCAAGAACCTGAGGGTCAAATAAAGAAGCAAGAAAGCACTACAAAGATGAGGAAGGAGATGAAGAACTTCTTAGCTGCCATGAATGTATGCAGCATTTTTCAAATATTATTTAAATCTTCTTGTGTCATTCTCACACAGCCATCATTGAAAAAATACTTCAAAAAAAGTCAGTAATAGAGTCCTAATTGTCATGTTACCATTTCTTGCAAGCTGGGAATCAAATTCAAGACCGACTAACTTCAAACATCCATCTCTTTCTTTTCAGCTCACTGCTCTTACTTATTCCGGTAATTCTTTATCATTTGAACAGAGGGAAATATGGCAAAAGTTGGTTATTTGGTTAATTATAACACTTAAAACATGTTTAATGGAAGAGATGAGAGTAAAATCAAGTCACTCAAATCAAGTCGATCATCACTATTTTTTTTTAATCTTGATACATTGGCTTGCTACCTAATTGGCTAGTGGTTGGAACTGATTGGCAGGTGCGACAAAACTCATTAAATCATCTCTCCTTTAAAAAGAAATGATTGCTGTCTAAATATGGTATCAAGCTTAAGGATTTTCATATGTGTTGTAATTGACTCAATCTCCAGGGATGTAAGCCAACTCTGCATTAAAAAAAAAAAAAAAGAGTCCACTAAAACCATGCATATATCCCATGATGGAAATTTTCAATCATTAGACAGTAACATCCTTCATATGAAGGTCTGTTCTAAATTTGTAGCACATACTGTAATAATATGTTGATAGGAAGACTATTGAGATTTTGTTATAATTTTTTCTTTAAGTAATGACCCAGAGAAGATGAAAGAATGTTTCTCTAACAGAGGGACTTGCACTCCTCTGCATTACTTAACCAGAGAGAGAACTTTCTTGCACTTGTGCTTCTGAATTGACTGATGTGAGCTTTTATCCAGTGTAACTGTATAGTGAGCAGTCATGGAGGAGAATGGCAGAAACTATGTTGTAGGAAAAAAAGGTTTGCTCGATATCTTGGGACATAAGACATACCTTCCTCTGGAGCTCAGAATATTCAGGGTGCCATATAAAAGGTTTAGGTTATATGTAAGAATCCCTCTCTTGAAGTTTTCTCTTGAATAAAGGTGTTGCCTAAAGGGCCTCTGCATATTGTCCTGTGGGTATCAGGACTCGGGGAATCAGAATGAAAATTGGAAAAGGTCTGGCTAGCTCAAGCACTATGAGCAGTAAGCTATTCTCTGTGACCCGGGAGAATGGTAGCTTTAACCAACATTAAAACTGTGCTAAGCTAACATGTCAGCTTGCACATAAACACTGGTCTGCTCATAGCCATCTACAGCAAAGAGAAAACTAACTCCTAAAAATACCTCTAGGAAATAACAGAAGCACTTCTCTAGGAAGCAGTTTGGAGAAGGGACAAATCTTTTGATGAAATTGTTGAATTTCGAATATCTCTGATCCTGGGCTAGGTTATTTCATTTTACATCATCTCAAGGGCAAATTAAAAGTAATTTGTTATTTAGCATTTTGTTATTTACATCTCAAACTCTTTTTATTTACTATTTATAGCCAGATTTCAAAGATAAATTTAAATTTTTATTTTTTTGAGCTGAGGACCGAACCCAGGGCCTTACGCTTGCTAGGCAAGCACTCTACCACTGAGTTAAATCTCCTAAATTTTTATTTTTTTTTTTAGTGCCATACACTTTTTATTTCTCTGCTTTTTTTCTGAGTATTTTTCCTTTATCTGTGAGAATTGTGTGTGTGTGTATATATATGTGTATATATATATATATATATATATATATATATATATATATGATGAAATATATTCATATACCCCTACTAATTTCATGGGAATTTTTGATGACCCCATTGGTGCTGCCAGTGTGTGCGTGGGTATGGGCCTGTAGAGACCTACCAGGGTCCCTTGAAAGAGAAGGATTCTCCCTCCCTTGGTGACTATTACAGGCTAATGCCTCCTCAGTACGGGGTTGGGCTGGGGGAGCATGTCTCCCATCTATGTGATAATTTTGGCTGGTTTGACCCTTGGTGGTTCCTGTGCAGATAAACACAGCTGCTGTGAGCATGAGTTCAAAGGTCACACCATATCCAGAAAACAGCAATGCATAACATTCTTCCACATCCTCTGGAAAGTTTGGAAATTACTTAAATTATTAAAATTTGGCCAAAGAAAAAAATAGTACAGCAACATTTTAAATCCTTTTCCTTTGAAAATTTTTGTTAGAGTATTTTTTTCCTTTAACCAAATTTACATAATTCAACTACTTATAAACATCTATCTCATTGCCATTAAGAAGTTATTAAAGTTTCAGACATTACAGAATCAGTGTCATGAAAGCAAAAAGTTAAATTCCTCTTCCAATGAGTTCTCTTCATTTCATATATTTGTTTTTTGTTTGTTTGTTTGTTTTTTGTTTTTTGGGGTTTTTTTTGTTTTTTTGTTTGTTTGTTTGTTTTTGAGACAGGGTTTCCCTGCATAGCTTTGGCTGTCCTGGAACTCACTCTGTAGACCAGGCTGGCCTCAAACTCAGAGATCTGCCTGCCTCTGCCTCTGAGTGCTGGAATTAAAGGTGTGCACCACCAACACTTGGTCTTCATTTCATATTGTAGTTCAGTCATTGAAATTTAAAATAAATATTCTGGGAAGTCAGATACACAATGAGATACAGAGTAATATTTATTATACTACTAAAATATAAAATGTATTTATTCAAATAATTGCATAATAAAAGTTAAACTTTTGATATTTTAAAAAGCAAAATCAAAGGCATGGTTTGATAAACTAGAATGTCAAAATGTTTGACAATAAATGAATTTTCCCCAGTTTGTATCATTAGCATATGTTGTTTTATACTCTAATTTTGTACTCTAAACAAATTTGAGACCCCTTTTCTTGGGATGCAGCTTGTTGGAAACAATCTAAAAATGAACAGGCTGTGCTGGCTAGTTCTACCAACTTGATACAAGCTAGGGTTACATGGGAAGAGGGAACCTCAGTTGAGAAAATGTTTACATCAGATTGGCCTGTGGCATGCCTGTGGTTCATTTTCATGATTAATGATTGATGTGGGAGAACCCAGCCCACTGTGGGCAGTGACACCCCTAAGTAAGTGGTCCTGAGTTGTATAAAGACAGCAAGTCAAGCAAGCAATGGAGAGCAAGCCGGTAAACAACATTCTTCCATGGTCTCTGCTTCAGTTTCAACTTCTAGGTTCCTGGTTTGAGTTCTTGTCCTGACTTCCCTCAGAGATGGCTGCAAGCCATAGATTGAAATAAAACCTTTGTTCCTCAAGTTGCGTCATGATGGGTTTTTGTTTGTTTGTTTGTTTGTTTTTTGGTGTTTTGTTTTGGTTTGGTTTGGTTTTTGGTTTTTCGAGACAGGGTTTCTCTGTGTAGCTTTGCGCCTTTCCTGGAACTTGCTTTGGAGACTAGGCTGACCTCGAACTTACAGATATCCGCCTGCCTCTGCCTCCTGAGTGCTGGGATTAAAGGCATGTGTCACCTCTGCCCGGCTATGTTTTATTATAGCAATAGAAAGTAAAATGGGACAGGTTTAAGAACACTGTACCAAGAACAGCAAGTAACTCTACCCATGTTTACCTTTCTTTATGTTGTCTTGGAAAATTAGAGGGCTTACCAAGAACATTTGGCCACGTCTTTGGCTTTACCTTCTTGAGGAGTTAATATTGCTGACTGCATTTGGCTGATAAGGGTGAATGGAGTATGGGAATGTGGTAATCATTTCCATAGTTCCCCTTCCATTTTCCCCTTGCTGCCTGCTTCAAACCCGTTTCATCAGCAACCTGGTAAGGGTTGTATCCACTAAGCTAGAGAAACTGCCAAAGAGAAGGATCAGTGAGGTTCATTTTCATGACTCCAAATGATGGGTAAATTGCACAGAGTCCATTTAGCCAGCAACTCTCCATGTCTGTACACCTTAAACAGGTGTGAAAGGGTATTTGCTAGCACAAGCTTCCTTCTGTATAACCCCCTATTTGGGGCATTATGCTGCTTTCTTGTTCTACCACAGCTGTTAAATTAGGTCATTTTACTGTGGGTGAGAAAGTTAAAATCCTTTTAGCTCCAATTCCTCATGAGCAGCATCACTTGGGCAGTATATCACTAATACAAGCAAGTATTTGGACAAAGAGCAATTATATACTAAAGAATGCATTCAACATATGTATTTTTAAAGGCTCACCATACTACAATATCTGAATATTTCTGAGCTTCTACCACAGAAAGGACACTAACATGCCCATGTATTGATCTCCTGAGAATTTTATAGAATAATTTTATAGTAGAAGTGACAAAATATCTCTAAGTTCTGATTTACTTGTTGTTGTATATCTAAGTTTGACCTTCTGATAATGAAAATTAGTGTTTAATTAACACATTTACTTTCTCAGGCTCTGAGCTAATTAACCATATTCTACTATGTTTTTCCAGTTTCCTTTAAAGGTAAATCCGTATGCAAAATGTCTCTGCCTTCCTACATGTTTGTTAATTTATTACGTGAATCTATTTGATAAAAATCTGTTCATGTAAGAGGTTGAAACTAGGGATCTAAGAGTAGGAGTGGGGAGAATTATGAGCAATTTCCTTTGAGTCTTGGTGCATATTCTTCCAATAAAAGTTAGCATCCTTCAAGGTGACAGACCTCAGGAAACCCTGGAAGGACAGGGTAGAAGGTCATGCTAGAAATCACCCCATACCAGGGTGCTTAGTTCACCTGTGGGTGAATTTAGTTTCTGTATGGATTTAGGTTTGTTTCCCTCTCCCTTGTATATTGTCTGATAGATTGAGGCTTTTGCAACCTTTTCTACCTTTCCTCTATACGGGGCAGTAGTGACTTTTACCAGAATCCATGCAGTTACTAGATATGAAAGACTATAGACTGTCTCTGTGTTTATTGACTTAAAGTAATATTTCCATAGGCTTTTGCATTTTAACCTCTTTCTTGTACACTTGTTTTCCTGTTTAGTCATTCCCCCTCTCAACAGAGTGTATGGATTTTGCCCTCAATTGGGTACAGGGATGGTTACAGAGTCTGGATCCCAAGTTTCTTACTGCTCTGAGGGATTTCACAGTTACAAAAGCTCTAGATTTTGGAGAATGATGCAATCAATTATTACCCTCTATAACTATTACATAATAGATACTATTCATTTAATCTCCACTACAATCTAAATGTAATCAGTGATATGTTGTTTGAGACAAATGAGATTCAGAGGAAGTAAGCAAAGCCCTACAAGTAGCAGAAGTCAATCCTGACCTCAAGATTTTTAAATATTATTTCTTTTATTTTTTGAAATGACATCAAACTCACATCCTCCCCTTGCTTTTCCTCCCTCTAAATCCTCCCATATACCCCTTATTTTCTCTTTAAATCAATAACTTCTTATGGGTAGAGTTTTCCCATCCCATTAGCTGCTTCCAAATTACCATTCAGAGGCTTATTTGAAATGCTGTCGATAGCTCAGGCTTGTTACTACCTAACTTTTATTTAAATCAACCCATATTTCTTACCTATGCTTTGCCACATGGCTCATGGCTTGTTACCTTGTTTTCTACATGTCCTGTTTCCTCACCAGCTGACCGCCATCTCCCCTGACTCTGCTTTCTTTTCCCCAGAGTCCTCTGTTTCTGACTGCCCTGCCTATACTTCCTGCTTGGCTACCAGCTTGTCAGCTTTATATTAACCAGTGAGAGTAATACATATTCGTAGTGTACACAAGGATTATTCCACAGCAACTTCTTTTTACATTAATTGTTGTTACATAGAAATGCAGCATATAGGCATGCATGCATACATACATACATACATACATACATACATACATACGTATTAATAAATATATAACTGGAACCTGCCTGCTCAGTTGGTATGTTACTTGTATGTATGATTTCAGGGAATGACCATTTGGTATTAGATAACCAATTGGTATGCTCTTCCATGTGAAGAAAAGCCTATTCATACCACTCTCGGCATTCTTTAGTTGTCTGTAGTTCTTAGTGGAATGCTGAGGCCCACTGAGATTTTTGCCCATCAGTTTTAACATGTCTGTTGTTGTCATCTTTGGTCAGCTCATGTGTAGGCAGGTCTGCTAGTGAGGCTTTATGGATGCAGCTTGTGACATTTCTAGGAGACACAATCTCACAACAAACTCACTGTTTCCTGGTTTTTATAATCTTCCCATTCCTTCTTCCTCAATGACACCTGAGCCTTAATTGCAGAATTACTACAAAGTTGCAGGAAGTTACTATACATCATCCATAGTTTAGAAGAGTTTGGAGGGGCTAGATCTTAACAGGGAGAGTCAAGGCCCAAACAACACTTCTCTCTGTCACTTAGAATATAAACATGCAAACAACACTGCAGGTTTTAATCATACAATCTACTGAACTGAACAAATACTTAATGAGTGTCATATTACACATGCCATCTCCAGCTTCAAACTTACCTCCATGGAACACAGCCTAAGAAATTACAGTTTAATTTATTTACTTCAAACATTGCCCCAAGGTACCATATATTACCTCCCAATGTTTTAACTTTGATTGCTTTCTTGCATATTACAGTTTGCATCAGAAAAAAATGTATCTATAGTCTTCATGAAGAGAAATTTAAAAACAAGGGTGTTACTATTAAAGTGAAGGTTCTTTTTAAAAAATAATGTAATGTTATCTTTTCTGAACAGATGGCAAATTTAAACTTTTATTTTTGCAATGCACATATTGTTAACACTTGACCTGGTACATTCCCTTTGTATAATGCTTTTATAACATGAGAAATCGAAGGAAAAAACAACAAAAACTGTTACCCTGTTAGCACATAATGTTCACTAGATATAGCTAAGCCTCACTAAGTGATCTGGTGAAGCACAAGGGATATTGTGTATCTATTTTAGGAACATAAACGAGTCATTACAAAGGATGGTGACAAGCAGGTATGTTGCAAATTTCTGATTAATTAAAATGCTGTTTAACAAGCCCTATTAGAATGCAGATGTATCTCAAGATTGCTGTCACAAGCTGTGCTTCAGTTCTGTTTGCAGAGTCTCCTATCCACATAAGCCTTTCTATTCCCCCATCCCCGGCCTCCATTCCTCTGCATTGAAGTGAACCCAAGCAAGCCAACATTAGCCTAATGCATGAGAACAATGAAGTGAAGAAAAAAAAGAGAGACTGAAGAAGTCTAATTACTCTACTTTTACAGAATAAGTTTTAAGGCTAAGTTCACACTGGGGCAATTACCCACCTAATTGCTTTAGTTTGAAGCTGGTTTGAAAAGATGTTTTCAGCAATGTGAGAGGAAAACATGCAAATTTGGTGCAATGGTTTGATCCCTATTGCCCTTTTTAATAAAGAAAAAAGATCCTTGAAGTGTTGAGATGACACTCCTTGAGCATATTTCGATTATGCCACAAAAGCCTTTCCTGTTAGAACTCAAGCCAGTATGCAATCACATCTAAATCTATGTACCAAGTTAAAATCCTTCAGTAAGCAGGAAAAAAAGTTTCTCTCTGAATGAATGTGTTCATTTGTAGAGACGTATCTAGCAATAAAGAATGGGATGCACACATTTTTTTGTTTGCTTGCTATTTGGAAAAGTCTTAAAAGTTGTATATAGTTTTATAATGTGATCTACATAAGAAAATCTATGATCTATTAACAAGACCCATGTACAAATAAGTTAAATTGAATGTTAAAAGCGCTCCTTGGAATGCAAGTAAGCTCTGAGAATTTTATAGGAATTGTAGCTGGAGGGCTTCTCTCCAGGTTCCCCAAGCCCCGCAGTCCCACAATCTACTTATAAAATAATCACTCAGACGCTTATATCACTTATAAACTGTATGGCCGTGGCAGGCTTCTTGCTAACTGCTCTTTTATCTTAAATTAACCCATTTCTATAAATCTATACCTTGCCACGTGGCTGGTGGCTTACCAGAGTCTCTACATGCTGCTTCTCCTGGCGGTGGCTGCAGTCTCTCTCCCCCTTCTTCCTGTTTCTCCAATTCTCCTCTCTCTTTGTCCCGCCTATACTTCCTGCCTGGTCATTAGCCATCAGTGTTTTATTTATATAGAGTGATATCCACAGCAAGGAATAGAGGTCATTGGAAGGTGAGAAGAGAGGATGGATGGTAGACAGGAAGAGAGGATAAAGGGCAGGGATGAGGCAGCAGTGAAAATTAAGAATGGTGTCAGACATGAGTCCTGAAAGTTTTCAAGTCTCAGGCAGGGCACAGGCTCCTCTAAGTTAACGTCTGTTTCAAGAACTGCTCAAAGGAGAGGGAGAAATATGAAGAGGATCATTCAAAGTAAGAGCAGACTTAGGACTAAAGAGATTGAATTACCTAAACCACTTTCCTCATTGTACTAACAAGGAAACTAAATTTGAGAGACCTGTCAAAGACACATAAAGAATTAATAATGCAGCCTGCTCTCAAATCTAGCCTTCTGCGCCAGTCTGTCTGGTAAAGGTTCACAGATGGGGAGATCAAATGGTCACTTTACTGGGTTAGAAAGAGAGCAGGAATTCTTCCTAACTGCAACCTACCTTTGCTGGACCAGAAGGCAAATGTCAAAACTGCAAAACAAGGCACCTAAGTCCAAGAAAGAATTGCTGAAGGAGACCTGTGAAAGCAACTCACATCCAATGAGGTAAGAATGTGCACAGCAGGGGATGTTACCCTGGCTTAGCTACTCTGTTTGCATTGCCTTTGGGCATTCTGGATACAAGGTGGCACTTGAGGGAGATGATTTTCGAAGAGGTGTACTCCGGATATTTAAAATATATACACATGGGTCAAAAATGTGTGGGAACCAAAGTGTGAATACACACACACACACACACACACACACACACACACACACACACACACACACCCCACATGTGGGAAAGAAGAAATCAATTCTAAACATTTGAATTTCAATATACTTTATATATGCAGCCCTGAAGGTTGTATGACTTTTCATAATCTTGTGCATGAAACATAACTTTATTGCATAAAAATTTCCACTGTTTCATTATGTGGCAAAAGCTTCCACTTTGGGACTGTTTCAGATTTCAGAATTCCAGATTAGGGATGCTTGGCCTGTGTTAATTGCGCTATATCCTATGGATTACTTGGTTTTGCTTCATGTTCAGTTCCACGACAGGGGACAGAAGAAATAGAGACTAAGATAAAACAGAAAACATAAATTTTGCCTCTCTATATATAAACCCAAATCTTCACAAAGAGTAACTCTGTGTGGCAGGGGAGCTAGCTCAGTAGGTGAGAACAGTTACAGAATAAACATGAGGAACCGAGTCTATGTTCCCAGCACCCACATAAAATCTGGGCATGGTCTCACACACCTGTAACTTGTGAATGAGAGATGGTGGCAGGATTACCACTGTGACCTGATAGCATGACAATGAGTGGAATGTGTGTATCGGTATGGGACCCTCCACCCTCAGGTTCAGTGAGCTATCTAGTAAGGTAGAGAGAGGAAGACACCAGAAACACACTTTATGTCTCTACATATAACCACATGGACATGCATCTCTAAGTCCCCCTCCACTCCAAGTAAACCACATCTACACTCAAACAAATTAGTGAATAAACAAAATCAAAAGGAGTAACTAAGAACTAGGGAACTGATATTCTTAAATTTAACAATAAGCATGGAAATTTCTATGGTTCATAATATTTAAATCATGTGTAGAGCAACAAATGAGGCCTGTGTTTCTGCTTTAATTGTTCATCCAATCACATTATTTTGAAGTATGTGATTATTCTTTGTTTCAAGGACTTCAGAAAAGAAAAGAAATATATCTACTTGCTTTTATTGGTTGTAGTATTAAGGCAACTCCACATAGTTAAAACGGAGGTCTATTCTGTGGAGTAACTTACAAGTAAAGGGATAGGTTACAGGGTCCAGGAAAGGTATAGCTCAGTCCAGCGGTGTTCTCTGGAAAACTCCACTTGGTCTACCTCTAGTGTCCAGGATCCAGGAACCAAGAGAGCAAGCACATCTGGATCTCGGGTCTTAAGGGCTCCTGTCTCGGCCCTGTCTTATAGGCATGACAGTTACCAAAGCCTCATTGGGGTAGTACTTCCAGGTTAAGGCTGGAACAGCTACCCACTACACGCTTTGATTCAGCTGGTGATAATTAAGGCAAGGGCATATTTGACCAAGGTTGAAAACTGACATCTCTAAGTGTCTCTGTGTCTGTCTTTTCACCCATCACAGAGGGAGTTGTAGTACAGATAGTCAACTAAGTGATTTTAGGTTCCCATCTGGCTTTATAGCAAGAATGCACACACCATTTCTTTAAAGATGTGATGAAAGGTATTTCAGGTTTTGCAGGCCATAGGTCTTTGTTGAATACTTCTTAGCTCTGTTTCTGCTTTTCCCATACAGACATAGTTTATGTGTAAAAGGGTATGTGTCTTAGGATTTCTATTTCTGTGAAGAGACACCATGACCACAGCAACTCTTAAAAAGGAAAAACATTTAATTGGGGTGTCCTACATTTTTAGTTTAGTCCATTATCATCATGGAGCAACATGGTGGCATGCAGGCAAACATGGTGCTGGAGAAGCAGCTGACATCTTAACTCACTGGTAACAGAAAGTGGGCTGAAACATTAGGCATGGCTTGAGCATACATGAAACAGCAAAGTCTGCCTCCACAGTGACACACTTCATCCCACAAGGCATTGCCTACTCTAACAAAGCCACACCTCCCAATAGTGCCACTTCCTTTGGGAGCCATTTTTCCCCCAAACCAGCATACTATGTAGTACTCCTTTCCAACACTATGTATTTATAAACAGGTGTGAGTTCATATTTGGCTCATTGAATATGGTTGGTGGATTCCTTCTTCAAAGGTGCTAAACATGAAGATTACCACCCATCCAACAGCAGCAGTATGCTTGTCTTGTTTAAGAAAGACAGGAGAAAGAATGAGTCTATGAAGTGCCTGTCACCTATTCAATTGCTCCTAATGAGCACACTCAAATTTCATGTGGCAGGTAGAAGAAGTAGAAACATCTGCCACAAACACCACCATCCAATTCCTAAGACCATATTTTGACTTACAGAATAGGTACACTTTTACATATGTGGCCTTTGCATCTGCCCACCATGTTGAAATTCTTAATTAATTGAAAGGGAGTCAATAATGTAGTGTCTTTAAGAGAAGCCTGACATTAAACAATCAAGAGATGTGCTCTTGGAAAAGTCTAAACCAGATGAGGAGGGGAAGGATTATGTCTTTCATTGCTTCAGTTCTCATCCTCAGTTTGTCTCATCACTCATCATGAATTCCCATGCAGTATTACCTGCAATAGTATCTCAAATATCCAAGACTATATTTTCTAATATAGATTACACAGACAGGATAAACAGCAGTGTTATTGAAAAAATAAATATGTTCAGTCTTGATTAGATTAAGTCTCAAGATACTTATTTATGGTTTGTGAAAGAACAACTACAGTAGAAATGCCAACAATGAATACACAAGGAAAATAAAAAGTTAGAATGAAATAAAAACAATCCTCCCATCAAGAAACAGAGTAATGCACAGGCAGCATGTGAATCAATAATTAGCAATGTACTCACAGCAGGAAGAAAAACATCATCTTACATCCTGTGTCTACAGTAAGACCATTTTCTTTTGCCTGTCCACCCCCACCTATTTTCTTCTTCCCTCAATGAAACACAGTACATAAAATGAAAGCATGTATTTATCTCCCATCCACCTGATACCCAATAACTCCATTCTCCTTTCTTACTTTTGCCTCCCATCATAATTTCCCATGTTTAATACATATGTTATGAAACATCATGTCTTATTTAACATTTTGTTTTTAGAATTAATCTTAGCAAATGTACATGAGCTCATTTTTTCCAATTATGAGATATACAACTGTATGAGCATCATTTGTCTATAGCTTTGGGGAAGTTGGTTATGTTTCTTTTTCACTATACGATGGCATTATGCTCATATATGATTAGGGTTTTGAAGTATATAATTACTTAAAGTATTACACATAACCAATTCCTTCATAGTGTTGACATACTAGGATTATTTTTAAGGCTTTGGTAAAATAAGAAGACAGATGTTAAGGGACAATCAATAAGTCCATGTGTGCAAAAGATAAAGATTTGCAGTATTCAAGGAGGGTGTGCTAACTTCACTCAGAAACAAGAGCCTGGAGATCTAGATTTACAGAAATGAAAAAGTTCAGTTGGTGGCAGGAGAAAAGTGGGGAAGAATGTCCTGTAATATATAGGACAAAATGCTTGGTGTGGCAAAATGATTATTAATGAAATGTAAGGACACCTAATGATTGAAGACTTAATCTTACTTTATACCATGGGTATCTGTAAATAAAATGTGTTAAAATATTAAGAAATCATGAATAGAAATCATATATATAATATTTGCATTTTAATATCTATATAATGAACTGATGATAGCTCATTTTCTCCTGATATTTTTTAACTCTCATGACCTAACCACTTCACAATGAAAATTGATGAAGTTTGGTCGAAATTGTCATTTAAGTGAATAAGCAAAGCAAAAACAATTTAGTAGAGATAAAAATCAGAATCCCCCTTTTATATCATTAATTATATCAATGCCATTGAAGGTTTAGATAGTAGTGCTGAATTTTGGAAGAATATGTTCTCATGTTTCTGTGCATGGCCACTAAATTAAATGAATTACTAATATGTCCAACATTTTCATAAATTTATTCAAGCAACAATACAATGTGCCAGCTCTGCCTGTCATCATTTGATGATTTCTGTGATGTATCTGTTTATATAATTTGCCTATATCATATCTAGTTTCAAGTCTTGTGATCAGCATTACAGAAAATGGAATTAGAAAGAGTGAACTATCTTCTAGCCGCACAATAATCTCTACAGCATAGATAACAAACAATGAGCAACAATTATGTTTTAAATATTTGAAATTGTGTTTTTAGAAATATGACTTATTTACTTATGTGTATACAATTTAATATTGATTATAGCTAGATTTAATGACTAGGCCCCCAAATTCCTAACCTACCAGTAGGTTACTGCTAGCGGGCAGAGTTGGCTTTTACCTTACAAACATATGCTCCCACATATTGACACAGGCAGCCCTTTTGGCTGGGTCTTACCAACACATATAATGTGCCACATAATACTGTGTTCAGTATTCTCTTTGTCTAAAATGTCACATTGATATCACTAATTCAATGTATTGCTAACTTGTTTTGCAGTGACTTAAGTATATTAATATGTCAAAATTTGAATTGTCACTTATTCCAATTTTATTGGTTGATGCAGACAATTTACAGGACATACATTTTATTCTATATATAGCACTACTCTGACCACATTGAATTTGCCCACTTACAACCTGCTTACACTTCAGGCACAAAGGAATTACCCTCATTGGAAAGATGTTTTCCTATGAAGGTAAGATCTTCCATCTGAAATTTCAAGTTGTACTCACTGAACTGAATATTCTATGAACTATTAAGCACACAATTATAATAACAAGCATAATCATTAAGGTTATTTTACTTGAGGCTCCTATTTGAACTTCTTTTGGATTCAAGGCAAACAAAATTCTTTTACTTTATCTTTCTTCCCCAGCCCAGGGGCATGGTAAAGGGGGCTGAAAAAGAGAGCCCTTCTTCCTGGATTCTTGGAAATGTTAGAATCTAATGATGGAAGGGCTGCATTTTGAAACATGAAAGGCTGAAGTAGCCTACTAGAGACAAAGGTAATTCATAACTCTGAATGGGAATCTCCCAGGCATGATATTGTTCTGAGATTTCAATGTCATAATTAAACAGTAAAAAATCAAAAATATGGTGAAAATGGTTGCCTTATAACATATAGAGGAACACGTCACTTAGCTCTCATGAAAGGTCAGAAGCTTTATTCACAAGTATGAGATACTTAAGAAACTTGAGATATGTATATTCAAAAATAAACAAACCTTACTTTATTAACTTGGAATGAAACATACAATGAGTAATTTTCACACACCGACCCTCTGCCTGTTCCTAACTTCGGATGGGATATACATGTGAACAACCAATCCTATATGGTCACATCCATGCATCTGCTAAGAAATAGTTACCCGTGTAAAGTCCCATAGAATTTACAAGACATTTATCAGCAGTTCTCGTGTTGAAACACATATGCAGACTTCATCGAACCTTGGTACCAGTGACCCACAATCTCTGTGGTCATGGTCACCGTTAGCATTCCTGATGCTTAGGCCACATCTTGACTTCCTTTTTGACTTCAGCCATGTCCAAACACTTCTGTACAGATTGTAACCCGTGTCTTTCCCCCCTACTGTGGGCATCTTAGGTTTCTACATTGGGCTCTGTTTATCTACAAATAAGTAGGCTAGACAAACAAGTGAAAGGATTAATGGGGTGAGCTCCCCAGTGATTTTTTTCTTCTTTTTTTCCCTACTCTGATTTGTTTTTTACCCCAACTCCTGTTCTTTGATGTTATGTTCCAAATACTTCCATGAAATAAATCAAATTGTCTAAAGGGAACTCAATATGCAACACAGATCTTGACAGAAGTATTTGTTACGTCTGGTTCATGTGAAAAGAAAGTGCATTGGTTCTCTGTACTCCCAACCCCAGGGGCATTGACATGATCATGATTTGGCACTGTGTGGAATCTTCTTTCCAGTCACTGTGTCACTTCAGAGACCATTGCACTGTCCCTAATCTGCCTGTGACTGGCACCATATGTGAAGTCACTTCAACTTGTCCTGTAAACAATTACTTTCATCCTAAAAACTAAAACTATGTTTTGGAAGAGGTAAGTGGGGAACTGAAACAGTGACTCCTGCAGTCCATCCTGGCCTTGAAACTATTGAATAGTCAGGATGCCCACGGACACATAATCCTGCTCCATCCCTCCTGTGGTGGTATTTTATTTGTGCACCCCAATAAAGCTTTTCTGAAGACCAGAGAAAATAGCCACCCACTATATTAAGCACAGAAGTTGGGCAATGGTAGCACACGCCTTTAATCTTAGCATTCAGGAGGCAGAGATTCATCCAGATCTCTGTGAGTTCCAGGCCATACTAGGAACAAAGCCAGGTGTGGTGGTATACACCTTTAATCCCAGCACTAACCATGGAGGTCTAGAGGTCTGTACAAAGCTTTTTTCTGCTTCCCTGTTCTCTCAGTTTTTACCCCAATATCTAGCTTTGAGGTTTTTTTTTTATTAATAAGATCATTTAGCAATTCATCTTACACCCTCCAAGTGTCAGAATTACAGGCATGTGTCCCCACACCTGGCAGAGATTTTTTTTTTTAACTCTGACTCTTCTCCCCATGAGGTTTACCAAGACTGTGTGCCAGGCCTTAGAGATTTTCTCTGTGTAGGATAGCCTCCACACAAGAACAGGAGAGAACTAGATTGCCCTCTACACAATTCTCTGCCATTCAGGGTAATGCTCCTGTCTTTTAAACAATCACAATGTCTTGTTTTTACCAAACACTTGCCAAGCAGCTCACAACCACCTGTGACAGGTGATCTGATGCCCTCTTCTGGCCTTCAAGGGTACCACTATCCATGTGGTGCACTCAAGACATGCTACGAATAGATAGAATAAATAAATGTTTGAAAACCTTTTTTAGCTGAAAATGCAATAATAATAATAATAATAATCATCATCATCATCTAAGATACAAACACATATCCTCCTGGTTCTATTTCCATTGCTAACCACTCTAATGCTCTGCTTCCTGGTTGTTCTCCTAGACACCTTTCGAGCATTCCTCACTGATCTTACACATTTATGGCATATGCCGGTAAACTAAAAACTACTCAATGTTACATTAGAATCACCCTTGATATCATGTTTAAACATGAAATCATAGCTAGTGTTTTTTTCTAACAATGCCATAGTCAAAATTTATTTTGTACCTGGAGATGAGTTCTTGCATGTGACATCTGAGCTCACAATCCACACACCATTGCTGTATTTTCGTATTACAGATCATTGCAAGAAAGTCTAAAGAGTGATCTCCAGTGACCTGACTCCACATCCTTCCGCATATCCCCAGGTAGTACTCCTGGATACAAACCCCTGTCCCCACAGCCACCCTACTAGCCTCAGCCCTGTCCCCACAGCCACCCTACTAGCCTCAGCCCTGTCCCCACAGCCACCCCACTAGCCTCAGCCTCTTTCCTCACAGCCACCCCACTAACCTCAGCCGCTGTCCCCACAGCCACCCCACTAGCCTCAGGCCCTGTCCTCACAGCCACCCCACTAGCCTCAGCCCTGTCCCCACAGCCACCCCACTAGCCTCAGCCTCTTTCCTCACAGAAAACTTTGGGCTTCTGAAGGTATTTTGCCAAAAATTTCTGAAAGCAAAGGGGTTGGTACCCAGCACAGGTTATAACTGAAGGGTGTGGATATTTGAAATCCCAGATCTTACACTTCCAAGTGGTACAGATTCTGCAGCACAGTTAAAGATCATGAAACCCAGAGGAGCTGTGTTGAGCTGAGGATTTCACCAGGGCCTGCGCTCCTGTTAAGCTTCTTTGCCATCTCCTTCCCTCATCAGAGTCTTGGAAATCACTTGATCTTAATTCTAGCCCTCAGGAGATACTAGTATAATACTCTTCTCTTTGTTCCTTCTGCTCCAGATATGCCAGTGTCTGGACCTTCCATGAACCATAGAACAGGCTGCAATCTCTGGAACTTATCATTCTCCCCCACCATGGAATGTTTCTTCCCACATGTCCCTGTAGTAAACTCCTCTCCATCTTCCATATCTCCCCCAAAGCATCACACAGCCCGGTAGTTTCTATGACTACTCTTCATCCTTGACCTCATTGGATTCCACTTTCTTTCAGCTTCATACTTTATTCTCCATTTATGTTCCCCCATTCATGATTACTAAGTGATTGCTTGTTCCATTCTATTGCACAGCCAATGAATCCCATGACTTAGAAGGAATGTATGCATATATATGTTTAATTTTTAATTTTTTAACATTTTAAACACTTTAATCAAAATATTACTACCCTTCTTTTCCCCCCTCCTCTTTTTCTTTATTACTGTTACACACACACACACACACACACACACACACACACACACACTTAATCAAATAGCTATGCAAAACTTAACTACAGCATAAATCAAAGAAATTTTCATTCTAAAACTAATCCTTTTCTTGTCCACATAATATCCAACATTAAAGAATGTTGGCTGAATATTGATTACTTAAATGAACTATACCTCAACAATATACTGAGCAAGCATATTTTTATCTACAATGCAAAAATGATAGGCAGTATTCTTACACAATATTGACTTTGGAAGCTTAGGTGAAGTCTTTGGAACACATTAAATAACAGGACATGAAAACAAGATGTCTGACAATAGCGCTGAACAAAAATGTACACACTGTGCTTTAAATTAGAGGGTAGCCTGGTGTATGGGATGGATACAGTGTATAGAGATCTTTTCAAATTCTAATGCCATGCAGTGAAAGACTTTAAAACTTCCCCACAATTTTATGGCAATGAATAAGCCCTGAAAGGAATGAGCTGTAAAGCTAATGCTGAGATAGGAAGGCATTAATAAATTAAAAGAGAAGAACACTCAAAACATGAAATCAAGAATGAACTTGAAAGGTAACTTGATCAGAACATCAAAAAGCAGTCAGACAGGGGACTGCACAATCTGAAGCCAGACACTGACTCTGGGTACACATTATCTGGCACTTTTCTTTATCCATCCTGAAGAGACTCCTTGGTCAGTGACCATCACTTGGGAAAGCTGAAAGCTGGAAACTTGCAGTGAAGGTGTGTCGAGTTCTTTTGGAGTGAGCTTATTGCCTTGCACTTGGACTGTCTGCCCCATCGGGAGCCACAATGTAAGCACCCGGGTTTTAATCAGAACAAGGGACTTATGCCGGAAAGTATATCACTGTATTGGCGCACTATATTGACTTTCTGATAATGTTCTAAAGCCAGTTGAGTGAGAGAGAGAAAGTGCCAGTGGGTACAAATTGTGGCATCAATTCTCTGCCAGGCTGATCAATTGGATTTGTATATTACCTCCAGCTACAATCTTAAAATCTATAGTTTTACACTCTTCGGTGCACAGCTCACAGCTTAAATAATTGCAGATCCAAATGAATTTTAAAAGAATTGAACAGGTCCTAAATTAAAGATGTGTGAACATTGTTGTTTTAACTACTCTTAATTATTCACTAATTCAGCTCAATGGATTCACTTTTTCTCTCTTCTTTGGGTATTTCTCTAATTTCCCTTAGAATAAAGATTCCTCCCGGTTCTCATACACATTCTTCAAGTTATTTGTTTCTATTTTAATCAATAAAAGAAACATAAGATGTATATATATATAGATTTTTCGATACATCAAACTGGTTCATTAAAAGTATCAGATGTTCTGCATTACAAATACTGCCTTCAGTCATAACTACCTCTTTCACATAATTATAAGATTTTAAAAATCCATTTATTAACTATCAATATTGAATAAGGAAAATTAAACACACATTTACTCAAAAACTACAGAATAGAGAACAGTGAAATTTTCTCTGCATGGAATCTTTGTGGGAAACTGCAAACCTTTGACAGTAACCCAAATCTACTGTATATTGTAGAAATTTAACAAAAAATAAAATAATAATAAAAAAGCAAATAAGAAAAAGGCCATTTAAATATACTTCAGATTTTTCTCTACATTTGGATATCATACAGACCAGTTAAGTCGTTGCATACACACACTGTCAAAATCTGCTCAAAGGGCTCAGTGGATAAAGGCATTTGTCACCAAGATGATGAGCTGAGTTTAATCCCAGAACCTACATGGTAGAAAGAGGGAATCCACAACCAATACTTGTCCTCTGGCCTGCAAACATGCACTGTGATGTTTGTGTTCACACACACACACACACACACACACACACACACACACACACATATATATATATATATAATGTAGTGAGAAAAAATTCACATCTACTAAAAAGACTTAAAAACAAAAATTTTTGAAATTATTTAAATGGTGAGGGTTAACGTGTTCAGGTATCAAGGGTTATTTGGATGCTGGTAAGAACTATAGTAATGGACAGTCTTTAGTGAATAGCTAAGGGTCACTGTGAGCTAGGCTAAGCCATTTACACATGCTGTTCCAGTTTGAACTCAGGAATACAGAGCAGATTAAGAGTTATAACTCCATTTTACAGGGCTAGAAACCTAAACTTAAAGAGATTAAATAAATTTTTTAAATAAATTTAATTGGTATGTAAAAAAGCCTATCCTTACAATATACTCTGAAAATAAATAATAGTGAGATGTTTATTTTATAGCCCATTAGAAAAAACAAACAAACAAGTTTTGGAAGCTCAAATAAAACCCACAGTCTCAACACTGGAATGTCTTAGAACTGAAGCTATAATGGCTCAAAAGAGTGGCAGAAAAGATATTAACCATGGACATAAATCTTCTACCTCCAGCAGTGAGGATGTGTATGCCATTAGTATATAAGATTCTGTAACTGATCCATTTAGAAAGGAGATTATAAAGGGTTATCATATCTAAGAAGGAGAAAATAGAACTATAAGCAAAAATACCCATTCATGTGATGGAATCAGGAGAACACAGAGACCCCCAGGAAAACCACCATAGAACCCAAGGATGGTGATCCCAAGGGTGGTCTACATCCTACTGTGATGCCCAAGTTGTCAGAAGACACAGTCTGCATCTCATTTCATTTCAGAGCCATTCCTATGTCAAGTGATCAGCTCACATGTCACCTTTCCTGTAATCTTTTTTGGCTTCCTCCCCCATGTCTGTAGCCAAGATTCTTAGGAGCTCCCACCCCCATTAAACCTGATCTCTATTAATCTGGAAGGAATCCACAGCCTGGCAAACTCAGTTGGTAGAGCATAGGATTCTTAATCCCAAGGTTGTGGGTTCATGTCCCACATTGGGTGTCATTTGTAGCATTTGTAGGCAGATTTTTCTGTGCCACCTGCCAGCTCCCAAATAATTATATGGAGACTTTTTTTTTTTTCGAGACAGGGTTTCTCTGTGTAGCTTTGTGCCTTTCCTGGATCTCACTCTGTAGACCAGGCTGGCCTCAAACTCACAAAGATCTGCCTGCCTCTTCCTCCCAAGTGCTGGGATTAAAGGTGTGCACCACCACCGCTCAACCTAGAGACTTCTTATTAATTATAAAAACTTGGCCAATAGCTTATTTTCTTCTTCCCAGTATTCTCTTTGCCCTGAAAATCCTGCCTAGCTATTGGCCATTCAGCATTTTATTAAACCAATCAAAGTGACATATATTGACATATATTCATGGTACACAAAAAGATTATTCCATAAATAACATTAGCCATGGATAAGGAAATCGAAGCCTTCTCTGTATTGTAGGAGATCTTCAACCAGTCAGTGGAAGGCCTGAAGGAAACACAATTTCCTGGACCTCCAGAAATGAGGGAATTCTACCTGCATGTCTATCATTGTCAAACTGAGCCCTTAACTCTTCCTGGGTGTCCAGTTGTTCATTCACTTTCAAGAGCTTGAGACTTGCATTATTTATAACTATGTGAGTGACATATATATCTAATAGTTCAACTTCTGAAGAACTCTGGCTAATATCAAATGCAACAAGGACTCTGACTTCCAAATGTTGTGAGTCTATACTATAATTACTGAGTATTGTTTCTGATTATATACCTTATAACACAGGGATAATCAGCCATTGTTCCAGCCCATCTCTTTGCTGCAAGTCATAACTTTTTAATTGAAGCGACTCTAGGGGAATAGAAAGCTGTTTCTTTCATCTCATATCCCTCTTTTAATTTTTCCCCTTGTTCCTTCATTTTAAAACCATATAATGAGGTCTAGGACATTCAAAACAAAAGTCATAAGATAATTAGGAATTTATCACACCTGTAAAGACAATGTAAAAGGCACAATACAAACAAATAGTGATTTTGAGTTCATTCAGCATAGGCAAATTATGAAGAAAAATAAGCAATATTAAAGAAAAAGAATGGAAACCTAACAGACTCAGGAGCCTTCATCACATGGACAAACTTACACAATGTGGATATCATTGAAAGAGAAGAGAAACTCACAGAAATTGCTTAAAATAAAATAATCATTATAACTGTCCAAGTTTATAGGGGGACATGGATACAAATATGCAAAGGATTAACAAACTGAAGAAATTCACAATGAAATAGAATAAAAGAATAAAATCTCTTGAAACTCAAAGATAACTAGAGACATTGGCAGGCAACAAGAAGAGAAATTCCAAATATAAAAGGATGTTTAGAGCATTTTTCTAATCAGAAATGTTGGAGGCATGAAGGTGGGGCGGGTGGGTAATAGATTCAGATTACTAAAACAAACCTGCAGCCTGTCGGCATCAGTTAAATGAGCTCATTGTTATTAGAGATACCATAAAAACTGTATTGAGAAGACCAGTGGTTGAAATGGAAATATATTTCATAACAATCCAAAGCCATATAAAAATGAGGAGAGCAAGGATGGTTTGATATCACATGAATTACTTGTTCTCCAATTCCATAGAATACAATATAGACAGAGATACATTGAGGGGGAGAGAAATAAGGGTAGGGCTTTGCCTTGGACCCTAACACACCCAGTAATAGGAACACCCTCCATACATTCATAGTTAAGATATCAATCCAAATGCTGAATTCCAGCAAGCATCCTGGTAGCAGATGGCAGTATATATTTTTATCCTTGCATAGGCAATTCCATCTCTGCCCTACCTCAACATAAGGCTGAACTCAGTAATTCTAGGCTCTGAACAGAATGCAACATCCGGTAGGTCTCAGTAGTTCTGGACTTCTGGCATTTCTTATCACCATGTCTGCCACAGGATTTTGCTTAAACAGCCAGTAATTGTAGTATTTCTATACTCTTTCAAATGTAAAGACATAGATGTAGAACCCTTAAGAATCAGGAATAATTAAGGAAGCATGACATACCAAAAGACAAAATAAGATGTCAGTGACCAATCCTTAAAAAAATGGAGAGATATGAACTTTATGCCAAAAATTTCAAAACAATTGTTTTAAGAAAGTGTGATGGTTAGCATTAATTCAACATGACACCTAGGAATCAAGCCTCTAGACACACTTGTGAGGAATTGTCTGGTTAAAGTTTAGTCTCTCAGAACATCTGTGAGGAATTATCTGGAGTAAGATAATTGATGTGGTAGAACCCATCATAATGGTAGGTGAGATCATTTCCTGTGCCTGAGGTATATAAAATGAGGAGAGCAAGCTTAGTACTAGAATATGTGCATTAATTCATTACTATCTGCTCTTGACTGTAGAGATAATATGACAATCTGTTTCAAGTTCCTCCACCTTGATTCCTCACAATGATGGACTGCAACCTGGAATTATTCACAAAATCAACTCTTATTCTCCCTTAAATTGCTTTTGTTGGGGTAGTTTATCACAGCAACAGGACATAAAAGCTAAAACAGGAAGTTAAGCAAGCTTCAAGATAATACAGAGAAATAATTCCAAAAGTGTTAGAAAACAAGAGGCTGGGACGTAGCTCAGATGGTACAGTACATGTCTAGCATACATGAAGCTTTGCACAATTGATCCCCAGAACACATATATTCCCAAGTACTCAGGAGATGGAGGCAGGTGGATCAGATATTCAAAGTCATTCTTGGATACAGAGAGAGATCAAAGCCAGTCTGTATACTTGACATTTTGTCTCAAAAATTTTATTTTAACAAGATGAACAAGCACTATTTTTCTAAATACTTTAGAAATAGTGTCATGACTGAGAAATTTAGTTATATAAATAAATTAAAATAGCAACAACAACTAGTTGAGTAAAATTCCTGGGGCTAAAATTTACAATAAAAAAGAAACAAATACACCTAGAGCCATCAACAATTGAATTAACCATGCAAATGTAAGTATCTTTGAAACTAAAGAAAGCTGTTTGAAAATACATAGTATAGTCAGATATGAAAAACAAAGAAATAAAAAGATTTGCAGTACTCATTAGACAGTATCTGCTCATGGATCAATATTAACATAAACAAAAAAATACCATCTTACCAAAAGCAATCTAAAGATTTAATGCAATCCCCATTAAAATCCCAACACAATTATTTACAAACCTAGAAAGAACAATAATCAACTTCATATGGAAAAATGAAAAACTCAGTGTATCTAAAATAGTCCTGAACAATGATAGAACTTCTGAAGGTATCATCATCACTTATTTCAAGCTGTGCTATAGAGCTATAGTAAGAAAAACTGCATGGTATTGGCATAAAAACAGACAGATGGATCAATGATATCGAATCAAAGTCCCAGAGATTAAACCCACACACCTATGGACACCTGGTTTTTGAAAAAGAGGCCAAAATTATACAATGGAAAACAGAAAGCATCAACAAATGGTGCTGGTCTAACCGGATGTCAGCATGTAGAAGAAGGCAAGTAGAGCCACATCAATCACCTTGCACAAAACTCAAGTCCACGTGGATCAAAGACCCCAGCATAAATCCAGTTACACCAAACCTGAGAGAAGAGAAAGTGGGAAATGATCTCCAATGTATTGGCACAGGAGACTTCTTCCTGAGCAGAACGCCAATAGCACAGACACTAAGATCAACAATTAATATATGGGATGATGAAAACTTTCTATAAGGCAAAGGACACCATCAATAGGACAAAACGCAAGCGACAGAATGGGAAAAGATCTTCAACAACCTCACATCCAACAGAGGGTTGATTTCCAAAACAAAAAAAAGAATTCAAAAAAACTAGACATCATCAAACCAAATAATCCAATTAAAATTTGGGATACAAATCTAAACAGTTAATTTTCAACAGAAGAATCTAAAATGGCCAAGAAATGCTTAAGGAGATGTTCAACACCCTTAGCCGTTAGGAAAATGCAGATCAAAATGATACTGAGATTCCAACTTAAACCTGTCAGAGTAGCTAAGATAAAAAACACAAGAGACAGCTCTTGTTGAAAAGGATGTGGAGCAAGGAGAACACTCCTTCATTTCTGGTGGGAATGCAAATTTCTACAGCCAGTTTGGAAGTCAGTGTGGTGGTTTCTCATAAAACTGGGAATCAATCTTCCACAAGATGCAGCTATACCACTCTTGAGCATAGATCCAAAAGACTGTCAATCATATCACAAGTACACTTGCTCAACAATGTTTGTAGGAGCTTTATTTGTAATAGCCAGAACCTGAAAACAACCTAGATGTCCCTCAGTTGAAGAATTGATAAAGAAAATGTGGTACATATACGCAGTGGAGTATTACTCAGCTGTTAAAAACAAGAACACCAGGGAATATGAAGGCAAATGGGTGGAACTAGAAAATATCATCCTGAGTGAGGTAACCCAGACAGAGAAAGACAGACATGATAATATGTAGTCACTCATAAGTGGATATTAGCTGTAAAATAAAGGATAACTATGCTATAATCCACAGACACAGAAAGACCAGGTAACAAGGAAGGAGGCACCAGGATCTCCCTGGGAAAGGGAAATAGAAGAGATTTCCAGAGTGGACTGAGGGAGGGTAGGGATGAGGACAGAAACAATCAGGTTGGGGAGGGAGACATGCTGAAAGAGACTACTGGAAAGTGTGGGGAATTTCTGGATCAGGTTAAAACCCAGCACAAGAGAATCTCCCAGAATCTACAAGGATGACAAGAGCTAAGACTCCTGCAATAGAGGATACATAGCCTGAATTGGCCATTTCCTGTGACCAGATTGGTACCTAGCCTAATTGTCATCAGAGAGACTTCATCCAGTAACTAATGGAAACAGATACAGAGCCACGGCAAAACATCAGGCAGAGTTCAGGAGATCCTACAGAAGAGGAGGAGAAAGGATTGTCGGAGCCAGAGGGGTCAAGGACAACACAAGAAAACTCACAGAACCAACTAAGCTGAGCTCATAGGGGCTCTCAAAGACTGAATCAACATTCAGGGAGCAGGTCTGGGACTTACCTTGGCACTCTGCATATGTTACAGTTGTCTAGCTTTGTCCTCTTGTAGGACTCCTAACAGTGGGAACAGGGGCTGTCTTCAACTCTTACTGGTTTGGGGACCCTGCTATTCATACTGGGTTGCCTTGCCCACACTTAATACATGGGGAGTTGCTTAGTCTTACTGCAACTTGATATGCCATGTTTTGTTGATACTCATGGGAGGCCTGCACTTTCCTAAACAGAAGAGTAGTAACAGTGGATTGAGGATTGGAAACAGTGAGAAGGTAGGAAAAAGGGACTGGGAGAAGAAAAGGGAGAGGAAACTTCAGCCAAGATGTAAAATAAATTTTTAAAAAACTAACTAAATAAATAAATGTATTTATTAAAAAGTAAATATACATGTTAATGAATATGAAGAAAGTAAAGAAGTTTAGGGAGGTTTAAATACACTCAGAACTCATTGCATGAGATTCTCAAAGAATTAATTTAAAATAAATAAAGGAGTAGAAATATTACTTTAAGAAAAATTAGTACAATAATTTTTTTAGAACTTTCAAAACAAACAATATGTCAAATGGATGACACAGTAAGATACAAGACCTGCAATCAGATCTGACTGTACTAAGTCTACCACAATATGACACTTAAAAGTATAACCAAACAGCAGTAAATTAAAGGCAGATAGACATTCAAAGAATTGCCATAATGACCTCTTGGCTCAACACTGACAAGCCAGGAAAACCTGGGATAGTATATTTAACATGTTGCCTAGCACTAGTACTATACCAGAAAAGTTATCCATTGCAAATGGAGAAATAAGATGAAACATGTTGGGGTTATTCCATAAATTGAAGAGAAGGTGGTATTCAAAGCCCAGTGTAATTTACCCTATTAAAAGACTAACAGCTGACAAGAGAGATGACAATTTTTATAGACACAGCAAAAGCAGTTGGAAAAATCCAGATGATAATTTTCATAAGAAACAAGCAACTTTGGAACAAAAAGAAATTTTATCAATTTGGTATAAGATAATCTATAAGAAAGAAATTATATAATTATATAATAATTTATATATAATAAAAAAAAGTTATACTTTTAAGTGTTATATTGTGGTAGATTTAGTACAGTCAGATCTGATTGCAGGCCTTGGATCTTACTGTGTCTTCCATTGACATATTGTTTGTTTTGAAAGTACTAAAAAAATTATTGTACTAATTTTTCTTAAAGTAATATTTCTACTCCTTTATTTATTTTAAATTAATTCTTTGAGAATCTCATGCAATGAGTTCTGAGTGTATTTAAACCTAGTGGTGAAATTGCCAAGTAGTTTCCATCAATACAAGAACAAAAATGTCCACACTAATGACTCATTCAAAATGATAGCTACCATAGTATGAAACAAGTGAAGTATCTGAGACTTGACTTTTTTTGAAACCTAATTGTCAGACTAGCTTTCATGTCCTAATATTTATAATTTATTAGCATTCATAATTTTGTGAATAGTGATGAAGACTATAAGAGGCCAGAGTCAGGGACAAAGCCCTCAAAAGCACAATAAGTAACAAGAACTACATATTTATACTCATTCCTTTTGGCCAAGTCCTTATCCCAAGGTTTAGAAAGGGAGGTTCAGGTGAATAGTACACTTGAAATTCATTTGCCTTACAGCTAATGACCTCTAAGATAGAGAGTTAAAGTCTTTTATAAGGATCTTTAAGCAAACCTGGAAGCATTGCTCTAGAAAGAATATTTCTATTGTCCATAAAAAGCAAACTTACTCTCTGCTCTAAAGTAAGATATGAGGTACATCTTCCAAGGCTGTTGACTGTCCATCCTTTCTTAAATTGAGTGACAGATGCTGACATCTCGGCTAAGAATGTGTATAGAGACAGGGAAGGTGCATAGAGAATTGTTTCACCAATAATGCTCAGCCATCCTAACTTCAGCAATATATCCCTATACAGAGAATGAACTAGAGATGATTAATATGCATATTAGTTTCATTTAATTAAGGCTACTATCTGACTACAGACATCAGGATAGGGGAAATCTACAGAAATGTATGGCAACTGTCACTTTAGGGTTCTAGTTCAAACCCACATCCTATAAAACTTTGTTCGCTGCTTAAAAAGCCAGGTGGCCTCATGCTTATATTTCCATATTGACCTTTCTGCTGGGCTTGAGTCATTCATTCAAGAGAGAAGAGCATGTCAACAATTGCCTTTGCAATTGAAAAATTTGCTGTCCTGTAACAATTATCGCCAGTAGATTAAACCCAACATGAATTCCTGGCTTTCATGACATACTGTCATTAATCACTCCTGCTGAGATTGGGGACAAATTTGGAAGAATTTCTTTTAAGTGTATTATGCTCATTGTAGGCCAGTCTCCCCAGAGGTTATTGATAATTAATCTGCTATTGTCTGAGTAATTATACTGCATCAACAATACCCCAAATATTCCTGGTTGACTTCATTCATAAAGTCTTTGAAGTTTATCTGCATGATCCATTGATGAAGTTTATTTCAGTTCTTGAAACTAATTTTACGTCCACTCCTAGGGTAAAATTGACATTATTTTAGGAGAGAAGACATGTTCATAACTGTTCTAGGGAAGGTGTTTAATCTTACATGAATAAGGAAACATTGTTGAAGCTCACAAGTGAGTTTGGGAAGGGATCAGAGGTTGAATGAGCCTGTGATATGCCTCCATGGGTAGCTAATAAGATTCCAGATTCCTACTTTATTTAAAATGACTTCTAAATATACTCCCTGTATTAGTGAAGCCTTCCCTGTTTGTTTACCAGCAACATTACTTGCATGGGCCTCAGAAATTATTGGACAATGCAAAGAGGTTATGTGTCTATTTTATATCTTGTGAAGAATATCTGTGAACAAGATTCATTTCTCATTCTTTCCAACAAACTGTTAAATATATTTAAGGGTAATGTGATAATATTTTACATTGATGGATGAAAAACACAGTGTCAATTAGCTTTAAGGTTATGTCCATTTTGGTGATTGGCCCAAGGTTTAATTCATTCTTAAAGGAGGCCCAGGGACAGATGGTTTTAGTGCAGAATTCTATCATATTTTCAATCAAGAGCTAATGCCAATACTCCTCAAATTATTCTACTAAATAGAAACAGAAGGAACATTGCCAAATACATTTTATGGGGCCATAGTCACACTGATACCCAAACCATACAAAGAATGAACAAAGAAAGAGAATTACAGATGAATTTCCCCTATAAACATAAGTGCAAAAGGAGAGATTATGAGACTTTTTTTTGGTATTTTCTGGTTTTAGGTAATTAAAATAAATTGATGAATATGTTTATAATTTTCATTTGTTCTTTTTTTTTACTTCTGGAGGTACAGTGTTTGTCAGAGAAGACCAGGATGAGATTAAACACTGACTCTTCATGTCATACTCCTTTCAAATGCTGGGACTGTAGCAGACAGTATATCTTGCTTTAGTTATTGATGTTTTATTTTTTCTTGCAAATATCCTTAGTTCAGATAAACATTTTCAATAGGATTAATGTGATTTCTTTCCATCTTGAGTTTCTTAATTTGATCATTTTCTACTTTTGAGTATATAAAAGGTATCTCTTTTTATTAAATTGCCTTTTATCATCTTTTAAAGTGATCTCATTTTTTTCTCTTTTTTATTTTCTCATGTGACAAACCATATCAATGGTTCTCATGAACTTTAAGGAAATTTGCATTGCCAGAATAAATTTGATTGTTATCATATAATATTTGTGATATTTTCTAAAATTTTGAAATTTTATATGTATGTAGTTATGAAGCATCCTACATTAATTGGATTTTTCATTGCTATGCTAAAACAGGAAATAAATAATTTAAAAGGAAAGAAGGTTAATTCTGGCACACAGTTTCAAAGATTTCAATGTGTTATGTCTGGATCAGTGAAGTGGACATGTGTGGTCAGAAAGATTATCATGGCAGCAGAAGTCTGTGGAAGAAGGTGACTAACTTCAGGGAGGTCAGGAAGAGAGAGGCATTATGGGGACACAGGTACTTTCAAATGGATGCCATCAAAGAGTTCTTTCCTCCACAAGTTCCTTCCACTCTACAGAACAGAGTAAGATGCTGGGACTCCTGGAGCTTTATTTCTTTATTACACTTATGGCCCACAAGTGTAACTCAGTATGAATCATGAGTAAGTCTGACTTTAACTGTGTTACTTTATTTGGCTTTTATTTCTTTTAAATATGACAGATAATTATTTGTTTGTCATTACCTATGACAAGGTGAGTAATCAACTGAAACTTATTTTGTCCTGAAAGGAAAGCAAAGTATTGCCATGTTTTCATTAACATAACTAGAAAAGAACCAGAGCTTCTCTGGGTTAAAAACGGGAATACAACTAAGCATGCTCAGTGAGCAACACAGGCCTCCTTGGCAATGGATGCCAGCTCAAGTGTAAGCAATGTGAAATAGATAAACTTGAGAATTCTGGGTATTATCACTTATAAGGGAATATAAGATGAGTGATGATTTTAAAATCATTTGTGTAGAATGTTTCTTCTCTTACATATGAATAAACATAATTATAGATAAACTAAATTGTCTTCCTATTTTAATAAGAAAATTATAGAAATATCAATATTTTCTATCCTATTAACTTTCATTTTAGATTATTACACATTGGATGCTATGAAAACTGACATATAGAAGGGCCTTATTTGGAATAGTCCAAACTAATAATCAGTTTATATACACTTCTTTCAAAGTACCCATTTTAACTAATCAATCTGCAATCCATAAAATAAATGTGAAATAATAAAAGTGATGCTTCGTTCTGTCTGTAATTTGGTGCAAATGTGATTGCCCATTTTCAAAATTCTGCACAAAGAGGAGTTCCTAGCTCAATGTGGAGGATAAGTCTAACAACTATTAAAGCTACAAGCACCAAAATTAGTCACTTCATGAAAACCAAGTGCAAGCAATTAAAGCCTCCCATTGTTAATCCACGCAGCAGGAAAGGTCGACACTTAGGGAAGGTCCATCTGGCCTCTCTACAAATGGGAAGTTTATACACACGGACTTCAGCATATGCAGAGGTAGCTGAACCAACCCCTCCACCTAAACAGAAATTATCATGGGGCAGGTTTATGACCACTAGAACTAGCAAGTCCTTCATGATCTTCATCCAAATGGACATATGATTACATAAAATGGATAGTTTCTTTCTCAAGTATTTGTGTGTAAAAATGTAGGATTTGTTTAACCACTGCCAACTAAAGATCTGAGACCCATATGTTACCCCATAAATGTACTGGTTAGCAATTTGTTATAAGCAAGATGCAAATATTACAATAAACATTCAGAACATTTATTCAAAGAACCTTATGTTGTAAATGGAAACAACAGTATGTCAGGAAATTCTGTAATCACAATTTCATCAAGGATTCTATTTTGTATATATCAATGCCTGCAAATTCTGTTAAAGTCAATTTGAGAAATCATGGTCAACAGAGTTTTATGCTTAAAGTAATTTGTGGATAAGTGTAGAGGGAAAGAAAGAATCACAGACTACCAGTGAAAGTTTGAGAGATCATGCAATGTTTGCCTTTAAGTAGTGGACTAATCTATTAAGTATATCAGAAAAGAATATACACATAGTGAGATGAACAGATTCCATTTAGGTTAGAAATGAGATTTTATTCACAGCTAAATACAGTGAAGTTTAGACTTAGGGCAGAAAATTGTAAAATTCAACATTACACCAAAGTTCTAACAAATGTGTGTATATGGAAAAGTGGCTATTTTAAGCAATATTGCATTATAAGTGTCAATGGAGCTTACCTATCATATCTTAAGTATAAAGGTAAAAGCCATGAGAGAGGGGTCCTAAACATACTGACCAGTCATTAAAGTAGCTACTGTTTTTTGCAGATAACCAACTTCATTTTCCAACACCCATGTCATGTTACTCATAGCTGCCTTTAACTCCAAATCCAGAAGAACCAATGCCTTCCTCTGGCCTCTACAGTTAGTGGAGGATGTTTTATCAGAAATTAAGTAATGCAATAGAAATGTAAACACACAGTCTGGTGAGATAGCTCAGCTGTTAAATGTAGAAGAATTTCTAAATAGTCTTATTAAATAATAAACACAGAGCTAAATATAGGGTGCAAGCCATAGAGATCATAGCAATAGCCACCAACTAATCTTAGCTGACCACATCACCATAGCTTCCCAAGAGAGCTTCATCCTGTCTAACCTGTGTTTTTATTGCCTTCCTGTTCTGCCTTCTCATTGGCTCTAAGCCCAGTGACATCATTTCCACATCACTGCCTGTCTATACAGACCTCCAAGTCTCTATGGTTGGTACTGGGATTAAAGGTGTGTGTCACCAACTTGGCTGTGTCCTTTGTCCTTGAACACACAGAAACTCTGCCTGCTATGTGACCTGATTAAGGGCAAGTGCTACCACTGCCTGACTTCTGTTTATACCTCTGATCTCTGGGCAAATGTTATTTATTAACATACAAATAAAATATCAAATTTTAGCCCAAATAAATTATCACCACAATTTGTTGTGTGTAATGTAATGTCTAACTACCAACGATTAGGATATAAAGAAATGAAAGCTAGTAGTTAGACATTAAAATCGAACTTGTAGGCATATTAGGTATGTTTTCAAGGCTAAGCAGAGATATATTTTAGATAGACAGGTCATCTTCAAACATTTCAGAGATCTACAGAAAATGGCATTTTAAATGTTTTAATAACTTAGAATTTTTTTATGATTATGAGACATGTTAGCTCCTGGCAGTACCAATCTTCTTCAGAGAAGATACGAGCACTGAAGAAACTACATATGGAGTTAACTTTCACTGTGGCAAAAGTTAGCCATTGGGCAACAAAGTGCCCTCATATTGACTGCTGGCAGTATACTATCCAAAATGGGCAAACAGGACACAAAACAAAGGATTATCGATTCTTGCCAAGACAAGTGTGGTTGTGGCTTTAGCAACAGGCATCCTTTGAGGCCAGGACAATATGGCACCATAGCTGAAGTGTCCTTTGTAATTTGGAAAAGGTACAGTGCCCCTTTCTTCGAAGGCAGCTGAACAGGCAGTGGACTGATGGCTTCTGGTGTACAGTGGAACAGTAGCTAAAACAGTTATTCTTGAAAGAATAACTAGGCTGACAGGAGTCTAGCCTTTCAATGGTAGACTGGCATTTAATAAAAGAGATAAAGCCACCCACAAGCCAAGAAGAATGGACAGCACAATTCCAAAAACACCAACAATTTCCAGAATTTAAAATCCTGAATCATGACAGGACACTGGTGGAATCCAGGTTTATCTGGTACAGGGACCACTTGTACCGAATGTGAGGTAGAGCTGTAGGCCTTGTATACATCCTACTTCACAAATGAGTCTGTCAGAAAAGCTAAGCCTATAGGCTGAAGATGATGCCCCAATGTTGTGGAGAAACCTCAGGTGACTGTCAACTCACATATTTTTGGAAGCTGCTCATTTGCACTTCCTGTTTTACTAGGTAATATTATTTCCTTCTTGGGTCTCTGAGGGAGTTAAAGATTAGATAGTTATAGTTTTCTTTGTTAAGAATTTAAGAAAAGAAACTCACTAAAGAGGTGTAAAGTGTACAAATTTGAAAGACATTATAAGATAGTTTTCTGTTGGTAATATAAGTTAGGATAGAAAGTGAATCAGGTACATTTTGGACTTAACAAAATAGGATATATAATGGAATGGTTTCTCTGAGTTTGTCAAATACAAATGGACTACTCATTGTTGAGGTATTTAAGGGGGAAATGTGGTGATATTTTATTTGTGCTGAAATGTGATATTTTATTTGTATGTTAATAAATAACGTTTGCCAGGTGATCAGAGGTCATAGTCAGGCATAAACAGATGTCAGGCGGTGGTAGCACATACCCTTAATCAGGACACATGGCAGGCAGAGTCTTTGTGTGTTCGAGGACACAGCCAAGTTGGTGACACATGCCTTTAATCCCAGTACCAACCATACAGACCTGGAGGTCTGTATAGACAGGCAGTGATGAGGATGTGATGTGACTGAGCTTAGAGCCAATGAGAAGGCAGAACAGGAAGGCAATAAAAACACAGGTTAGACAGGATGAAGCTCTCTTGTGAAGCTATGGTGATGTGGTCAGCTAAGATTAGTTGGTGGCTATTGCTATGATTTCTATGGTTTGCACCCCTGTATTTGGCTGTGTGTTTATTATTTAATAAGACTATTTAGAAATTTGTCTACAGTTAAGAGCACTGGCTGTTCTTCCAGAGGACACAAGTTCAATTCCAGAACCCACAAGGCAGTCCGCAACTCCCTGTAATCCCAGTCCCAGAGGATTGGTCACTCTCTTCTGGTATCTAGGGACACCAAGCATTCAGGTAGTGCATAGGCATACATGCAGACAAAACAACCATACACATAAAATAAATTAAATTTTAAAAAAAATAGACATAGAAATGTGTTATAATTTTGGGGAATTCAGCTCCCATTCACTAATTGCATCTTTTGTTTATAAACAGTCAAGGAATATTGCCAATGTTTTTACCACAATTTTGACATGTGAAAAATGAAAATACAGTGTACTTTAGAGATTGTCACAAAGCAAATATTATTTTTGTAAATATTATTACAAACAATAATGCAATCAGTTTTATGATAGAACTGTTTTTCCTAGGTTCTATCCTCAACAATAAATGTCACCAACATCATTATTTTTATTTTAAAATTTAGAAAAATGTAATGTCTAAATAAACATTCTTTTAGTCATAAATCTTACAAAACCTAATTTGTTTTTATTTGTTTTTTTTTTTTTTTTGTAACAAGATTTCACTATGGAGCCCTAACTAACTTGGAACTCATTGTCTTATGGATGTCCTCCTGCCACTACCTCACGAGATCTAGATTTGTAGAGAGGCATAAAATCTCATCTTTAATGGCTTAGAAAAATAAATGTATGGCCTCATATTGCTTTAAGAATATTTCAAATTTCAATCATGCCCTCATCAAGAAAATAGCCTCTGTCTTATAAGCCATCACCATCCCTGAGTCATGATTACAGTGGTCATGAAACAAATTTGTTTATTTTCTTTGGTTTGTGTGTATTGTATGTGTGTGCATGTACTCATATGTGTACAGAGGCACTTCCAGGATGTCATTTTTTGCCCATTATCCACCTATTTTTTGATACAGCATATCTCTCTGCTCTGGAGATCACCAAGTAAGTAAGCTTTGCTAGCTGGCCAGCAAGCCAAAGAAATATATTTATTTTAGCTTTCAGAGTACAAGTACTAAAGTGCATGCCACCACTTTTAAACTGATTTTAACATGGGGTTTGGGTGGAACTAAAATCTCCATGCCTACTAAGCTGCTGAACAATTTCCCCAATTTCTGATTCAAGTTTCTGTACCATTGTTGATGCAGGGGTGCCAGCATATGTGTGTGCATGTACGTAGAGGGCAAAAGTTAATATCACAAATTTTCCTTGATCACTCATATCTTTTTTGCTGTTTGTTTGCCTTTGAGGCAGGGTCTTGCCATTTAGACTTGGATGACCTATAACTCACTGTGTAAACCAGACTGCCTTCAAATATAAATATCTGCCTGCATAAAAGAATTGGTGACCATGACTGACCTCCTTATTCTTTTGAGGTAGGGTCTTTCATAGCTCATACTATACTGCTACTCTTGATAGTCAGTTGGCTTTGGAGATTGCTTTTACAACCTTCATACCTGGAAGTACAATGCACTACCATGGTCATGCATCATTTACATAGATTCTGGGCATCCTAACTTATGTGCTCTTGTTTTTATAGCAAACAATTTACTTTCTATATTCTGGACTCACTTTTTTGTTACTCTTTTATTTTTGTTTAACTTCAATTAATATTTTTAATTTTGAATTGTTTCTCAAAAACTTTAAATTATTTGTTATATTTTTGCTAGCTTTAATTAAAAATAATTGTATCATTTTCCTTTTCCCTTTCCTCTATTCAGTCCCTCCCATATGCTCTCCCTCTGATCCTTCCCATGAACACTGTCCACTTCTCTTTCATTCATAACTTCTTTTTATTATTATTATTATTATACACACATATGCATTAATACATAAATACAAAGTGCTGAGTGCATTTTGTGTTGCTTGTATGTGTATGATTTCAGGACTGACACTTAGTATTGCATAACCAATTTGAGGGCTCATCTTCACCCCTGGGAAAGACTTATTCTCTCTCTCTCAGGAGTTATTAGTTTCCTGTATTTCGTTGTCCAGGGGTAGGGATTCATGAGATTTCCCCCTTTCCATTGGCAATGTCATTTTTCAGTTCTTTATTAGAAATATGTATGGCATTTTGGTTGCAAGTATTTCTGTATACAGAGTCCAGAGGAGAGGTCAGCTGCCCTGGAACTGAAGTTATGACCAGTTATGAGCCTCCGTGTGGGTGCTGGGAATTGAGTCCCTAACCTCTGGAAGAAGAACCAGTACTCTTGACTGCCGAGCCATCTCTCCAGTGGGTCTCCACATTGAAAAAAAAAGAATTTAAGTGCAAATTTTTGGATTTACTAGACAAAACACAAAAATATTTTATTAAGACACACAAAAAATTACAAGCAACTTTAAAGCAAAGTTTCAATCAGTCAGGAGACAGGAATTGTGTTCTATATCCCTGTTTAAATAATCTAGGAGTTAGTTCCTAGTATCATTCTGTGAAACTCCCTCACATTCTGTGAAACTCACCTACAATTTTTGAGCTGTTGACAGCTTTGTCAAGGTAGCATAGGTTTGAAGAAGCTTCAGACTTACACTGAAGAACAGAACACATTAGTCTGTCTTGTCCTGTTTCCCTTTCTATATTAAATACATTTTTAAACTCCACCTAGTGTTTAAATGAACCCTAGATTCCAACACAGGGAAACCTACATATAGCTACATTTTTTAAATGAATAAATAAGAACTTAAACCTGATTGAGGGAATTTTATTTTTATCTTGAGCATATCTTGAGTAAAATTTACAGCTATAAAATTTCCGTAAACCCATCTATTTTTTTAGAAGAAAAGTTACTCCCTATACTCATGATTTCAGGAAAGACATCTTACATAAGCAATTGCTGAATGCATGGATGTGTATACACTTAATAAGAATATTTGTGAAACTGTGTAGACTAAATAATTATTGACACAAAAAATCCTGAAAAACTGTTAACCTTTGATCTTTCTATATTATAAATATGATTCATATTCTTTCTAGAAGGAGACCTGTTGCTGATATAAGGCTACCAAGAATATTCTCAGCTGAACCTATGGACCCCAATTGTTTAATACATTTCACCAAGAGAAGAATTTTTTACCATTCTACTTGGACTAGACAGCTATCTATGTATTTTCTTGTGTTTGTGTGTAGTATGTGTTCATTTGTATATGCATGTATATGAAAGTGTAGAAGCCCAGGTTTGGCATTCAAATATTCCTTGATCTCTGTCCACCTCATTCACTGAGTCTGGTTTTTTTTATTTTAGCCCAGAGTGCTCTAATATGACTACTCTAACTACTCAGATTCTTCTGGTGATTTTATCTCCACATCCCAAGGCTGGAATTACAGGCAGAATAGACACCTTCCCAGAATTTTCTTGGCTTCTGAGGATCTAATTCTAACATGTGTGCAGTGAACAATTCAAACAATTCAAACCCTGAACCATATTCTGAGCTCTCAATAAATGGTTTCTTGATACAATTGTCAATTCAGTATTCTAGAAGCCAAGATTACAATTGATTTCTCAATGTTTCCTATATTGTTATAGTAGCATCAATACTATACAGTACTAGAATACTATTGAATAATGTTGGTCATCATCATTGTCTACATACTGTCAAAAAAAAAAACCAAATTTGCCTAATATTTTAGTTCATTATTTCTGGCTATGCTAAAATACCTAAAGCTAGACACATGAAGAAAAGAGGTTTATTTAGACCACAGTCTTGGTAGCTGAAAGTCCAAGTGCAGGCAGCTCACTGTTTCAGCTATGTTGAGGGCTTTTTGACCTCGTGATTACACAGTCAAGAAGCAGAAGGGGAAATGATAGTACACAGACAGGGGGCAAGTGTATGGAGTGGTATCACTTTATACCAGTACTGTCTCATGAGAACTCATTCGCTCCACAGGACCAGCATCAATCCATTCCCAAGGCCTCTGTAGACCTAATTACCTAACACCATGCCCATCTCTTAGGAGCTGCACCACACTAGTGCTTCCACACTAAGGACCAAACCTCTGATGTATGAATCTTACGGGGACAAATTACATACAAACTAATTCCCACCTGCCATAGACCCAGCTTGGGGAGTTCTTGCATATAAAGTTGCTGTTATTTCTCAGTCCACAGCTTCTGTTAGGTTCACTCTTGGTGTACTGTATGTTGTAGGTTTTTACAAATGCATGTAGCATAAGTTCACTATTATGTCATACAGAGAAACTTCCCCAAACTACACATTCCTGTTCTCTATCTACTCATACCCTACTCTCCATAAACCTGACACCTCTTGATCTTTTTTTGTTTGTTTGTTTGTTTTTGGTTTTTCCAGACAGGTTTTCCCTGTGTAGTTTTGGTGCCTGTCCTGGACCTTGCTCTGTAGATCAGGCTGGCCTCGAAGTCATAGAGTTCCACCTGGCTCTGCCTTCCAAGTGCTGGGATTAAAGGCATGTGACACCACTGCATGGCTACCTCTTGATCTTTTAACTGACACCACAGTGTTTCTTTTCCTAGGTGTCATAGTGTTTGAACAATGAAGTATACAGTTGCAAGATACATTTAATTTTTCCTTCTGAAGTTTCAAGTCTCAGTCTATAGATACAGACTGGAAATCAGCAAATTAAGAGGAGAAAGCATCCACTTCATCTTATCACAGCTTTATGTGACACAACAGCCTCCAAATTGCCTTTGTATTTTGCGATCTGGTTTTGGGACAGGCATGCATAGAGTTTCAGTCTCTTGGGATTCTACTGGGTTTTGGCTATGTGAATCTCTCTCATTTAACATAGTTCTTAGAAGACTAGTTCCTTCGCCTACATGTAGTGTGCATACACATCTCTCCAAAGAATACCACTATCAGTCTTGGTCCTTATCTGCATCAAACTAGACATACATTCCTTCTGGAAAAGGAAATAAATCTCTCCACTCAGAAAACAATCATTAAACTTGGGCAGCTCCTATTAGAATATGTTCCCAGTACATCTTGGTTCAAAGAATGGCAAGCCTAATCCGGACTTAACTGGTTTTGGGTGCATGTTCGGTAAGCCAAAAGCTTGTCCTCAAGTAAACTCTTAAAAGAATCCCCCTATTTACCAACTTATGCTTATGCACAGTTAGACATGCATGTGATTAGAGTCGGGTTGTGAGATGGGACAAAATCAAATCAAAACAAAAACTATTACATGCCTGAGTCTATCAATTAAAATAGAGAATATCCATGCTAGACTCTAGAGTAATCAAACTCTTTCTCTTGAACCTCAGTAAAATGAAGCCCCAATCATTAATTGGGGCCCTTGAGGATCCTCACTCGTGTTGTCTAAACGGTCTTTGTCTCTATTCTTTTCCACTTTCTTCCTTTGCCTGGCTTGTCTATTTGACCATCTTTCTAAGATTATCTCCTACACAGCGTGCATATCATCATATCTATAGTCCCTTATGTTTGGACTATGACTTCAATCAATCTTCATCCTTTGGCTCTCTCTGCCTCCTTGCCTGAGATACTGCAAGCTGAATGTCCCATACTCTTGTCAGAAGCTTTTCTGTTTGTCCCTTTGGTTGCAAATACTGCACACTTTCATGTAGGTTAGAGTTCCAGTATGCTCTTCTCAGATAAATGTCTCAGGTTTGTTATTTCCTCTTTTCTGTGTTGCCCATAATTATCTCGGTATAATTATATTTCTTTTGTAAAGAAGTGTGTGTGTGTGTGTGTGTGTGTGTGTGTGTGTGTGTGTGTGTGTATACAAGACATGTGTAAGCATGCCACAGTGCACATGGGGACCAGAGAGGATGACTTAAGATGTCAATCTTTTCCTTCCATGTTGCTTGAGTTGAGACGTGGTCTTTGTTTCCTGCTGCATGTAGCAGGATGGCTGGCCAGTAAGCTCAGGAATTCTCCTATCTTCACCTCCCACCTCAGTGGAGGAACCCTAGGATTAAATATGTTCATACTTATATGTCTGACTTTGCTGGGTTCTGGGTATTTGAATTCAGTGCTCATATCCACTGAGTCATCTCTCCATTCTTCTATAGCTGAGCATCTTTATACTCTATACTGCAAATGTATAACAATGTATCTACTCCCAATTAGGGCACAAAACCTTTGAGTATAGATTTTCATTTTCCCTAGAAATCCGCATAGTGCGTAAGACAAAATTAGGTCAATGGCATTGATTAAACACACACACACACACACATACACTCACACACACACACACACACACACACACAGAGTATTTTTTTTTATAATCGTTAGGACTCTGGTAAAATACCAAACTACCCAAACAGGTAATATCCTTTTCTGAGGATACTCTGAGCTAGGACCTTTTATAATCTGGACCTCATTTCTGTCGCACACTCCTTTATCTCATACTGAAAACCTTGTGGATGCAGAAGACACTTAGCTGTTGAAGGAAGAACAGCCCATGCAGAGGGCTGTGGCTCCCAGAGACTCCTGACCTAAAAGCAAGAGTATTAGATGAAACTTTTTTTTCAGGCCTACTGTATTTGGGGGCCAAGTGTGCTTTTTTTTTTTTTTTTACCAAGTGAATTGAGGGGACTCCAGGGCCCTAATTCCTCCTAGTCTATTGTCTTCCTGACTATTTATCCAGGCAACACAGTTCAAGAATATTTCTTATTTCTTTTTTATTGTTAGCTATTAAGCAGTAAAATTTAAGCCTGGAAGGAACCTAGTGCCTCTTCTTCTGTCCCTTTTCATAGTGCTGATGCCTCACATGACAGTCACAGATGGACTAGGTGGCCAACAGACAGTAGGATCAGACAGTGCATATTTGGAGCAGAGACAAGGGCATGAGAGTAAAGAACACTAGAACAGAGCGGAGCACCTGCACCTAAGAAATAGAAGATTGCATATCCAGAATAAAAAAGAGGTCCTCAGTCTACAAACACTTAATCTAAAGTGTCTACACAAATCAATAAAAATGTAGAGCCTCTAATAACTAATGTCTTCACAGTTACTTCCATGCTCTCTCACTTCCAGAGTCCCCAACCCTGCCATCAATGGCACTAATGTCATGTATTCTGTCTATTAAATTTAGAAAAGAATTGTTCTGTCTACCCACATGAAAAATTCATTGCTCCCTCTACTGTAAGTGGCTTTGTGTTTAATATAGGTATATCTTACTTGTCAAATTGCTTTTAGGGTTAAGATTTTTTTTAATTCCCTGCTTTTATTTATTATCTTATTACATTCTTAACTGTTGGTGTTTATTTTTTTATTTGACACTCAATGAATTTTCTCTCAGTCTGCCTTTTTAGTGCTGGCTGATGTTTTATAACATATTGATTCCCAATATTTTAAACTGACCCACTGTGGCTGTGAGGATCACACTGGAAAGTAAGTTGTTTACATCTTTGCTATGAATAGCAGGTAAATGAAATAATAAAAGTTGTCGGATGCTGTGGAACAAAGCAAGCTAAGTTCTTGTTTGCTCTCCAGGAAATATTGCCATGAAGCTTAGGACAAGTTAACTTCATAAGGCATGAACAGTGAAAGTGGTTTGAGGCACCAGCCTCTTATTTTAGACATTAGAGATATTGAAGAAAATTTACAAGAAAGCACTATTCAAAACAGAGAGTTTAATATTTGTCCATCATAAAGTACTTTATTGAAAATAAAGCCCTGGGGCTGGAGAGATGGCTCAGCTGTTAAAAAGCACTTGCCATTCTTGCAAAGGACCTGAGTTTGGTTCCTTCACCAACATGGTATTTCATAAGCCATCTATAACTCCTATTGCAGTGGACCTAACACCCTCTTTTGGCCTCTGTGAGCACTGCAAGCATGCTCTTCACACACACACACACACACACACACACACACACACAAAACACAGAGGCAAAAGACTCAAACATAAAATAAAAATGAATGCAATTTTAATATATTATAAATATATCATATTTATACATATACATATACATCTATCCTAATGTTATCAGGTTGTAGAGGGTACATTCCTATTTACCTTCTGTGATGCTTTCTGTCTCTGACCTTTAAGGAATCCTTTAGTATCCTGAAGTTTTGAGTTCTCTCTCTATAAAATGTAAATAATACTGCAGTGTGCATTTAGAACATAACTATAACAATAAATGACTAACAGATTCCACTCATTGTTATTATTGTACTTAGTAAGGAATTGTTTGAACAAATTCTATAAGTAGAAGTATATGTGTTTGACTTTTCGGCAATTTTCTTTTTTTTTTTCTTCTCCTTTTATTTTATTTTACAATACCATTCAGTTCTACATATCAGCCACGGATTCCCTTGTTCTACCCCCTCCTGTCCCCTTTCCTTTCCCCCAGCCCACCCCCCCCCCGTTCCCACCTCCTCCAGGACAAATCCTCCCCCCCCCCCCCCCCGCCCGAGGACTCAGATCAACCTGGTAGACTCAGTACAGGCAGGTCCAGTCCCCTCCTCCCAGACTGAGCCAAATGTCCCTGCATAAGCCCCAAAACCCATGAAGTCTTACCATCCTCTTCCTGTGATTCAAGGAATGATATAACTGTTTCGTAAAATCAACATTAATTTTCCAGTTAAAGTTGGCCATCTGGTCCCTCATAGAACTTATTCACACTCTTTTATGTCACTGATGATGACAAATCCTAATGTGTGGGCTCACATATCCACTTTTCCAAATAACACACAGTAATTAAGGTCAGGCTATACATATCATTCTTATTTTTACTTCCATAACTTGGCAGAGGGCTTGGTGAAGAGTAGACAATAAGCTGAATAATGGTTGACTAGGCCTAAATGAAATATTTTCTAATGTTACCTTTCCTTGAGCCTAACATTCTTCCTGTGTCCTTTGCTTTCTTTAAGCATCATGGGCAAATATGCTAAGCTCCAGGTTTCCAGTCATTAAATTTGACTCAAGTTGAGTTTGATGATACATATTCATAATGCAAGCATTTGAGAGATTGAGACAGATGGATCACAAGTTTGAAGCTCATTTGACCTGTGTAGGAAAACCCTATCTAAACAACAAAAAAATCAAATGACAAACAGAAATAAAGGAAATAGAAGTGGAGAGGGAGAGCAGAGAAGAGAGGGGAGAGTGCAGCAGATGAAAGAAGAGGAGAGGAGGAGAAAAGAGAAGAGAAGAGGAAAGGAAAGGGGAGGGGAGGAGAAAAGAGAAGAGGAAAGGAGAGGAGAGGGAAGGGTATAATGAGAAGAAAAGTTGGGAGTCGCTTGAGATTTCACAGGTCATTGTGTGTTAAACTCTGTAGATCACTTAAAGTAGACAGGCATTTTGAGTCCTATCCTTGTGTGGACAGTGTCACCTCCCTCCCAACAGTCTCTGTTGTTCTTTACATTAGATCTGTTTTACTATCCTTTAATGGAGTTTTGAATTGGAAGTTTCTTGTTGGGAGAATAAATAATGGTAGCTTTCCCTGTCAGGATGTGGATATCAAGCTCTGCTATCCTAAATATTTTGCTCGCCTTTGTACAGTACATCTTAGCTTTAGGATGGTGGACAGATAAAACTTTCTCTGAATTCCAGCTGTTCTCATGCATGCAGAACGATGAGGAAGGGAAAGATGGAGCAAATGGGCTTAATATACAGAAGACCTCAGGTGGACAGTGGTAAGCAAAGACCACTGTCTGTTATGGTGAACCAGAGATACTATGACTCAAACACAATTTCATACAAGAATGGACTGGGACTGAGCTTAAGAAATTGCTATTCATGGGCAGTATGCCCTAGTTTCTGGGACATTAGCTTAAACCTCAAATATTCTTTGTGTTTTGAAAGTATGTTGTCATTAGTGTTCATACATGTCAGTCAGGAAACAGTGTTGTGGCTCTTCCCAAATTCCCTCTTGGAGCTGATGTGACATCACAGATAAAATGATCCAACTGGCAGATAGAGTTTGACTGCATATTAGAGATGACCAAGTTTGGAGGAGACCCAGTCTTCAAAAGAAAAAAAAAAAAAAAAAAAACTACTGCATTTATTAGGCTTCGATCTAGTATATAGAGACTATGCTTGTAAAAATAAAAGAACCACAGGGAACCCTGCCCCCACACATGAAAGACTGCAGAATATGTACATAGCATATACACTAAGATGAAAAGCTAGTCAAACTCCCAATTGGGTCGGTTCAGTGTTTGGTTGCTGGCTGTTTTTCTTTATACACTGTAATTTTGTGTTTCAGAAAGATTCTTTCACAGAATCCAGACAGAAACTGAGAAGGGAGTTAGAAATCCAAGGTGTTGAGATAGTCTCTATTATCAACTGTACTCAGAATGTCCTGTGGTCGGACACAAACTGGGAAAGAAGAATGCAAATAACAGCAGCATTTTCTGCCTTTCAAAGCAAATTCCTTACAAAAGTGCTAGTGTTATTTTAAATATCTTATTTATTCTCTATTAATATACATTTCCAAGCTCTTAGATTCCCAAGGAAATGAATGAAAACGGATATGCCTTCTTGATTGGTGTGTGAGAAAGCCCATGGAATGTGTAATACAGAAAGCTTTACAGGAAAAACGTTTTATAAGCATGTTTAAAAGGGGGATCTATCAAGCCATTTCTATATGCGACTGATTGCTGGCTTGTGTGCCGTGAAGAACAAAACTTCAACTCAAAATGCAAATCATACAGGAATCATAAAAAGCCACAACCCAACCCCGTTATCACAGCAATTAAGATTTTCAAAGTAAAATCATTTTCTTCCCCGCTTCCTTCTTAAAAGAGAATTTAATGGGCCTAACAATTTGGGGATGCTTTTAGTTAGGATGTTTCAGGTAAATTTTATGCCAGATTTGTCAAAAATATACACTTTGGGGTATGTATTAAGTCCCTCCCTTAATTAAGCCTTCTGGGGTTTCGATGTGTTGATCTCATTTTAAACCCTGATCAGCACAATTAGACGCACACTAGACATGTGAGATAAGTGATGTACACAAAAACATTTGCAGATACAATGCTTTATCCTCACAGGCTTGGGTTTTCTCTTTCCATTAAAAAAAAAAATCTAGGCTCAAATAAAGAAAAGAAAAAAAATTGATTATTTCCAGCTTGTCATACATCTCATTTGGAGTGGGTCAGACCTCTCCATTCACAATTACCACTAGTTAATCTTATCAGAGAAAAATTCAATTACATTTATCAAGGTTATTTCATAGACTGGAGCTATTGGGTTTTTTTTTTTTTAAGCATTTTAGTGTTAAGAATGTTAGCAATGCATTCCTTCAATTTTAAAATAAAAATAAATAATAAATAATGAAAGCATGCTTCCATATGCTTGTCATTAATGTAGAGATGTAATGAGTAATATTTGACAGCTTTGTGAAAAGGATTATTAATACATAGATTATGGAAGTTTAGGAAGGAGGCTCATAACTTAATAGACTTCAATTCTCAGCCTACACTGACATTTTAAAAAATCTAGTTTCAAATTTGATAACAGATTACCAGCTAGGCTGGAAGCCAAGCACCTGATTAAGGCAATTTAAATGCTTGCAAAGTGGTGAGATTAAAATCAAATAAGTGCCGATTTTTTTCCCCCTGCTTCACTTATCTTTCCCTGGATTCGTTCCTTAACTACCAGGTGGTAGAGGACTCTGGGTAATTTTCCTCTGTGCCAATTACCCCAGGATGGTTTTTAGGGTGATGCAGAATAATTACTGCACTATCAATCCAAAATGGGCTGCTTAATGTGTTTAAGAGAGATTTTGAGCCTTAGCGGGGAAGCTGCCTGAAGCGTGCTTTGCCTGCCTTGCCAAAGCTCGCTCGGCCTACTCGGATAGTTAACCGTTCAGCGAGAAGGCAGCACACACCCAAGGTGAAAGAAAACAAGGGAAACTCCTGGGAAGCGGTGGGAAAGTTAATGAGCTGCTCCAACGTGTGGCAGGCTGCAGTCGCAGGTGGCTGACAAAGCTAGGCAGGTTAAGAAAATAATATTTATCACCCAGCTGCCAGGGCTGTCTTTATCAAAACTCTTTCTAAAATCCATACAAGACGAAGAAAAACGGGCTTTAAAAAAAAATAAAAAGATTTTGAAGGAAACAAAAACAAAAAGCTGCAAGCAGCTGTGATTCAATGGTCTACCCTTGCTGATGGCTTGAAAAGAAATCAGGAGAAAGCAATTGAACCTGACAGCATTTTTTAAACATTTTCCTGCCGATAAAGTGGGGGAATAACAAACAATGAGATGGGATTATTTATTTAAAAATGAGAATTAAGCTGCAACTCTGAAATGACACTACTAAATTCTATTTGGTAGCAACCTCAAATTAAGTAATGTCTTCCATCTGCTGAGCCCGCTCTGAATTTCGTTAATTATCGTTATTTGAATGTAAATTTTGAGTTTTAGCCAGTTTGCCCAAAGAGGCACAATGGTAATTTAAAAAAAAAAAATAAAGAAATCATTGCATATAAAGGGCTGCTTTTGTTTTCTTCATTTAGTTATTTCTTTATATTGGTCTTCAGATGATCTGTCTCCTCTTTTTTCAGTGTGGTGAGGGCTTTTTCTTTTAATTATTTAATCAAAGACTGATTTATGATTTAGCTTAACAGATGGTTTGTGATACTGTGAGTCAAAGTGTTTTATTTTAGAGCAAGCTGGCATTTGAAATGGTGCTGTATATGTGCATGTGCACGCATGCCTGTGTGAAGCTGCTTCTGTGTGGGGGTATCCGGTCCTCTCCTGGTATGCATCTGGAAATGTGAGCTTCTGAGTGTGACCCCCATAGTGAAGTGTTCCACACGAAACTGATTTATCAAGATAACTATTCCTGGCTTCTAACCCTGGTAATCAGCTTCATTTGCAAGAGAGAAAGAAGGGATAACGATAGTTGAGGGAAACACACGCTGTCCTGTGTTCTAAGTACACACGTCGTCAAACTCCATGTTAGAAAGAAAATCATGAACCTCCAGTCGATAGGAAATGGACTACTGTCCATTCTGACAGATGCCCCGGTTTATACAGCAAGGCTACCACACAATCCATTTAAGATTATCACATTACACCATATTTACTTCTGAGGTCTCTAATAATTATATCTGCACTTGAAAATCCCCAGGATTTCAGCTACTGTGTCACAGATTTAGACTCAAACATTTTCATTTGATGTGCAAAGTGAGAAGTACTCTTTAGCGGCAAGACAATTATCTGATTCTACTAATAAATGACTGCACTACTCGTCATTTTTAATTGAACAATTATGGGATAGTGCACTGTCAGTTGATTGTACGAGTCATTTCATAAATGTCAAAAATCTCTTTAAATGAATTATGAAGCTCCAAAATAACTCCGGCAATCAGCCAGCAATAACACAATAATCTGTTTACCCTGTTGTCAGCTGAACTCTCACCATTTTGGGGAGGGGGAAGAGGCTAACAGGAAGCCAGAACTCAGAGAAGGAGAACATTCTTCAGGGTTACGTCCAGTTGAAGATGAAGTAACTAGCCAAGCTGTGACTGCACAAGCTGTGTGTACTTCCGGTAGGTTGTCTGTATATAGAACATTTCAGTGGACTGTCTGTGTCCTGGGGGTAGTATGTGGAGGGCCGGTGCACTCTTTTGCTCCGGGATCACATACTTTGAAAACACCCTGCTCATCCCATCTAGACTTGGCCTTCCCCAGTCTGTGCATTTGGTTAACTCAGGCCTCAGCACTGTCTTACACTTCCACTTAAGCTGAATACACTAAATCATTCCTTAACATTCAGTATGCTGTATTTTAAAGTTTAGACTCAGAAGAGATGCCAACAGCTACTCTGCCATCTTTTTTTCCCCTCAAACTATGACATGGGGCAAGTCCACACGTCTAGATAGACTAATATTTAAGGTTCTATGTGTCAGAATGTAATCAGGGACTGTGTTTCACTTAAAGAGAAAGTTAACTGATCACAGAATAAATGTTTAGAAGATGTCATGATAATTTTATCATAAAATAAATAGTTTTAGGTAACATTACATTCCTTAAAAGTATACCGTAATTTTACAAGTTGCACACTGGCTATTTAATATATGGTTTTAATACATCTTTTCATCTGGTCACTTTCTACTTGACTGCATTCTTCATTATATGAGCTGTGACTATTTTCTATGATCTTCCACAATGCAAAGTACAGGCAGAGATCTTTATGTATATCTCCAGAGAAAGGTTTCATTTATAAATTTCTTTGTGGAATAAAAATGGCAAAGTGAGAGGTACAGCCTTGATTTTGTACTGGATTTTATATTAGAGTAGAATAATTTAATTCAATTCATTCAATGCATTTGAATGAAACCCATTCACTACTTTCTCCTGGTGTGCATCTAAATAATCATAACTTAACTGCCTCTCACTTAAGACATGTAGAAGACACAGAACCATGTTCCATTTCGGCTTCAGAAATGGTCTGTTTGTTGTTGATGGGTGATAACACAAAACGTGAGCTTTTTTTTCCCTAAAACGTTCTCCTGAACTCCTTCCTTAACAGATATCAGGCATACGTAGTGTGAGATATCTAAAGTAATTTAAAAGGTTTTATCCAAATGCAAATTTTCATAAATTGTGAAAACATGAAGGGCCCTGTGAGATGGTTCAGTGGGTAATATCACTTGCCACCAAGGCTAATGACTTGAGTTCCATTCCCAAATGATGGAAGTAGAGAATTGAATCCTACAAGTTGTCTTCCAACCTCCACACATATGCTGTGGTACATGCCCACCCCCCCAACACACACATACTCACACATGTAATATATAATAAAACACTTAGCAGAAAAAAATCACAAACAAGGATGGAAATGATATAATTGAGCCCCTGCCTTACAATACTTAAAGGTAAAAATTAATGCCATCCTTATTTCTTTTTTTTAAAGAATTTCAGTGAAGAATTTTTATTTTTATTTGTTTTTTATTTTAATTTTTTTTTCATTTCACATGCCTCCACAGCCAAGCACTGGGCCGAGCTCCTGAAGTCCAGACATCCTTATTTCTAACAGAACTAGACCAGCAATGGTGGCCCTGCAATTCTATTACCACATTCACCATCATCATTGTATGCAGACAAAACTCAGAGGAGCAAAGAAAAACCACCATAAAGCCCACATAGTGTCTTTAGAGAGTGTAAAGAAAGAGATGAGACATAATAGATGTGCGTTGTGTGGTAGACAGAACTGACACAGTACTGGATGAATCGTTCACTGTTGACAGGGGCCATGACCTTAAATGACAAACTCCCTCACCTACCCTGTTCTTACTCTTTTATAGTTTTGTCTATAGTGACTGGTACCTTAGAAACATCTTTTGATATTGGTTCCTCACATAGTTTCTTATAAAGTTTAAATAAACTTAGATTGAAAAAAAACATACTAAGTGAAATTTTCGTTTGCCTAATAAAGGAGTATTTTGTAAACAATTACTCCTCCTTATTGTATTTGCCACTTCAAAAGAAATTAAATTTATTGATATAAAATTTTACTGAATGTGAAAATATTCATTAGATACTGTTCCCCTATGCTACTAAAATACTGCCTTTTAATCACACTATAATGCAGTCTCACTAAAAAGATGTTAGAATCGGAACTATATACTCCCTAGTTTCCAATAAATAAGGTAGAATAATAATATAATCTGGACTGTACCAAAGCTTGCCGGTCTTCTAGCCTGCATTATAGCCAATGATATCACCAAAATTGTGGGGTAAAAAATACAAAATCCAATGTATACTTGCATATATATTAAGAAAATCAGCACTTTATAAATAAAATAATAATAATTGGGCATCGTCTAAGTCAAACCTCTTGTCTCAAATTACAAACTATTATATATGTTGTTGCATATTTGAAGTTAATTTTAATCCAATGAATTAAAGATAGAACTTATTTAATAAGTGTCTACTGATAACTTATAAAAGTAAGAGGCCAGTTGAATGAATATTTGAGCTCCAGATTCAGTGTGGTACCCAAGAATAAGGTGGAGAACAATTGAGGAAGACACCTGACCACAACCTGGAGTCTCCACACACCTGTGCACCTGCACACATATGAACACACACACACATACACACACACAGACACACACACACACACATGTACACAGTATTACACTCAGCACTCAGTAAATGAATTTTAAAAGAATGAATTTCTAACTTTAAAAAAAATAGTCTGTTTTTATCCTTTACTTCGTCAAGTCTTGCTTCTTCCTCTCCTAGTAATATCAAGTAGGGCCATATTTATATTTGTTTGTAGTATTGTATTCCCCCAAATATTATGCATACTAATAAACTTATCTGGGGTCAGAGACAGAGCAGCCACAATATTAAACATAAAGGGTAGGCAGTGGTAGCACATGCCTTTAATCCTAGCATTCCAAAGGCAGAAATCCATGTGTTCAAGGATACAGCCAGGCATGGTGACTCATCACGCCTTTAATCCCAGAAAGCAAGCCTTTAATCCCACAGAGTTGTGGTAGAAAGCAGAAAGGTATATAAGGCGTGAGGACCAGAAACTAGAAGCATTTGGCTGGTTAAGCATTTTGGCCTGGTTAAACATTCAGGCTTTTGAGCAGCAGTTCAGCGGAGATTCATTCTGGATGAGGACTCAGAGGCTTCTAGTCTGAGGAAACAGGACCAGCTGAGGAATTGGCAAGGAGAGACAGCTGTGGCTTGTTCTGCATCTGATCTACCAGCATTCACCCCACTAACTGGCCTCAGGTTTGATTTTATTAATAAGAACTTTTAAGATTCATGCTACATTTATTAGTATCAGTATTGCTTCTCTAGTCATGCCAATAAGGATGCATTTTAAAACCTATTCATTTATTCATTACATAAATAAACGCATATGGCATGTTTCCTTACAATATAAGCATTAAACTACCAATCAGGGATTCAGGAAAGATGGGTTGATAGAGCAGAAGGTTACTCTAACTCCTGCCCTGATCTCTTAAAAGCTGGAGAGAATGCACATAGAGAAAAAGTTATTAAGAAAAGATAGCTAAGGTAGATGGGATTTGAAGGCATTTGTAAAAAGCTAAAATGCAATGAATTGTGTCTTATAGTCAGTGTTTGGAGAGCCTTCTGCATTATTTAAAGCTACCATAAAATATTTTTTCTCTTAAAGTTCACTTTTCAATATATTAGTCATAAAACTGAAACAATAATTAGAGGATTGGCCTGGTAGGCTTCAATTTCTAAAGCTTAGAAATGCTTGCATACTGCAGGCTGCCCTTAGACATTTTAAAAGGGAGGCAAAAGATGGAAGTAAAGCAGAGTGTTTGATGCATTCAGAAAGTGATTGTTTCTAGGGAATGAGCAGAAGCATCACTTGTTTGAACTCTTGCCCTCACTGTTTCTGGTCTTTGTATAGTATTTATGTTTATTTTTCCTGCTCCTCAACCCCCATCTTCCTCCCTGTATCCGTCTTCCCTGGTGACATCTCTTGTTTCTGACTTCTCCTTTCCAGTAGCATATTCTATGTCCGGGTCCTGTCTTCACTCTCCACCAGGTAGCTACAGCCTTGCAGTGAAGGCTCCACAGACAAAAGCTTTGTGTGAATCGAGGTTGCTAGCCTGGCTGTAGCTTAGCTTTGTGATGAGAGACCCAGTAAGAAATTCAGAAACTGAGACAGCACATTGATGGTTTGTTCTCACACTGATTCCAGAATATTTTCAGCTGTGAATAAATTCTCCTTCTTCGTGTTTCCGGGCCAGTTTCCAATCCGATGTTCCCAGTTATCTCCTGGACATTCTCTAGGTCACTTTCATTGTCTTGGCACAGAAATTTCAATTTAGCCCCAAATAAGCTCTCATATTCTTTCTCCACCAAACCATTACTCTACCCCTCCCTTCCTTTCTTCTGTCCTTCCTTTCCCCCTTCTTTCCTCCTTTCTCTGTTTTCACCTTCATCTTTTCATTTTTCACTTTTCTTTCCTTTCACCAATGAACTGGAACATAGGTCCTTTTGCAGAGCAGTCAAGAACTGCACCACTGCACTGTATTTCCAAGCCTCTTTCTCTGTCTGATTTGGGATAGGATGCTTGCCATGTTCCTGCCCCAGATTCCCAAGTAGATGGAACTGCAGTTAAGTTCTACCAGACCTGCTTTCTCTTCTCTTCTCTCCTCCCCTCCTCATCCTTCCCTCCATTCTTTCCCCCTCTCCTCTCCTCTCTTCTCCACTCATCTCCTCTCCTCTCTTCTCTTCCCTTCTCCTCTCTTCCTCTTGTCTCCTCTCCTCCTCATCCTTCCCTCTCCTCTCCTCTTTTCTCCACTCATCTCCTCTCCCCTCCCCTCTCCTCCCCTCCACTTTTCTCCTCTTTTCTATTTATGGGTGGTTGATCTCTTGGTCATCACTACCACTGGCTGCTCTGTTCAGCTGCCACTTGTCATCTTCCTCTTATGTAGATCCAGTACTTCCATTTACATATTCTTCCTAGAATTACCCCACAATTCTTGCAACCTTGACTTCCTCCCATTCGAAAGAACTTACTTTAAGCAAATGACCTATACTAATAGTTTACTTCCACCTTCTAAACTTTTCCTGTGGCATGTTTTCTATTTCTTACTCACTGCATGGCATTGTTCGTGAGTCCTCTTTATAAATACATATTGTCTTTGCTTGAAAGTAAGTTTCTTGTTATTTTATTAGGAAAGCTGACCATTTGAAAAATGAAAATGAAGTAATCACTTCACACTTAGCATAAATATTCTTGTTAGTCTACCTTTCTGCAAATAATTCCCCAAAGCCTTTTCAACCTCCGAGGGTCCACACCATTCTCCAATACATGCCGCTTTCCCTATCATTTTGACCTTCATACAGGGATCTCATTTGCTGGCACCAGCATTCCTTCTTCTTCTTCTTTCCTCTCCTCCCTTTCCCTCTCAGCTCCTCTCCTCTCCTCTTTTTCTGTTTGAGGATGATGAGTTTCTTTTCATTTCATCATAAATTTTCCTGTAATATTATATCAGATTCTGTAAGGATTTCCCCACTTGACCAGGCAGTTGGTATTTTTAACTTAGACATTGTTCTCATTGAATTTACTATTAAGAACTGCCCCACTCAGCATAATAGGTACCCAAATTTTTCATTCTGTGATAAGATGTGAACATACAGGTATCTTAATCTCTATCCACCTTTTGTTTCAGAGTTGTGGAAGTCTTAATTACCGGAGCTTGGGCAGGGCTTTGATGTGTTATGTCTTAGGACATGGCTTGGGGGAAATGATAAGTGGCATGTAGACTGGTGCTATAAAGCTTTTATCTGCAACCATAAGATTCCTCATGATGGTTGTATTACATGACAAAAATACATCAAATAAAAATGATATTAATCATAGCATGGGGAACAAAGTGATACAAGGCGGAGAGAAGAATGAAGTCTAGAACAACTCTCGGGTTTCTGTATTCACTACATGTGGATTCCCAACAAAAGACAAGAAGTGAAAGGGACAAGTGGGTTAGAACATCCGAACTGAGCTACTTTCCAAGCACTTAAAATGCACATTTCCCTCAGATAACTTTTACATCAGATTGAAAGTTTCATCTTCAATCTAGATCCAGATGTTGACTTTTCTGTTTCTCTTTATAAAGCAAAGGATCAGAGAACAGTTACAGCTTGTATACACTTTCTGTCCCACCTGTTCAAACCTGTCTTGTGGTGTGAAAACAGTCACATAAGACAGACAACAAAATGATATTTTCAAAATAGGTTTCGAAACAGATGCAACTAGAAACCATATACCTAACTTCTGATACAGACAACTGAGGCCCTCACTACCTAAGAGAATGTTTGCAGAGTAGGTGAGATTGCTGAAAGATAGAGAGCCTTGTGCTGTGGCTTTGGTGCATCTGGACCGGGGAGGCTAGACTATATGGAAAGATGTAGTTGAAATGGTCAGAGATGTCAGGAGTATTAGAAAACAGAAGACAGAGTTGTCGTGGAAATAAGGACATAGAGATTGTCAATAATGCTATGTTAATGTGTCAGAATGCTTTAGTAAACATAGACAATTTTTTCAAGGAAATCATCTCAGACTAGATTTTGTAATGAGACAGTCATTAGTGACCTCAGAATAAGACGTTTCAATGGAATGTGGTGGCAGATGTCATTACACAGGACATTGAGGGGTCAATGCAAGTATAAATGTGACATCAACAGATGTTAATTATTCTCTGAAATTTTGCCCAGGGAGAAGACTGACATCTTAGTTCAAGGGAGGAGCTTCATGTGGTGCCCGCTTTGCACTTGTCTGTGACCTTCTGTGTACAGTTAGAAAGGGATGAACACTTTTATCAATAATTATATTGTTGCTGTGATTAAACACTTTACATTTTGTAATTAGTAATCATCCTACTTGTCATCTGGCAAATTGAATGCTTTAGAGGCTTTAAAATATAGTTAAGACTTACATGTGTAAGCCTACTGACATCTCTTTCCAGCTTTCCCTTGTCCTGTAAGTATGACCACACACCACACACAATTCACTGCCTTCTTCAGCCATTTCTTTCCTGTTTTCTGGAACTAACATGTCTTTTTATTTGATGAGGAACAGAGCATGATGTGCTCATTCTCATTCACTTGAGTTGCTCCTGATTTCTACATAATTAACTTGTGTTAAACTATGGTGTGAGTTCTATACCTGAGGTGCCAGGCTCTTAAACTGTGGTTCCTGAATAAAAGACTATACTCACCTACAGGAACTGGGACATAGGCCTTTAATCAATGTAAATGTTAATATGTGTGAGCATAATTACAAAAGTGCATTATAGTGATTTGAAGAAAGATTTGAATACTAATATAACCTAAAAGAAATCAATTGAATATTTAATCTTCAAAATAAATTTCTGAATTGAGGATTCTCAGCACCCCATCATTCTGTCTATCTGATCATGAACCAAATGAGGTTTAGACCATGTATGTAGAAAATGACAGTGTGGTGCCAACATTTAATTGTGTGCCTAACTCTTTGATTGCTTTCTGTGAAATAGCGGAATGCCCACAATTTTAATAGTTAATCAGGTTTGTTTGGCTCACACATGTGGAGGCTAGAAGACTGTGGATGGGCATCAGCATCTGTCCAGATGCTGGTACACAAAGCATGAGGTACACCAAGGAGAAAAGAGGTAGAAAGGGAACCAGAGGCACCATAGCAGCCATGCAAGGCCAACTCCATCCTGTCTTAAATGAGTTGACCTGTTTCGCATACTGAGCTCCTAACACCTTAACAGGAGTTTGAGTGAGGAAAATCTGCATCTAGGCCCAGGAGTCTATTTTGTAGAAGAATTTTATATATACAAAAATATAATCTACACATAAACCATATATTACACACATATGTACATACACATATATGTATATATTACACACACCCACTCACATGCCACATATTCCTTACACATGTGTGTGTATAAACTGATTCACAAACAATTGGTCTTTGTATTCATGGGATTCTTCCTCAAATTCAACTAACCTTAGATGGAAAATATTAAGTGAAACATTTGCTTCTGAGATGAATGTGTATGAACCACCTTTTTTGTTGTCCTAATTTATTGAAGACAGTAAAATGACTATTTCTGTAGTAATTGCATTATGCTTGATTTTATAAATAGTATAGAGGCTACTTAAGTTATGTAAGATGACATATTGTGTGATATGCATACATATCACTCCATTTGGTATAAAGGACTTAAACATCTTTGGAATTTAGTGTTTGTGAGAAATATTGGAACAAATTTATGATACAGAAAACAGAAGTGTGTATGTGTGTATATGTATGTACTTTTCTGTGTTCAATTACTCTTGTATATATATCCCTATGTGTCCTGTGTGTACAGATGTATATCTGGCATGTCTGGTATTCTGTGTGTGTGTGTGTGTGTGTGTGTGTGTGTGTGTGTGTGTGTGTGTGTGTGTATGTATGTGTTTGCTCCATTTGTGGCAACCTTGTGAATTAGGTTTATCATTCTTTTATTACCATGAGAAAATTAATTGCTGAATGCTGAAGAATCTTCTGGAATCTACATTCATCATTTGAGAAAGATTTTATTATTCCTTGCGGGAGAGATTAGGGGAAGTTTAGTAGAAGGAGATGACTACACACGAATGCTTCCATAAAGTGGGAGGAAGTTAGTAGATTTAGAACACACGGACCATGGCGTGCAGTGCTTGCCAGCACTAACTGTAAAGGTGGCTTTGGAAGGCTGTAGAGGCTCCTCCTTTCATCTGCTACTAATTTAGAGAAGTGTTGAACGGACTCTTGTGTGAACGTAGAAAACTGTGATGAACTTTTATTGAATGATAGACCCAAGGGGGTTTTACTCTCATTGCCTCATTATAGAGATAAAGAAACTGAAGACAAGAGGGGGTGTCATTGGCTCAAGGTGACATAGCCAGAGCACACTGGGGCCAGGATTCAAATGAGGCAGATGGCACTAGAAACTTCCTTCCTCCCTAACAACTGAGATGGTGTGATAACACAGCAATCTGAAAATAATGGTGGGGAGGAGGCAGTCAGCTGTCACGGAAATACCATTCATTCATTAAGAGAATTGAAAGTGACCCTTACATTTCTTTGATAATTACATAGGATAGTGTTTCTTATAGTAATAGAGGTTCAAATGGTTCCATTTCATTTCCCATGTATCTCTAAGACATTACTCATTAAGTCCCCTCAGTATTTCTTGACCAGTTGTTAGAGTAGCAAAAAGTTTCTAGTTTCTCAGTCATGAATGTAGTATGATACTTGTGACAAAGCACACACAATCCACAGGATATTATAATCCATGTGAGAAAATGGGAAAGTTATACCTTTTTAAACTCCAGAATAAATGGACTGTATTTTAGATTGATATAATTTGTAGCAAAAGAAGCCACACCCAAACTTTGCTGGAAACACACCTCAACTCCCACACTCACATACCCCAGTCCCCCCGCCCACACATATACTCAAGTTCTCATATCATATGCCCCAATCCTCGAATTCATATGCTCCAGCCATCATGCCAACACACCCAAGCCTTTTCCACACACAATTCAGCCTTAATACTCCCATACTTCAGACCCCACACCCACTTCCGTCCCTGCTACTTACTAATTGTTCCTTATAAAGTTTAAGTTTTTAAGTGTGTCATTGGTGACCCAGTTGACATGGAGAATTCTGAAAGGACATCGCAAGCATGAGGGCTGAAGGGTGAGGAAGAAGGGAGGAAGGGTCAAGCGAGTTTTTTTGGGAAGGGCTAAGTATAGAGGCCTCTCCTGTTGAGGCTGAAACTTATATTACTAGATTTCACCTGCTGTTTCTTGTTCCTAGGAGCACATACGGGGCCGATGGTGTTTTCCTTCAGCCTTTGGCCTTCCCCATCTGTCAGGACACAGCACACAAATCAACCACAAAATGCCCTGTTGAGATTTCCTCCAGCTGACAGCTTCAGGGCTACATGAATTAAACTTCTCCATCTTTTTTTTAAGGGATACCTTTCTTAATGAGCCTGTGTACAGCATTCATATGATGGAACTCTTTTAAGTAATACCTTAGTTGTTCAGAGTACTACCTTTCCAGATCTCTTTTCTCTTGCCAGTCAAAGAACTTGCTGTTACACAAAACAAACCACTATCACTCATAGTATTATAGAATGAAATTTAATTAACGAAAATATCAAAAGAACATAAAATTAGCATTAAGCAAGCAGGCAGTCAATGATATTGAGAACTCCTGGGGCATCCAGTCTTTAAACATCATACTTACCTCATTTATGTCACTGATAATGTTTAAAATAATCCTCATTATCTCAACAGCCATCTAAGCTGCTTGCTGCTTCCTGGGGTTTACAGATCTCCCAACTTTCCTCCCAACTATTCTGCTGAGCGAGCGATGATGATAATGCAGGTCTCAGAGAGACCTTAGGTACGTAGGTGGGCTGCTCAGTGGGCTGCATAAGGAGGTGTCTGTGTTTACAGATCTCTGACCTCTGCTGGAACGAAGCACAGTTAGCACACAGTGGAGACAATTCATCTAGAGACCTTATCAGTGACTCTGGTCTGTCCTCTTCTATGGACCCTTCCTTCTTATTTCCTTGTTCCTTTCTCCTACTTCCTCTCTTCCTTCCTTTTCTTATTTTTCCCCCGCTTTGCTTTTCTAACTACCCAACAGGAGTCTTTATTACGTAGGAGAGAATATTAGACTATGAAAGCCACTCTCTACAAGGGGAAATAAATCTAGTAACAAATACTGTGTTTCTTTAACAGACAAGAAGTAGATTAACTTCTTTATATTCTGATCTTCTATTTCATACAAAACTTCAGGGATGACTTGCTTAAACAGCTCAACAAGAAAGGATGAAGCACTGAAGGGTCCACAAGAAAGGAGGAAGAGACCAGAAATGAACTGGTTATTCTGGCGCCCATGATAGAGAGAATTGAAAATCAATAAAAACTTTATGGGGAACAAAGAAAATCTTCTCAACTTTAAGGAGTTCAAAATCAAAGCAAATGACAATGTGAGGATATTTTGTATGCTTACTTTACAACTTTACAATAGACAAATGAAACTTTATGTGTAAAATCCATAAAATTGAAAACAATGAAACAAATGTTTATATCAATATAAATAATTTTTATTTAATAAATAAATGTTTAAATGAAAATGTGTGTATAGTAATCTTCAAGGAGTAATATAAAGTGGTAAAAATTATATGGCAGACAGATATTATCAAAGCATTATTAAAATTTTGGCAAAGAAAGATTTTGTAGCCTCTCAAACCCTAAATTTGGAATTATAAATGCTCTTAAATTTAGAGTTTTGGATCATTTATTTTAGTCCTTGCTCTCCTTTGTTTTTGAAGGTGTCTAACAGTGTAGCTCAAGGTTGGCCTTGCATTAGATATACCCTGGGTTCTGGCACTCTAGGCAGTCAGTGATGCAAGGGAAACTGCCAGGAATCTACAAGGATCACCCCAGGTAAGACTCCTAACAATGGTGGATACATAGCCTCAACTTCCCACTGTCTGTGGCCAGGAAGGCCAGGGATTGGGACCCTGCCCAGCCATACAACCTTTAATCTACAGTCTATCAAGCCTGCAGGGTGTTTGAGGGTACAGGGTATGCAGAGATTTTTAGAGTGGCCAACCAATGACTAGTCCAGCCTGAGACCCATGCCATGAGACTGAGTACTAGAATTCTTTTATTTGATCTTGGCATTGAGGAAGCCCTCAAGTGTTCCCATTGTTTTCAGTCTGTTCTCAGCCCTGTGCTGAGCCTACAGAACTCCTAGAGCCTCACCTCATGGTTCCCAACTTCAAGCTCAGCTGCCCTGAGTTCATTCCTGGTGTGACTCCTCCTCTGTTCAGTCAGAGGATTGGATTTTTCCCCCTCTCCTCCCCAGTTCCTAACTCAATCTTAATTGGAGAAAGATGAGCTAAAACAGGATTGGAGGGTATTCATAGATACTCATAGATTCTGTGATGAATAAGAAGCTGAATAGTACTCAGTGGTCAGGAATTCAGGAGGGAGGGGCATTTTGGGAATGATGGAGGCAGAGATATAGACGTGTGTAGGGAGAGGAAAGAAAATGAAAAGGGAAATAAAGTGATAGGGGACTTAAGGTTCAGTATCTGGAAAGAAGTATTATATGGAACATACATCTCTACATCTTAGTATTTTGATACTTTAAGATGGCTCATTTTTTTCAACATTGGAAACTACTAGACAGACAGAAAGATACAGAGACAGGCAGATAGACAGAGGGGAGAGAGACAGGTTAGTTGCCATTCATATTCCTAGGAAAATCTATAAAAGCACTGTTCTCCCAGGAATCAAATCAGTTGTACTGTGGGTAACTTTAGAATTCAAAAGTGCCAGATTCTTTAACTCTGAGTGGATGGAACTGAACGACATTAACCTTTTCACTCGCTCTAACAAAGACAAGTGAAGACAAGATGTACCACGACTGCTTCTCAGCCATGTTTTGTGTCTAGCCCAAGGCCCTCAGCACTCAACAATTATCCCACACTTCAGAACTAATTTTCTACATGTTTTCTTACACTGTTTTTGTACTAACCCTGCAATACCACAATCTCATTAACTCCTTTATCTAAAGGAAAGGAGCTTTACGTGAGGAAATAGAAGACATACTTTTCAGTAAGATAATATTGAACAAATCTTTGTAGATATTGTGAATAATATTAGCCCTCATCCTAAGTGCATGTGGCTTTTGTTTTGTTTTGTTTTGTTTTTCCTCTTTGGCTTCCTAAATATGACATTTTGTACTATTTAAAGCAGAAATGCTGAATATTACTTCCTGGTCCTGAATTTAGAGTGTTCAGATTGGTCGGTTTTAGGCTGACTTGAAAGTGACAGAGAAATACAGTTGAACTATAGAAATTGTCATTTCAACAGAAGGAATCTTACTGAATACATATTTTTCACTTACTTTGACAATCAAAAATATATACATTAATGTCCCATTGTGTGTTTATGAATGTTTTACAAGTGAGAATTAGAGCTAATAGCCAACTAGTTGGTATCAATAATCAACTGTGATAATACAGAAACACATCTCATGATTTTGCAGGTACACAACATTTGATCACTTAAATAGAACAGAAACATTTATTTTAAGATATCATACAGCATGGATTTCTCTTGACATCACTAAGGACTACTCATTTAAGTTAACTGACAAAAATAACATATACATGTAAGTAGGGAAAATATAGACATTATTTTCCCTTGACTGTAAGTTTAACAGCAGTCAACTTTACACTTTTATAAAAAGTAAAAAACTCAAATAATGATTGAATGTCCAAATTTCACCAGAAAGAGCTCAACATTTATGTTTGGTTGATAGTGAATTTTGGAAGGGATATTATTTAATTTATTTTCATACTCAGAAAGATTGCTAACATAAGGAAGAGACTGATAATGGGATACATTCAAAATAGAACAGATCTTATAGACGAGATGCAAGCTGTCTTCAAATATGTGAATGATTATCACATAAAAGAAGATGCCATTTTCTTTATTTTCACAAATATACAATTGAGGAAATTCATAGAGTTTCTGAGGTATGAGATTTTTTTACTTTTATTTGTTAATTTTTATTTTTAGATAAACAATTATTTTCATGCTTATATCATTAATTTCATACTTTTATTGTACACTTTTCAGTGAATAAATTATTTAAACAACTATATTGTAATGATTAAGCCATACACACTAAAGTGTTCTCTGGGAGAGTGCTCCTAGGGGATATCTCAAAATTCCCATTTATGAATAGAAATACCCAAACTTAATATATGAACTGTCAATACACAGGGGCTCTCAGTACACAAGGCTCAGGAAATTGGGAGAAGACAGGCACTAGAGAATGTAGGAGCCCGCAGATAGGAAGAAGGTGTGAAATGCTGATTTCTGGACCTGGTATAGTTGTGGCACACATCAACTCAGCAATTATGTATACCTGATTAAGACCTGCACAGCATCAAGCAGAGATACAAGCATCAACATGCCAGCATCGATACAGGAAGGGGCCTTGAGGTTCTGTCTACATCAGGGGAATTCGTTGGCAGTTGAGGTTTTCTGGGAGAGGAAAAGTCACTTTCATTTGGGGACTGTAACCATGGTAGGTTTCTCATGCCACAGCAGATGGCTACACACCCATGTACATATGGACATTACTAATTGGTCTCATGGTGTTATTAATAAAATAAAAAGACATGAATTAGGAGGAAGACTGGAGGGGGAACAAGAGAGAGTTGAAAGGAAGTAGTAGTGGATAGACTTGGTCAATATACATTGTCTAAATATATGGAACTTCAAAATAGTAAAAACATATTAAAAAGAAGTAAATATCAAACATAGTGTTAAATTAATCTACAACAAAAATTAAATTCAGCTAATTACTTTAATCAACAACATATAAAAATTCAAATCTGATCATATTAAGGATGAACAGTGTAGATTAAAGAAACTTATTGCTTTCCTTACAGTTTACACACAGCTCCCTCCTTGGGGCTGTCATTCTCTGGACACGTTCTCAGAGCTTATCAATATGCTCAGGTTATCACATCTTAACAAAACCAAATTTCTTCCATAATTCTACTACCATAATCCTATAATTCTATAGATATTCTTTTTCATCACTTTTGAATTCCAAAGGGAAATTTTAAGATTTATCCTTTGAAAAATTAATTCTTTTCTCTACTTTGCTTTGCAGCATCTTCTGTGACCATTATTCAAGCTTTATGTTCAATGTTAATTATTTTTAACCACTAGCCTGCTTATTATGACAGTGGGAACTCCACTGAGGTAAAATCTTTATTTTGTCACTTTTATCTGCAGTTTACATTTTGTTAAATGAAGGAAAGTGTAAAGAGAAAACCTTGCTCTCTGTTGAATCCCCCGGGGCCCAGCATAGACCATGAAGTATTACTAGGTTACTGTGTTTTTTGATTAATTTTCTCAGAGAAGGATCCATCTATGAATTATTTTATACACCTTCTCAGTCCTGTCATCCTACAACTCTGCAAAGTCTAGTTGAGTAAGAGAATATAGAAATGAATATTGTAATTTATATTGGGTGCCTCCATCCTTGATTATGAAGCTTATGGAACCTACATTGGCTGTCTTCTCATCTTATAACATTACCACACCCCCTGAGAAATCACAACGCTCTCTTAGTTATATGTAGCTGTCTATTCCTGCCACAATAGTGCGGCATTAACCATTCTTGATACCCCTCTTGGTTTCCACAAAAATGTCCTCTTAGGATTTATTAACTCACTGATTATTCATGCTTCTTTCTCACAGCCCATCTTTTTTTTTTTTCTGCCATCAAAATCAGATATTTGGAGCTGACATATCATCTTGCTTTATTCAGATCTTGGACAATTTGGCCAGACCCTGACTTAAAAATCCTCTTGTTAGAATCTGCTCACCTTCTTTTCTTTATTTTTAAAGTTTCAACAAGCATATAAAATGATTGATTTTCATTAACTTTAACTGTGAACATATGTGTTTGGGATAGGTATACACACACATGTGCCTGAAGAGGCCACAGGCTCTTCCCCTTGAATCCCCGTTCCCTTGGAGCTCGAGTTACTAGTAGTCACGAGCCACTGAATGTGGGTACTGGGAATTGAATGCCAGCCTTCTGGATAAACTGTGTGTGCTCTTAACTTCTGACCCATCTTTCTAGACCCTGTTAGCTCTTCATTCCCACAATGACATTCACTCACTAAATATCCACCCAGAAGAAAAAAATCTTAAAGCATATAGGAGCAATTTTAGTACTTTCCATTGAAGTACTTTTATTATTCATTTTATTCACTTAGTTTGTTCACACACACACACACACACACACACACACACACACACACACACACACACACACACACACCTGTAATATCTTTTCACATTCACTGCTGCTATACCTACAGATAAATTCTACAGAAACAGTATACTTCTCTCAAGCATCCAGGTAACTCTCTTACTCACCTTCCAGTGAAAGTTTCCTTCATGCAATTTCTAACAATACATTTGTGAAGAGAAATACAAATTTTCTTTTTTGGTTATTCTTAAGTGTTTATGTGTGCTGCTGATGTTGTTGTTGTTTTATGTTCTCTTTCTCCTAATAAATACAGGGTACTTCTCTTATCTACTTTCACTATTTATATATTTTACTCCTTTAAAAAAAAGTACTATGTTTTAAAGACAAACCCTTGAACCTGTAGCACTGTATATTGTATGTGGTAGGCATTCTCTAAATATTTTAGAGTGAATCCTTGAGATGATAGATTTACAAAGCATTGACTAAAGAAACTGAGTTAGAAGCAAAATTCTCACCAAAAACAAAGAGCATAAAATAGTGTGAAAAATAGGACAGGCATGCTATCTGAGAGGAGCAACACATTCCAGAATTGACTTCCATGAACACATATGTAACCGTGGATCGCAGCAGGCCAGTTTATTTAACTGGGTGGAGACACAGTTAGCTCATAGTATGAGAACTGCAGTTATTGGCACAGAGGAGGGCTGCTGAAAGGCTCAGAAGATAACTCAAAATGGCTGTATTTCATGAGGTTGTTCAAGGATATCACTACTAAAGGGGAATAAAGAAAACTATTTTAAATAAAATTTATTATTTAAAATAAAATTATTAAATTGTTACTACATTTATATTTATTTTTGTCCATATACATATGTGGGAATACACGACAAAGCACATACATGAAGAGCTGAGGACACCTTACTGGAGTAGCATATCTCATCCCATCATGTGGCTCTTGGGGACTGAACTCACATCACCAGGCTTGGTTGTAAAACCCTTAAACTAACCATCTTATTGGCCCAAGGAAGATTGATCATTATTCAATTCTTCGAGAGTTTCATAAATGTCTCCTTTGGTTTCATAGTTTCCAGCCCTTCATCTTCTTTTCCTACCTCCTCTTGTATCCCCTTCCCCAGTCAAATCCATGTCTTCCTCTTCTTTGAATATGTATTTAAACATACACATCTACTGAGTCCAGTTATTGTTGCTATATGCATGCATGTGTTTAGGGCTGACCACTTGGTATTGAAAACCTATCTAATGTTTTTCCAGCAGCCATTGATTGTATCTATTCATCTAAGGGTGGGACCTTGGGAGATTTTCCCCATTCACATTGGCATGTTGTAACTGAAAGTTTTTCTGTGTCCTGGCTGGCAGCTGTTGGAACAAATCTCTCTCACCTGCCAGTCCTGCAGCTGCTCTGACCCAAGTAAACACACAGAGGCTTATATTAATTATATCTGCATGGCTATTAGCTCAGGCTTATTACTGACTAGCTCTTACTTAAACTCAGCCTATTTCTGTTAATCTATATGCCATCACGTGTTCTATGGCTTTACCTGTGTGCCATTACATGCTGTTCCCTGAATGGTGGGCTGGCGTCTCCTGACTCAGCCTTCCTCTTCCCAGAATTCTCCTTGTCTGGTTATCCCACCTATATTTCCTGCCTGGCTACAAAACTAGAAAGGAGGAAGGAAAAAGGCAGAACAGAGGAGACACTGCCAGATGCTTCCATGAGAAGCAAGATGTAAAGATACCTGTAAGCTACAAGCCAAGTGGCAAAGTATAGATTTACAGAAATGGGTTAATTTAAGATGTAAGATCTAGGTAGAGAGAATCCTGAGCCAATAGGCCATATAGTTCATAATTATTATAAGCCTCCATGTGTTGATTTGGGTCTGAGCACCTGCAGGACCACAAGGACGTGGGAGCCCTGTGGCCACAGGAAAACTTTCAGTTACAGCATGTCAACTCGTATTGCCATTATTCAAGCCTTCTTTAAGCAACCATATTGTTGACATTTCCCTGTCTTATATAAAAGATATTATATTGTCACAGATGTTCTGGTTCTCTGGATCTTACAACCTTTTCATGGTTTTCCCTCTTGTGCCATTTCCCCACAGCCTTAGGTATAGGGATTGAGTTGTAGGTGTCTCAGCTGGGATTGTGTTTCCCACAGTTCTTTATTCTCTGGATGGAGAATAGTTATGGATCTCTAAAGACCATTTGTAACTTGAATCTCTAAACTATAATCAGTGATGATTGCCATTCATGACCTGAAAGAATGAGATGTATTGCCTCATCATATGCTTAAATCACTGTCATGTATCCTAGTATGGACAGATAAACATTAACACTTATATACAAACATATTTATGTACATGCACATACATATAGATATCTCTGTACAACAGCACATTCGATATAATTCAAAATGGGTAAATTTTATTTATCTTTCTTTTTCATTAAGGAATACCAGTTAAAAAAATAATTTTTCATTTTCACATTTCCATACATGTATGTAACATACTTCAATTATATTTACCTTCATTATTCTGTCATTAAAATTTAAATGTTTATTATTTGCACTTACATGTTTTTCTTCCCAATAATGTTATTATATACTTATATGCACATATAATCAATTTTTTTTAATGTGGAGACGGCTGATACCAAGTAAAGATCCTACAGTTTAACTTCAGGGGAAAGTAAAAGCACCAACATTTACATTGCAGTAAAGGCATATAGATTTCACCTGGGTGTGGTGGTGCACGCCTATAATCCTGGCATTGAGAAATGGACACAAGAGGATCAAGAGCTCAAGGTCATCCTTGACTACACAGTGTTCAATGCTAGCCTGTGTTACATGAGACCGAGTATCAAAAGAAACAGAAGACCGCACAGTGTTCAATGCTAGCCTGTGTTACATGAGACCGAGTATCAAAAGAAGCAGAAGAAGACATAAAATCTCCAAGTATTTGACTTTTCTATGTCTTTCTTTCCCCACTGTAGAAATGCAGTCCTCGCCGGGTGGTGGTGGCAAACGCCTTTAATCCTAGCACTCAGGAGGCAGAGCCAGGAGGATTTCTGTTAGTTCGAGACCAGCCTGGGCACAAAGCTACACAGAGAACCCTGTCTCAAGAAACTAAAGAAGAAAAAAAAAAGAAGAAGAAGAAATACAGTCCTCAACCACTAAGAGAAAATTAACTGATTATTAGAGCAGACCTTCATGGTAAGATAAAAAGTGATGAATAACATCCCAGGCATGGGTCTTTGGTTGGTGATGAGACCTCAGAATCATAATCCTTTAAAAAAATGGTTTTACTTGTATAGGATCTCTTTTCTCAGATATATCCATGTGAGAACTAGTTCACCTTTGGATGATCTAAGTGCATATTTTAAGGATCTTGGTAGTTCTGAAGGTAGAAAATGCTTGTCAGTCAGACTTGCTCAACTTTTGAATTGTACCTAAGAGTCTCTGAGAGTTTCAAAATACTTGCCATTTCCCTCCCTCACAGGGTTTTAATTGGCATTAATATGATAATGTTCAAAAATGGATTGAGCTCCTTGCAGAAAGAAGTTAAACAGAATAATGTTTCCATTATGATAAACTATGTTAAAAGGAACATTAAACCAGTTGTGTAATGTAACTCGTTTTGAAAAAAAAAAAAAAAACAATTGTAACTTGATTCCTTGTACATGGAATAATATGTTCATGTGACTAACCAAAAAAAAGAGCATTTTGTATTTAATTTCTTAATGTTTTAAAACAAAGAAGTTATTCCCTGTGACAATTTTAAATCAAATTGCAGTCTATTTTGCTAACAGAATTCAGGATAATGGAAGCTTGGATTAAGTCTGGCTAGTATTTGGTCAATGGCCAGGTTTTGTAAATAAAACTTTATTGAAATACCTATGTGCTGACGTACTCTATAAAGTTGCTTTCACAGTGTATGGTGAGTACTTCTGAACTACAGGGTTTACTATATTTCTAGCTCTGTAATAGCAATTTTTTCAGAACTATGATTTAGAAGAGGGTTTTAAAATTGAGTATTCTTGGTTTGGGGGGCAGAGGTGTTGTATTGGATTTTTGTTTTTGTTTGTGAGAATGATTTTTATTTTGTCAGAAAGGATTTGGAGGGGGAAGACTATAATCAAAATATATTTAAAATTAAAAATTATTTTAAATAATAAAAAAATGAAAATGACAGCAATGAAGGAAGCATTAATATATTCCCTAAGTGAAGTATGATTCTTTGCAAAGACTCAGTTTTGTGCCTGATAACAACTGTTATAGCACCTGCTTTGTAGGACTTTTGGTAAGGGGTATATCATAATAGTTTGTTTTAGAATTTATTCGTTGTCTGGCTCATAAGAGCTGGAGATGAAATAGTTAAAACAAACTGAGCACTGACAGCCCTAATCTGGAGTTCAAATACTTTTCATCCTTAGCTCATCACGTAGTCCTCTTTGTGTTTATGTAGCACTCTAGCTTTAACAGGTGCCCAGTGAAAATTGAGTTTTTACTCTCACTTAAGCAGGAGTGGTGGCCGACAAGGTTCAGTGATACCTGTTAGTGATTGTGAACCTTTGTTGAAAGTGAGAACAGATGAAGGATGAATAAATAAGGCAAAATTGACAAAGAACCCCAAACAGTGAACATAGTACTGCAAGAAATTTGTTCTCAAAACAGATACTTTAAATAAAGGCAAATAGCAAATATTTTGATAAAACTACGTAATACAAAGATTCTGAGATACCTTGAAAACATTCTCAAGTATAAAGTGGTGTGTGTGGAGAAACGAGAGAGAGAGAGAGAGAGAGAGAGAGAGAGAGAGAGAGAGAGAGAGAGAAAGTAAGCAAACATCTGGATGTGCAAGCCTTAAACAAGTCCATGACACAGGAAACAGATTCCATACATACCAGGCAGGCATTCAGACTGGGCATCTACTGTATAAAATATGAGCAGTGAAGCAACTACAAACTTACAACTACACTATCCTGTAGGGAACATCATCCTTTACCATCCTTCTCTGGACACCGGACACAGAGATGAGAAATCTGAAAATCATTTCATTCATAGTAACATATAAAGGTATAAGATACTAGGAAATACATTCCAGGGAAGAAGAAAAGACTGGTAAGATGAAGAATACAGAACATTTAAAAATATATAAACAGAAAAACATACCATATTCATAGACTGGAAGTCAGCATTTTATAGGTAGACCCATTCTTCAGGTTGATTTATAGATTTGTTAGTTTTTTTCAGAAATTGACAAATGATACTTGTCTTGGTTACTGTTCTATTCCTGTGATAAGACTCCATGACCAAGGCAATATATAAAAGGAGGCATTTAATTTTGTACTGGCTTATAGGTTCAGAGGGTCAGTCCATGATCATCATGACAGGGAGCATGGTGACAGGAAGGTAGGCATGGTGCTGGAGAAGGAGCTGAGAGTTTACAATGGATCAGGATATTGCAAGCAGAGAGAGAAAAAGTGAGACTAGGCCTATTAATATGTAAGTTCTAAGAGACCCTGAATTAACACTTAAAAATAGTGTTGGAAGATTCATATTTCAAGATGTCCCATAAGGCTACAGCCTCGAAGCATTATGATACAGTTATGGCAGTGATATAGATCAATATAGCAGAATTTATAATACAGAAGTAAACCATTGATCACAGTCTGTTGAGTGTAAGTGCTAGCTGAGCTCTTTGAGAAAATAATCATTATAAAACTGATACTATGATGACTGGACATCTTCATCAGAAAGATGACATTGGGCACAAACATTCTATCACATATAAAAGTAAATCTGCTCCCCCAAAAAGTATCAAAAAAATGTTATGTGAAAGCTCAAACTATCATTATGGGAAGAAAAATCTTGGCATGAATTATATTGATCCCATATTTGGCATTTATTAGATATGACACCAAAAGCCCAACAATTAAAAATCCAAATAAATTGGATAGCATCAAAATGAAAATTATTTGAACTTCAAGAATGCGACATTTAAATTAAGCAATCCATTGACCAGGGAGTATCTAGTCTTGAACTCTTTAGTAGCCAAGAATGACATTGCACATCAATCCACCTGCTTCCAGCTACCAGTCCTGAGTTTATAGATATGCACTGACATACACAGTTCTTGTTAGCTCACAGTTTCAAAGGTTTCATTCCATTGTGACTTGATCCCATCACTTTGGGCCTTGGCGTGACAGAGCATCATGGTAAGGAATGTGTGGTAGACCAGAGTCACTCACTTTATTGAAGACATATGTCAAAAATAGGAGAAAGAGGAACCTAATAACTTCAAAGTGAGGTGGATTTCTGTTTGTTTGTTTGTTTTTAAGATTTCTGCCCCTAGCAATAAGCAGTAAGTTTTCATTTCTTTGAATCCTTTTATCCTCCACAGCAAGTGTCCATTTCTCTGAAAAGTGGGGTATTTTTCCACTCATGAGATAGGTTTTTTTGTATCTATCACAACACAAAAAAATAGAAGCTCACTCTTACCTGAGCCAATCATCAACTCAATTATTTCCATGCTCTTGAACAGAAACAGAGACACATCACTGATACTGAAATGGTATATAGACAACTTTTGACAAATAGGAAAAAGGAGGAAAAAGAAATTACTGAGTTGAATATGCTAAACCCAAATAAAATCCCCAAATAGTGACTGAAACTCTTGCCAATAAATACTTGATTTTCCTTTGTGCTGAAATGTTCCCCTTATGGAGAAAAAGAACCCACCTGCTACACGTGCTGTCCAGTATAATTACAATGCCCAGGCAAGAAGAAAAGAAGGACAGAGTGGAGGACATGCAAAGAAAGGAGAGACAGACAGACAGGCAGAGACACAGAGAGATCCAGTGACCCACTTTATCCAATAAAGCCTTGCCTCCATGAGCTCTTTTAGCTACACACTCATCAATAAATCACTCCAGTGATAAAATGTGTAGTCACAAGTTTAATTGACTTCTCAATAGGCTTTCAACTGGGACTACACATTCAAAACACAAGCATCTGGAATGGAAAATTTATATATAAGCTATATATCTTGTCCCTGCCCCCAAAGGCTCAAGTGTATCCCATAAAGCAAAATGCCTTTTGTCCATCTCCACAAATCCTGTATAATTTACTCATATAATTATATTTTTGTGAAACTATGCATAACTCAAGCTTTGTCAAGTTAATGGATTAAGGAAAATTCAAGAAATTCACCTTAATAGGTGTTTGATTTTATATTGACAAATTAGTACCTACATTGTAAAAGACTCATAATTTTCATACTTTACATTTTACCTTTAATTTCTTAGCCTTTTTGATTCATTAGAATTTAAGCATTTCTAGTATTGCAATGTTATATCAATATCATAATTTAACTTTATATGTGGCAGTCTATGGATTGTGATATTAGCTACTCAATGTATATTCCATAGGGTTTAAGGTTGTTGGAAAGGTATTCAATAGGTTTTGATAAGGTATAGAAAGCTCTCTTCGTCTGGGTTCTTTAGAATAGCAGAAACATAAACAATTAGTTGCATGTATCAATTATTTTCATATTCATGAGTCACTAACAGTCACTAGCAGTTAGCTTTTACAAAGTTTATAAATATATTTATATTGAATATCCATCAGTATTTTCTAGTCATTGTTCTATAAGAAGTATAATAAAAAACTTATTTTACATTATATTCAATAGTTTAATCAATCTTGATGTGATTTGCTATATAAAGGAAGATACCACACAGCTCACATGCAAATATTCCATGACACTGGTGCCTTGGTCTTCTACAAATTTTGGTATCCACCAGAGTTCAGGAACCAATCTCCTAGGGTTACTGACAGATGAGGTTATGACTGCATTTGTTTGCATAATTTATGTCATAGAGTTGAAGGGATTGGGTCTTGTATTTGAGGACAACAGCAAGTCCAGAATTTGTACATAGTCAGTGGTTTAGCTGCAGAGGGCAAAGTTCCAAAGACCATGTTCTTTCTTCTGTGAGTCAGTCTGTCTCCTCAGTTCTCAGTGATTGAACAAGCATCATAGAGGATAACATACTCAAATTTCGTGATTTCAACATTAATTTCATTTTTAAAAAAATGCCTTCATCCACAACATTGAGATTTATCTATGGGCTCTAACTGTGATGGTCAACCTAAATGGTCAATTTACTGGTATCTAGAATCATCTTGGAGACTGGCCTCTGGACCTTCCTGTTGGGGATTATTTTGATTAAAGTAATTGAGGTGAGAAAAACCACCTACTGTGGGTCATGGTCTGTGATCCTAGACTATAAAAAAGGAGATAGTGAGCTATATACAAGCATTCATCATATCCAACATCTAGACTGTGGTTTCAATGTGCTGCTTCAAGCTCCCGGTGCTGTGAGTTTTCCACAGTGATGGACTACATCCTCACACTATAAGCTAAGATAAACCACTTCTCTTTAAGTTGCTTTTGGGGGTGGGGGGATATTGATTGCAGCAAAAAGAGAAGAAACTAAGATACCTAGTCCCATCAAGTTAGTAATCAAGTTAATAATCACAAAAGCCCCAAATCTTCCCCTCTGGATAGGTATTATCATGTCAGAACTGAGACTGACTTCATTCAGAATCCCAACTACCCACTTTCTCTAATTAAGTTCATAGGTAACTTATTGGAGACTGTCTCATCTATAAGTTAAATGAGATTCTGTCTTTAGATTTTTCATAAAGGTGACACACCCTTAGCTACACAGAAACCTTGAGGACAGCCTAGGTAACATGACACTTGGAAAAAAATGTTACTTCACATTCAAATTCTGTTGAAAATGAAAGGTAAGAGTATCTTTCCAAGTCAAATATTATAACTATACTATTCATAAAACATCCCCCAGTAGTTGTACTATTTTACTAAGTAAACATTTTATAAAAGGAATGTGTTTACGCATTCTAAATTTACTTGAAATGCTTTACCTCCAAAAGAATGCAGCATATTGTATTTGCTATTATATTTTCAGTTCTCATGGTGGCTACACTCATTTTGTGTTCTGTAATAGGTTTAAACCATTTCAAGTTTTCTACAGTGTTGTAAGCGCTAGGTCAACATCAACATCAAGCTAATAGACATTTGAGACCAGTATCCAGTGAATATATGTGCTTATATCCATCTGTATTTCATGGCTTGAATGACGACGTTCTGTTTACATTTAGAATATTAAGTATTGGATATTATGTTTCTTAAATTCATTTTTTGTGTTGTTATTATTAGTCCAAATGACCTAATTTATAAATCTGATACACTTTTTGTATGCCTTCCATACTCAGTGTAGGGAATAATAGTGACCAGATTATTCACAGTTAGACACTGGCAAGAGATATATTTGGTAGAGCCTTATCTTAGAAATAAACAAGTAGAGGGATGCAGTGTTTAGAAGATTGTATATTTGAGAAAATGTAACTATAATTCTTGCTTGATAACTGTTTGTTATATGTTATTTTACTATGTTAAAATTAAAACCTCCCTCTTTGATTACACAGAAAAGAGGAAGTGCTGTGGGATGCCTTTGTGTATGCTGTGAACATGTGTTGCTCTAATTGGTTGATAAATAAAATGCTGATTGGCCAGTAGCCAGACAGTAGGTATAGGCAGGGCCAGCAGAAGAGGAGAATTCTGGGAAGAGAAAGAGCAGAGTCGGGAGTCTCCACAAAGACACAGAGGAAGCAGGATGACAAAGTGGAACTGAGAAAAGGTACCGAGCCATGTGACTAAACATAGATAAGAATTATGGGTTAATTTAAGTGTAAGAACTAATGACAAAGCAGTTATAAATAATATTAAGCATCTGTATGTTTATTTGGGTATGAGCATCGGCAGGACCTGGTGGAAGATATTTGTTCCAACCACAAGACCCTGGCAGAACTGGAGAAACTTCCAACTATAAGAAGACAATATCTGTTCTGTTCCACTTACGTAATGACACCAATCTTTTGGAATGCCACCCTTTATTTGATGTGTAATATTGGTGAGCATCAGAGTAGTTTTCCTATGTAAATACTCTTATCAAGATGAAGAGGGGATGGAAAGGTGGCTCAGTGGATAAAACACTTGCTGCATTAACATGAGGATTTGAGTTTGGATCTTAAGTATTCACATATAAAAACAGGTAGGCAAGATGGCTGTCTGTGATCCCAGTGTTCAGGAGGCAGAGACATGGGATCATATGACACGATAGCTATCTAGACTAGCCAAATCCAACTTTGGGTTCAGTAAGAGCCTCACCCTCAGTAAATAGCATGTCGAGTGATAGAGGAAGACATTCAACATCCACTTCTGACCTACACAGAAGTAGACACACATTTGCTTACATACATGAACACCTATGCAAACATATGCACACATGCACAAAATAAACACATACACATACAAAAAAGGACAAAATAGACAAAATATCAGAATTTTAACATATAGTACAAGCCTAATTGGTTCCATTTGAGATTGTAAAATGGCTTTGAACAAGGCTTAGTAAGATCAATGATGCGGATGAAGAAATACTCTGCTTTACACAGGTGCAATGTGATACTGTAAAGGTTCTCAGAACAGAATTGATGCATCTGAGATGTTATCCAGGATGTACTCTTGTGCTATTTTTGCAAGCTGCTTTCATCATACTCAGAAGGATTTGTCGGGATGCTTACCTGTTGTGAAATTCAACATGATTTCTTGAGGGGGCAATCTTAGATTGAGTTATATCATCCCTTCTTAGCTCTCCTGTATCAGTGCCTATATGATTGTAATGCTTTCTGGACTCCCCTTTATTCAGTGGCTGCTGTACAGAACAGGAGATGTAGCAATTGATGGCATTCTGTAAGTCAGCTGTATGTCTTATATATTTACCCAGAGCTAGAAATGAAAGTGTAGAGAATGCAATGAACTCCTCTCTCCTAAACCCTAAATATTATTTCTCTGTTTAATTTTTAACTGGATCAAGTAGATCTATTCCCAATATTTTTTTCATGCATTAAGCTAGTTTATCTTAAAGAATTGAAATACATTTGAAATTGTAGTAACTGGCTTCTTATTAATACTAAAACTCTTGTGTATGAGAAATAATTTAATTTATAAGACAATAAGTAGCATGCTTTCTTACTACATTCTTCTGTAGGTATGCTCTTGATATTGTTACACATCAAGAAATACTAAAAGAAAAAAATGTAGTTAACTTTCTAACTACATTTAGATATATAAAACTATGTGCAAATTATTTACATCTAGATAATATAAAACTATATGCAAATTATTAGTCTGTCAATGAGGGTTTTTAAAAAGTCTAGCTATGGCAGAATAAGGAAAAAATTGGTGTGTGTTGCCATTTTGTGGAACTTCCTCAGGTCAAGTAGGAAACCTAGCAGTAAATTCATAGTTTAGCTTTTGCATAGAGTTGGACTACCAGGGACTCCTCAAAATAACTGATAAGTCTCTGTTGCCTATTTCTAAGGAAGACTTGAATTTCTGCAATTTTTCTTTAAAAGAGTAGCTTTTGTATCATCAGGAGCAGACACTAGAGAGCTGTGATATGCCAGAGAGGGTGCACACAGTGTGATATAGAAATGAAACCTTTTCTTTTACTGATAATACCATTGGAATCATCTTGCAGTTATATTGTTTATGTGTGTAAGTACATATATACTAGCCATTATTTGTTAATTGATAAATCTAAGATTAAACTCACATTTCTAGGTGATTAATGAAATTAGGCTAGTGACTTTTGTCTTTGCTGTTGTTTTCTTTTTATAAAGGGTTGGTTAGGTAATGTAAAACACATTAAATATATTATCCCCACAGAAGCTCCTCCTTTATCAAATGGATGCCTCCCCTTTCGCTCCCCCCATTCTTCCCTCCCCGTCTCTACTGGCTCTCTTTGCTTCTTTCTTCCCTTATCGACCTGACTCTGTTCCCCTGCATTGAAGTGCAACACTTTGAAACATACCTTGTTCTTATCTTATCTTCTATCTTTCCTTTTTCACAGCTCTTTTCTATTACATTTTGACTAAGTTTCATGGGAATCTTTATTTGTTGCAGAAGTCTCAATATACCTGACTATATTATGCAATTCCACACCATGCATACATATATATGTCTGTGAATGCCCAGCCCAGGAGCTCAGGGTTAAGGAGAAACATTGGCCAGTAGTTTCCCAAGCTAGCAGATATGAACTTTATTCACAGTGAGCTTTCTTTCTATAGTGTGCATTTATTGCTATGCTGTTTTTCTATCTTGTTGCCATCCGCTTACACGAACACCTCCACGTGAAGATGTGAAATAACTGTCTTCATTCTGTTGCTTTCCACTTCTTGAACAGGGCTCCACAGCTCTTCCTTCATCTGTGCCTGAGGTCAATGACCCAGAGATCCTTTTCCCTTCTGGCTATGTGTACTTCTCATGTATGCTCTTATCGATTTTATTTCCTCATTGTTTTTCTCTGTCTTCATTGTTGACATTCATGTTATATAAGAGTGTCTATATTAATCATATTTCTAAAAATTTGATAGTCCATGCTGTGGCACAAACATGTTAATTTAACCTTTGTTCACTTGGCTTTTTAAAGGCATGTCTTGACATTACAAATAGGAGATGGTACTCAAATGTGACAGAATAAAACTATTAACTTTTGGATATCAACCGCCTCATTATTTATTGCCATTTATTTTGTAATTATTACTTAGGAAGAAAATTTATCATTGCTTCATGCCAGCTTTAACTGCTGCAGCGGATTTAGAGATGAATTTGGATTTCCAACTTCCCCTGAGGCTGATGGACTCCTTTCAAAGTAGGACACTTCTATCTGATGGCATTAGCCATAAAATCCCCCATTTCAAGTCTACGATATCCTGAAGGACAACGGCTCATTTCATTTCTTATCAAGAAATCGGGCAGATCAGTCATATTTCCCAAATCAAATGGCATTTCAGAAAATTCATTTGTACCAAAAATGAGGCTTCTTCTCTGCAGACTCCAATTAGTTTAAAAGAGGTTTCTGATGAAAATTTTCAAAATAACTGAGTGGCTCGTAAAAAACCTTATTGATATGTATATGACTATATCAACTTGTCTTTCACACATATACACACACTCAGCTGATACACATGCACTTCTGCACACAGCCCCCAGCCGCCCATGCGCATCCACATGCAGTCTCTTTCACAATAACAAAGGTTGCCCAAGAGCTGCAGCTAGCCACACTGCCAATCAGTATTCATCCTTAATTTTAGTGATCAGCATTAATAGTGAAATACTGTAAGATCAGCACTCCCTCTTTCTATATCCCATTACCACAGATATTCCAGTGGGACTGCGCTAACTCCTTTTCTCCCTAAGTACACAAAATTAGCTATTTATCAGTTGATCTTCTTACATGATCCTTTAAAAACCCTTTGTGTGTGTGTGTGTGTGTGTGTGTGTGTGTGTGTGTGTGTGTGTGTATGCGTGCGTGTCAGGGTAGGGTGGGGTGGAGGTGTGTGTTTGTGTACAGCTACATAGGCTGGCCCAAGGCTGCCTCTGACATTAGAGGAAGCTCAGACAAGCAAGTCCTAGCCTTTCCATACCCACTCACAGGGGGCTCAGGCCTAATTAGATTGCTCTCAAAGACAAGAAGGGATGAATTTTCTTCTTTCCATCTCCCTTGTCACCCATTTAACTCAGCTGACATTGGCTGACTTCTTTTTACTTATGCCCCCTCACCCCTCACATACACATAAGCTCCATAAAGAGAGGGTTTAGAGAGCTAGAAGTAAGGAGGTGAAGTGTCCAGGGATAAACTCTTAATCTGCTTTTTCCTTGAGATTCATAATTTGCAAAGCAAACAATAGAAAAAAAATATAGAAAGTGCCCAGACAGAGAGGTTTGATTTCTCTATATGGCTTTTTTTATGCTCTTTAAAAGAAGGCTGAAACACACACAGCGCATGTTCGTACAAACACACACATCAGTGCTTCTGGTCAGTCCTGTACCCCTCTGGTCTTTGTTGTTTTGTTTTCTCCTAGGTTGAGATTAATGAGGGTTTTGGAAAAGAGAATAAGCAGAGCCGGTGAAGGTAACTCTGCCTTCGAGGGGTAGAGGGGAGCTAGCAGCCACTTTGGCCAGCTTGCTATTGATTGGACTGGAGGTCGCCCGGGAGCTGCTGCTTGGGCTGCATTTCTGAAGCTGGGGTCCAGGGAGGGAGCTGCAGAGCTTGGGCCAGACCAGACAACACAGCACAGTGCAAGCCAAGCTCCAGTAAGGGCAGAGGCAGAGCCAGGCAATTAGCCTTTGAAGGTCATGGAAAGTTCCCCTCCCCCTCTTCTCTCCTTTCACCACAGTATCCAGCCTTCCTTCCCTCCTCCTTTCTCCATCAGCCATACTCCCAACACATCTGAAGAATCCATTCAATTAAACCTCTGCTGGCTCCAGCTGGCTCCTGAGTGAAAGGTCACTAGAGTCCAGGAGGGAGAAAGAGACTAGGGGGAGCTACAACCATGCCAGCCTCTGAGCTGGCCTTCCCACCCCTGCCCCTCCCCACAAGTGCCCATCCCTGCACTTCCCATTTCCTTCCTACCAACCATCTTTAATGATACCCTATGGTCAATCACTCCCCAGCAGTGAGAGGCATGCCCTGCAGCATCATTGTGGTAGGGAGAGATCGATCCTGTTTCTTTCTTAAAGATGATAATGATAACCCGTGGACATAATGCCATTTTGTTTGCCTTGATTCTTGAAGGACAATCCCTGTTTGCCTGGGCCAGCCAGGCTGCTTGGAGGGGGCTGGGTCCTCGGTATTCTTTGCTTCCTGCATTTTGTCTTGCCTTAAAGAGATTTTACTTGCAGGAATGGCCCACTACTGACTTGCTTGTTTGACTCCATAGGTGGAAGAAGAATTGCATGCTTTGCTTCAGATGCATAGTCTCCAAGTTCAAGGCAGCAGTTCAAATGTCTGTGCCGGCTTAGGACAATGCTTTGTGGGATGTGTTCAAAGGATTCAGTTGGATTTACATGAGACATTAAAAACCATATTCTATCTCTACTATTTAAATGATAAACTTTAAAATAATTTATGGAAAAGATTCATTTGATGAAGATTCTGAATGAGAAAGTTTGCAGAAATTTTAATACACATGCACCACATGCACATATATTCAGAGATTGTTTCCTGAGAGAAAACCCTGATCTGTCTTAGATAATTTCCTCATATCATCTGCCAAATATTTACTTAGAATGATGTGGACATTAATATAGATTTACTAATAGCATTTTAAATAAGGTGTACTCTTTTCATATCACACCTTGGAAACTGTCATTTTGGATGTTTAGGCATGAATATTTTATAGCATGTTGCTATTGTATTATTTTTAAAAGAAACATGGTGTTCTTACTGTGCCCATTCCTTTCTAGTTTGATTATTTGTCAAAGCTTTATACTTCCATTTTTCTTAAAGTGTGGGACAGGGATTCTCGTACAACGAATATCTTACTAGCAATCGGATGTTTTTGTTGTCACATTATTTTCTGCACCATTTGTTGAACCAAACTACATTTTCCTAAATTCCTATTAAACCACTTGATGGCACTTATTATTTTGCTTTATAATTTGGTGCATGGTCAGGTGACTAAGCTAAGTCTGCTATGAAATCACGAAGCAATGCTACAAGCAATGAATGCAGTTGGAGGAGTCTTTAGAATGTTAAATCATTTAACAAGAAGAGTTGCAGAAATAGTGGAACTTTTTGCAAATTTTACAACCATGGGGATACCGATATCAAACTTATCTGGACAGTTACTATGTTTTTTCCTCTTGTATTCGAACATTATAGTTTTTGAAATGTGTGTAAAAGGTGGGAGGTGTGTTTTTAGCTAAATCAAAACAAGTGTGATCTGAATTTTGGTTTTGGTTTTGTTGGGGGGGTTGAGGAAAGAAACACAGGAGGAAACACCATCTGAGATAACATACTTTTAAACTATTCAAAATTAGCCTTGTCTTCATACAAGAAAAAAGATACTTTTTAGTGTCACTTGGTATTCATAATTTGTCTAGAACTCTGTGTAAGTATGTACACATACCCCATATACACAGAATCTTCTAATCCCAACAAGTGAGGAAGATAATTATCTACCCTTGTTATGCCTACCCAACTTTCCTGATGTTCTCAATTTGTCTCAGTACATGAAGGAATGAACTCATTTACTAAATAAATATGTCTAAGGGATTTACTGTTAGTTATTATGCACATTGGTAGACCCACAGATATGAAAAAGAAAGCATTCATGTGTTGTGTGAAACTATTCCCAGAAAGATTTGACAAGCATACATTCATCCCACATATTAGAGAAGCCACACAGATGGAAGTAAGTACACCACCAAAGTCTTGACTCTGTGGACAAATGCATTTTATGGCGGTTGCTTATAGGAGTATAGGTGAGAGACTGATCATGAGAGTAGAAACAATACAAAGACAGTTGCATCACCAAAGTGCACTCCAGCATGCATGATGTGGGTGACAGCTCACAAAAGCAGCTCTATGAACAAACTGCAGGTTGCTCACTTGGTTGGAGCATGCCTCTTCAGGGTGGCTCTACTGATCTGAGAGTGTCTCTTAACAGTCCTTTCTACATAAGAAGTTTGAGGAAAGGTAGGCTAGGGAACCTGATTGGTCTCATGCTTCCTGACCCTTCTGGGCTGTTTTCTTCCTGTGTTGTAGTGAGTTTCCTTGAAGAACTGAATGATTTGACTTGTACTTTTTACACTATAGGGCTTGGGGAGCTTTCTTGAAGCGTGAAAGGTTTGATCTTGGAGGAAATTGCGACAACAACCTCTCCTCTCCTTCAGAGTCAGAGAGCAGAGGAAAAGCAGACATTGCTCAAGTGTTTGTGAGTACTAAGGCAACAGAGGACTTGGAGGTACTGGAAGACATATAATGAGGCAGCCAAACCATTCAGTGTCTCATTTCTGCATTAGCAGTTACTGGGCACAAGCCAATGTTCTCTCCTAGGTGACTCAATTGCTGTTCTGTAGTGGCTTCAGTACTGTACTCAATAAGAATTGAAACATGGGCCTTTGTATTCAAATCCCAGAGAGCTCAGCAATTGAAATGAACAATCACTAACATAAAGGTGGTTTAAAGAGGACTGTGGAATGTTCAGACTGTCTGTTCCCAGTATGAAAAAGGATTTTGTAGTTTCCATATTCTTATTTGAGTACAAAGGTTACACAAGTTGTTAGACAATTTGTTGGTATAAAAAAAACTAGAAATGACCAGCTGAGCAATAATACATGCATAGGACAATAAATTATGTCTTAGCTTGGTTAACTTTGATGTGCTTGTGAGATACCATTTAAAATGTTAATTATCTACAGTTATATAAGTCTATCAAAGTTAAGTCTAAATAAGCAACACATGACAGTGTTGGAGGACAAATTACATAAAAATCATTTGCATATATATGTATACACATATTTCATGAACAATCAGAATTTGAAATTTAAAATTCAATACAATTTTCTTTTGTAACCAGGTCCCTAAACATTATTTAGGTGTAGATATAATAATGTTTGTCTAACTACTTGACGAGAAAAGCCACAAATTCTAGTGAAAGGGCTCAAAGAGAAACTGAACAAATGGGAGCTGCTCTGTGCCCATGGAGAGGAATACAGAACCATCAAGACGGTAGTGCTCGGCCCACTAGTTCAGTTCAGTCAGAATCCAATCCTAGCTGGTCAATTTGTAGATTTTTGATAAAATGGTTCTAAGATACACATGTTCAAATTAACCAAAAAAACCAGTATATTAGTAGAAAGTAAAGTTATAAGACTGGCAGATGCTGACCAGATCAAGACTTGCTTTAACACTGTGTCGCTCAAGGAGACACTGTATCAATGAAAACAAGAGACGAGCATAGCTGGAGAGATGGCCCAGAGATTGATTCTCCACAGAGCAACTTTCAGAAAATCAATGACAGAAAAGTCACTCTCTGGCTTTCTATATGATTCCATCCCTTATCCTGTATGTCCTGTCAGACATACCATACAATCCTGCCTGCTTAATTCCCCCACTAATGCAGTTCACACAAATTAAAATCTATTGTGCCTGAAGCAAATCACAAAACCTTTAAACACCTCTAATCGCCCCACCACCACTATTTTGTTTGTTAGCCATAAATAAACTTTCTGACCAACCTTGTTAGATGGCAGATCATCAGACCCCCATTGCAGAAAGGGTCTAGCACCTCATAGCAAGAAGCCTGATCAGAAGGACAAGGTGAATCTAAGCTGAAATCATGCTCCCTCTTTCCTGCCTTGTTATTAAACTGGTTTTTGTTCAATTGCATTTCTACACTGTCATCATATTTCATCACAATGTTACTACCAGTGTCTTAGTGGAGGTGAGTGTTTCCAGGTTATCGAACTCTTACCCAGAGAACTGAAAAATAAGAGCTTACACACATTTGCAAAAGCTCAAGATAATTTTTTTCAAAGTGAAACAATAGTAGAGGTTAGAAGTGGACATAGTTCTTCATGTAATTAAAGAGGATGGACCTGGTGGAGCATTGTGGCTGTAGTAATGGCAAGAAGGTAAAGTTGACAAAGCACCCACAGTAGAGATTGCTGAGTGTCTTATTTACTATTCTATCACTGTGATAAAAACAAAACAAAAACAAACAAAAAACATGACCAAGAAAACGTATAGAAGAGTTTATTTGGGACTTAGAGTCCATGACCGTCATGGTGGAGAGCATGGTAGCAGGCAATGGTAGTGGAGCAGTAGCTAAGAGCTCACATCTTGACATATAACCACAAGGCAGGAAGGACTAACGAGAAAAAGAGTGTGCTTTTGAAACCTCCAAGTCCAACCCCCAGCACTCCAACTTCCAACAAGACCACACCTCCTAATCCTTCCCAAACAGTTCCAGCAACTGTGAACCAAGTATTCACAAGTTAGCCTATGGGATTCATTCTCATTTAACCACCACAGTGAGTGGCAAGAGTGAAGGAGACAAAAAAAGTCAATCTCTTAAGATTTCTCAGTGTTAAAAAGCACTGACTGCTCCCCCTGGGTACCTAGGTTCAGGGTGGCCCACAAACATCTATAACTCCACTTTTAAGGGAATCTGATGCCCTCTTCTGGCCTCCACAGGCACAAGGCATGCACATGGTGCACATATGTGTATGTAGGCAAAACATTCATACACATAAAATGAAAATAAATGTTTAAAGGAGTTACTCTCTAAGTCACTGGGTGAAACATCAGTTGTCTATATACAGAGGAAAGCAACTTTATGGAGATGCCAGGTCCAGGCATGGTGAATGTGCATTTATTGTGTACTGAGTAAGAGCCACTGCAAACCTAAAGTTTAAGAGGGAAGATGATACATAACTTGAGGACTCTATCATGAATAGATGATTGTTTAACTCTTATATTACACAAAGAAATCTAAGAAAAAGATCTAAGAAGGAGCACTTCTCCATACTGTCACCGAAAGACAATAAATAAGAGTTAGGGGAAGAGTTGAAGATGTTTCTTGGACAAGGAAAAAATAGCCTGTGTGACAACAAGGAAAGGTGAGGGAATAGGGACAGTACATATTTGTGTGTGTGGAGGTAAAGGGAGTGTTGGTGTATGTTAAAGAGTGTAGCTGTGTGTGCAGTTTTGCTGCTGTGTACACATGTGTAGTTTCATGTGTACATGTGCCTGAATATAGGAGGGTAGATCAACTTTGAGTGTCAATCCTCAATGTTGACTTGTTTTTGTTTCTTTGTTTGCCTGTTTGTTTTAAGCAGGGTCTTTCACTGGGGCCTGAGCTTGCAGCTTAGGCTAGGCTGTCTGGCCAATGAACCCCAGGGATTTATCTGTCTCTTTAGCACTGAGATTCCAGGCACATGCTACCACACCCAGTTTTTTACATGGGTGCACTGACTGAACTATCTCCTCAGCCCCAGATTAATTAGGTGAAAAGTATAATAGCCTTGTCTCATGTATACACTACCAACAGTGAAGGAAAAAGGAGTTGCTTAGGGATAATTTAAAACTAGAGGAATTTCTGAAGTAGTTTGAAGAGAACAGAAGTAGGAGCTAAACAAATAAAAGACATGTGAGCAGACATGGAGTTAAACAGACTTCTCAAACCATGATTTATGTTACTGATGAGTGGCAATACAAAATGGTGTGCAGTCTTCAAATTTTCATGTGCAATATCAAAGAAAGCTCATTCCAGTATTTATCTTGTGTTTTAATTTCCTAAATAGATGTGGCAGGGAGTATATAACAGGCAAAGCTCTTCATCCTGTTTCTTCATTATTGACTATTTCAAGTAGGGTTTGTATTGCTGTGAAGAAACATCATGACCACAGCAACTCTCATAAAGGAAAACCTCTCACTGAGGCTGGCTTGATGAGAAACATGGCAAAATGCAGGCCGACATAGTTGATCCACATGCATTGATCCACAAGCAATAGGAAGTGAATTATCACACTGAATGTGACTTAAGCATATGTGAGACATCAGAGGCCATCTCTACAGTAACCTACTTCCTTCAACAATCCCACACCTACTCCAACAAGGCCATACCTCCTAACAGTGCCACTATGAGTCAAGCATTCAAACACATGAGTCTATAGGGGCCATATCTATTCAAATCAGCATAGCAACCTTCATTGGGCTTCATTATGTTGCCTTCCTCCCTCTCGTACTGCTCCCCCAAACAAACCATGTACTTCCATTGCACATGTAAGTCTCATAAACTGGGCATTTGGAAGTGTGTTTTTACACATGGGGCCAACCGTTTTGACTGAAGCTAGCCCTCGGTTCTCATTTCATCTAACTTTTGAGCTCAGTTTCAAAACATTTAAATTCTATCCATTCTGCCTTCCATACATAATCCAGCCATTGGGGCCTCACCTAGTTGGGACACTATTTTCTAACCAGAATCCAGATATGCCTTCCATTAAGCCTATCTTCTCATAACTATCACGACTGAAATGCTGCCAATGTGATTTTCTCCTAGATTTTACATTTAAAGCTTATATTTCTTAATCTAGCATATAAATCCTAACATGTTGAAGCCCCACCTATCCTTTCCTCTCCCCATCATGTGCTTCCCTGACTTACATGTTTCTAGCTATGATCAATATTCAATTTTGGAACACAACACATACTGACCAATCAGTGAATTTGAACTAATTTTAATCTCTACCCAGAACACTTAGTTGTTCAGTTTGAACACAACTGCCTCTTGGTTCAACTCACTGATTAAAGTTATTTCCCTACAGGAAACTTTCTTTAGCTCTTTATCTATCAAACTTAACTTTTCAATCTGCTAGAACTCTTGTATCAGGTGCTTTTTCCTCATGAAAATGTGTTTCATAATATGTTTTATGGATAAAACCAATAATGTGTACATATATTTCACTACTCATTACCTTTATCTATAGATTATTAAGTCCTAAGAGAGTTCTGTATATTTCAACCACAGCCTTTGCCCAGCATCATATCTAACTCTTTTGTGCAAAGTCAAAATGCCAGCTCACTGAATTAATGGAGATAAATGAATGAATGAACTCATTTCCTAATTTCTACATATGCAAATGATTACTTTACTAGTTTATCTTGAGCACAATAATGTTTGTTTTCTCTCTTGAAAACCTCACCTAGGTCTTTCTGTTCCATGCTACCAGTGTTCTTCCTCATACACACTTATTTGTAATTTTCTATGTATTCCTAAAATACCAGCATTACTTGAAATTTGCCCAGAGCCTTTGACTCTAGTTACAGTATTCTCTCAAGAAAATATAAATTATGGTCACTACTGGAACTGCCCCCAAATGCTAATGACTCCCAAATCCCTTGGCTCAGTTCTTCGGTACATGTTTATAGCTGTTTAGTTACATACCAGGAATAATTTCAATTTTGATATCTCCAAGACATTAAACCACCAAAAATACTTTTTAAAATGTGTGTGTTCACATGTCAGAACCTAATGTCATCTTGGAATCCTAATCTATTCTCATTTGCTATTTCTAGTCAGTGACTCAGTTCTGCAAACACTTCCATTAACAAACTCTTAATGTATCCCATTTTCTCCACTCTTTGTCACTTGGCTTGATTCAAATTATTTACATTACCAGTGTTATATTAAATTTTTAGCTTGTCAGTTTGCCTCCAGACCACTTCCTACAATACATGTCTCCCAAACCACATGAAAAAAAAAAACTTTCTAAAAATTTCAATCTTCCCATAGTATTCCTATAGACTAAAATCTTTCACGGATGTTCCATCTTGTCAACAGAGTGTCTTGTTTATAGATCACACAAAATCAAGTCCAGGGCACTAAAGGTAGACTAGAATTAAAAAAATAGAAATAATTTGAAAAGGAGATAAGAGAGCCTTAGGTCAGTGCTAAATACTACAAAGTTTTCTTTATGGCAAAACATCATAACCTGTAATATGCATCATCCACTGAAATAGACCAAGCAGATTCAATCAATTTATGCATGCATTTTTTTAATCTCAGAAATACTGCTTTCATTTTCTGTCTGTCCTTCTTTGTGCTTGCTATATATTCTTATTTTATACTGTTTACTAGATTATTAAGTTTAATCTTGACATACAAATCCTAGCAATTCATAAATGCCCTGAACAGAACACTTGCCTGATGTACATTTGAATGGTCCATATTTGCACTAGATACTAAATACACAAGTGCCATAAAACAGCATGTCTCTTTCATGTGTGTAATCCACTATTTAACCTTAATTTTTTTAAAATCCTGTGCATATGTGTTACGGTTGTTGGCTTAGTGTTCTTATGGGACTCCTGACAGTGGGAGTGGGGGTGTCTCTGACTCCTTTGCCTGCTCTTGGGACCCTTTCCTCCTACTGGTTGCCTTGCCCAGCCTTCATAAAAGGGTTTCTGTCTGGTATTATTGTATTTTGTTGAGCCATGTTCAGCTGATCCCCTGTTCTTCTCTAGGGGGAGAAAGGTGAGAGGGTAGATCTAGGGGGGAGGGGAAGTGGGAAGAAATGGGAGGAGTGGAGGGAGGGGAAGCTGCAGTCAGGATGTACTGTATGGGAGAAGAATAAATTTTAAAAAATTTATATCAAATAACATTCGATTAGGCCAACAACAGTATCATTATCAGTTCATTAATAAGATCAAACCAAATCACTCTACATTTTTGATTCAAATCTTTAGTAATTTAGAATTATGTGTTATGTATAAAATCATGACTTCTGGCTGGACTTGATGGGCAATGAGTTTAGTTCTATCACTTGGGAGGCAGAGCCATGAAGATTTCTATGAGTTAGAATCCCTCTACAAAGTTCCAAGTTAACCAGTACTACATAGTCAGACTCTGTGTCAGAAAAAAAAAGACTTCTTTGAACCAGAAACAATTTTTCTCCTCTTTAAAATGGAGACAAGAGCTGATAACATGGGCACAGTTTGTCTTATTTGAGAGTTATCTTAAGTGAAGCCAGATAGTCATATATTTCCTTTGCTTTTCTTGGTTGACAGAATGGATTAATTCACCTACTTATTGGGTGCCAAACCTTGAACATAGCATTGAATAAGTCCTGTGAACCAATAAAAGTCAAAAAAAGGGAATACATGATTATAAATTCCAAATCGGAAAAAAAAAAACAATTCTTAAAATCAGTTTCCACAACATGAATTATGCACATGTATTGTGTGTGGGGAGTGTGTGGAGAGTGTGTGTGTGTGTGTGTGTGTGTGTTGTGTGTGTGTGTGTATGTGTGTGTGTGTGTGTGTGTGTGTTTTCAGGAAACATAGTTTATTGGCTAAAACTTCATATACTATTAACATACATGGCATTCAAATCTACTCATGGAAATGCTACTTCCTGGAGCTTTTGTAAACTTGAGCAACTGCAATTTTCTCCTATAAATACAATGCACCAGTGCCTCTGCCCTACAGAGGGGTCACTCTCCCATTTCAGCTGATGTCAGAGGTCTTGTTGGGAACAAAGTAAGTTCAGGGCTCAGAAGACCACATGGACTACAAGACCCACTGTACCATCGTGTTCTGAATTTACACATGAATCCACTCAAGCTCTGAGCTGGAGTTCAAGTGATCTCCATAGAGCTGTGTCTCAAGAGACCAAACTGAAAGTCAAAGAAGTGATGCTGTCCTGCACTGACAGGTAACAGTCACTGCTGGCTACGAAGATCTCTGTATACAAAACACCCTCATTCCTGAGCTTTTCAGGTTATATTTATGGTAAATTTAAAAATCTGAAATGAGAGCCGGGCGGTGGTGGCGCACGCCTTTAATCCCAGCACTCGGGAGGCAGAGCCAGGTGGATCTCTGTGAGTTCGAGGCCAGCCTGGGCTACCAAGTGAGTTCCAGGAAAGGCGCAAAGCTACACAGAGAAACCCTGTCTCGAAAAAACCAAAAAAAAAAAAAAAAAAAAATCTGAAATGAATGAGTGAACATGAAAAAAAAATTTCCTAATATTTTTTAAAAGTTTTGTCACAATATAGATTAGTTAAGAGAGACAAATCACTATCCACCAAGGGGGATGCCATCTTCTGATTATTTCAACAGCAAGACCTTTCAATATAACATAGTACATTCAAATAAATATGTATTACAAGCTACAATGCACATATTTAATGGCTAGTAGAAGCTAGGACTAGCAGAGTCACCAACAGTGATTATATTCACCTAGTGAATGATTGGAGCACATTTTTAGGAACTTGGGTGTTTGAAGACCTTTTCTCAAATTACTATGAGCTCAATTTTCAACATTGGTCTCACAATTAACAATTTCAATTCACTTAAATAATCCTCCTGATGTAGTTCAAGAGAAGAACACTCACTTAGAGTTTCTGATGGTTCACCCAGTACTCAGCCAACTAGTTCCTTTACGCAGAGTTCTCAATAAATCTCCTGCCCCCTTTATGTTCTGCTTGTTCTCCAGTTCCATGACTTAAATGTTACACAGGTGGAAGCTGCTGTGAATGTGTGGATGACAAAATAAATTTAACCTGTTTTAATATGTTGGCTAGTTAGAATTGCTACCTTTTAAAATATTAAACAACTGCATATGATAAGTTAAACTTTTTTCTAAAAATATTTTGTTTTGAGAGAGTTCCACTTATTCCAGGTTGGCCTTGGATTCCTGATCTTCCTGCTTCCACCTCCCAAGGGCTGAGATCCAAGAATATGCCCCTATACCCAGCTAAAGATTTAGTTATATTTGCCAGCAGTCTGAATACAGTTAATTCTCTTTTGAAATCTGTCCTGGAGATAAAGTAGTTATGAATAAATATGTAATCCATAATGTATTTATAGCCAGATATTCAATATATTAATAATAGAAAAACAATTGTAATATTAATATTTATTTTAAAATCTATTATACTAGTGTTCTCATACTAAAAAATAAAGTCTAGCCAAAAGTAGAAAGCACAAAAAATTTTCATCAATTCAAATTATGTGAAGCTCAGGAGCTTCAAAACTTACCTATGACACAAATCAAAATAACATTTGCCTGTACAAGCTGAGAGTGGTTAAAATACAGGAATTGATTTTCTTGGGTGACATTCCCAATGAATCTTGTTTGAAATGTGGCTTACATGACTGTATTCCATAGATAGTTGTCAAAATTCATTGAGCTAAACACATGAAAATCCACTTTATGCAAATTTTTCTCAATTACAAATGAAGCACTTGCAGGACATACAAATTGGCAGCTTATTGTCTTGTTGGTCTCAGCTCTGACGCCATCATGGGATTTGGAGCCTCGTGATGTGGGGACTAGAGCTGCAAAGGCACAGTTTTGCCAAGTAACTCCAGGTTTGGCTCTGCTACAGCAAGAAGGAAGGGAGGAGAGAGAATAAGGCTGAAGGGAGATTATGCCTTGCCTTTTCCTATTTATCTCTTGTTAGCTATCATTCTGGGTGTAGCTCTTTGGGATGTTATTCCAGTCATATTTTTTCCCCACCTGGAAGCAATTTTGACCCACAGCATCAGCTTAGTCTAAATTCATTCTGTAGATTTTATCAGTACTACAGACAAAAGGGCAGTTCACATCACAGGGTCCAGCATCTGAACACCGTGGAAGACTGAGATTCCTTTCTGAAACTGTGCACATGCACTTACACCATGCATCTGCTCTTTCTCAAACTTCACAGGCTGGTGGAAGATGGAGGACTTTTCTGGGATGTTGGAATGAAAAATCTTTGACACTAACCACTTCAGACAAAAAGACAATCAACACTTTTCACACCTGAAGCTTTCAGAAAGTTGGCTGACCTCTCATGAAGTTCACCTCTATTTCTTTACTCCTACTGGCAAATGACTGGCAGATTTCTCTTTAGGGAAACAGACCAGTTGAAGAGAAATGGACGTAGCTATGACAACTTGTGGTTGCAGCCCAAACAGATGGGCTTTTATTCAATTATTCTTCCATGAGACTCATTAATAAGTAAGCTTTTAAAAAATTCATGCTGGCCTTAAAATTTGCATTTTAGAATCATATTTTAACACAAATAGAGAAATAAGGATCATCACATAATTTTGGGAATCCCAAGCAAGAAAGGGGAAGGAGAAAGAGGAGAAGGAAAGAAGGAAAGAAACAGCATGATACAAACTGAAAATTTTACTAATAAAATAGATAAAATAAAAGAAATAGAAGAAAACTTACAAAGGAAGGTAAATGTATAATTACTACTCACATATGGCACAGAACAGCACTGAAGAAGATAACGAAGGAGGGTGTGTGTGTGTGTGTGTGTGTGTGTGTGTGTATGCAAACACATATTACAAAAGGAAAAGTCAGAGACTCAGAGAATGAATTAGAGCTCCTAGAAAGTGAAAAAAAAATAACATCACAGGCTGATGGCAAGATGGTTCCAAGCAGAGGTACTTGCTTCCAAGCCTAAAGGCCTGAGTTCAATTTCTTAGACTTGCATTGTGGAAGGACTCCTACAAGTTGTCCTCTGATGTTTCACAGTGGTACTCTGTCATACGTGCATACACACACACAAAGCTAAATAAATAAATGCAATAAAAATTCATCAAAAGTAGGAGTAGAAATGAAAATTTACAGGGCTGGAGAGATGACTCAGTGGTTAAGAGCACTTGGTGCTCTTTCAGAAGACCTGGGTTTCATTCCCAGCATCCATATATGTTGTGGAATATTTGTTTAAAATATATTATATTTGTTTATGCCATGGAATATTTGCTTAATGATGCAAAGATGTGTTACATTTTATTATGTTGCATTTGTTTAACTCTGTAAAACTGTGTTACTTTGTCTAAAACACCTGATTGGTCTAATAAAGAGCTGAATGGCCAATAGCTAGGCAATAGAGAGGAATAGGTGGCAATGGCAGGCAAAGAGAATAAACAGGAGGAGAAATCTAGGCTTGGGAGAAGAGCAAGGAGCAAGAAAAGGAGAAGGAGAGGAGGGCACCAGGGGCCAGTCATCCAGTCACACAGCCAGCCTCAGAGTAAGAACAAAAGTAAAATGTACAGAAGAAAGCTAAAAAGCCCAGTGGTAAGATATATTAAAGAGAAATGGGATAATTTAAGTTAGATAGGCTGGCTAAAAGCAAGCCAAGCCAAGGCTGGGCATTCATAGGTAAGAATAAGTCTGTGTGTATTTATTTGGGAGCTAGGTGGTGGACCCCAAAGAGTTAAAAACAAACAAGCAAACTATACATATGTTTGCTCATAACCACCAAAACTCCAGTTTCAAGAAAATCCATTACCCTTTTCTGACCTCCTCCAGTACCTCATGCAATCGATACACAGATGATCCTGCAGGCAAAACACCTATAAACATAAAAAATAATAAATCCCTTTAAAGTTGAAAATTTCCTTAACATAAAGAAAAGGAAGAAGGAAATATACAGAAAAAGATATGAAAACTAAAGATTATAAATAGTATTCCCACCTTCAAAGGAAAGTCGTAAAGAGAAAATAGAAGTAAAAATAAAAACTCAAAAATAATAAGGTCTTCCTTATGTTGTCAAATATAGTTTATCTATCTACCAGAATTGATCAGTTGTTAAATCATTCCTTCTGGTTTAAATGCATTTATGTTTGTGCAGTAATAATTCCTGGTTTATTTTGCTTTAATTAATTTTTGAAAGAATATATGTCAACTTACATGTCATACTTAAATTCAATTAAACACTCAGCAATGAACAAAAATCTACACATAAAATAAAAATAACTTTGTATGTCAGTTTCATGTTTCCAAATTCTAAACTCAAAATTAAGAACTCAAGTGCTTATATTAAGTTATACAATTAAAGATAAATTTATTTAGTTGTATAATCATTATGCTATCATTACTTCAACCTAATCAGGATTGTAATACAATAGGGGCTAAAATTGAAATTGCAGCCAGAGACCTCGTATGTGTCTGTACTGTATTTTATAAAGTTACTTTCAAAATGAGTGGATGCAGCTATGCCTACATGTACCAGGAAAGAATCTAAGAGTTCTCCAAGTTAATTTCCTTGAAAAACACAATAATAGGCTAAGTTGAAGGTCACATATATTATTAAACTCGACAGACATCCAGTCAAGAAGTTAAAACTGGGGTTAAAGAAACGGCTCAAGGGTTAAGAGCACTTCCTGCATTTACAGAAAACCTGGGTTCATTTCTCAGCATCCAAGTAGTAACTTCAGTTCCAGGGGATCCACCATCCTCTTCTGGCCTCCCAAACATACACTATGCTACCCAAACATACATGCAATCACACATACACATAAAATAAAAATAAATCTTAAAAAGAAAGTACTCAAAACTATGATGATTATAAAAATTCAAATAGTAACGGCTTTAGAGAAAGACCTGCTGCCACACACTGTAAAGGAGACAAAATATCTTTTAGTAAACTTGAACATTATATTAGACCTATATTACACCACCCCACCCCACCCCACCCCACACACACCTCGTGGTTTCAGTTACCAATAGTGCTAACCCAAAATATCAAATGCTAAATTCTATAAAGAATCCATGCTTCCAATTGGGTACGAAGCTGAGAAGCACCACGAAATCCTTTGCTATCCTGCTCCGTCGTGCCTGAAACATTAATCACTCCTTAACTAAATGCATTCATGCTGTATCGGCTCCCTGTGCATCAGTTAGTCGGTAGCCATTTCAGTTATTAGATGAACGGAGGGCGCTATAATAGTGCTTATGCTCAAGTGACACTTCTCTGGTAGCCTAGCAATGGTTGCCATGCCTACATCATTCACCTCATTTCATCTTATCGCTTACGCAGTTGTGTCACACCACACCATCACAAGGGGGAAAATACTACAATAAGGCACGGAGAAGAAGCCGGGTGTGGCGGCACCTCCTGTAATCCGAACCCTCCGGAGGCTGATACAGGGGGATTGTCAGTTCCTGGCCAGTGCTGGCTGCACAGAAAGTTCCAGGACAGCCTGAGCTGCAGAGAGACTTTGTCTCAATAAGCCGGAGACTTCCGGCTTCCTCCCTCCGGCAAGATGGCGACGTCTGAGGAGGAGCTGCAGCAGCAGAGGCTCCCGGACCTGCTGGAAACCAGCAGACAACTTCTGGAGGAGGTGGAAGCCTCGACCCAACCCATGGGCTCCAAGCTAATCCAGGATAAGGTGAGGAGGGCCTTGAAACTCCTGGAGACGGCCTCAGACATGTTATTACAGCTCGAGCTGTTCAGCCGGAACGAAGATTGGGAGGAGATTGCTTCTGCTGACCTCAAGTACCTGATGCTCCCGGCCCTGAAGGGTGCGCTCATGCTGAAGCTGGTGGGCACCAGCCATCGCCTCAACCACCTGCGGGAGGCTCGAGACCACTTCATGAACTTCCTAACCCAGAGCCACAGCTACCATGTGGCCGATTTTCAGCTCCCCTGGGCCCAGAGCAGCTCACCACCGGAAGGCAGCCCCGCCACTTCAGCCATCCTGGAGCCTAACCTCGTTGCCATGGCATCCCAGAGGCAGGCGAAAATCCAGAGGTACAAGCAAAATAAGGAGGTGGAGCAGAGAGTGTCCGCTCTGAAATCAGCAGTGGAGAGCGGTCAGGCTGATGACGAGTGTGTGCGGGAGTATTACCTCCTTCAGCTTCGCAGGTGGATTAACATCAGCTTGGATGAGATCGAGAGTATCGACCAGGAGATAGAGATCCTGAGGGAAAGAGACTTTTCGGGTGAGCCATCAGCTTCTCCCTTGCCTCCTCAGGAGAGGCCTCCAATGAAACCCTTCGTCCTCACTCGGAGCGTTGCCCAAGCACAAGTCTTTGGAGCTGGGTACCCAAGTCTGGCGACTATGACGGTGAACGACTGGTATGAACAGCACCAGAAATGTGAGGGTTTACCATCAGGTCAGGAAGTCGAAAAGCAAGCACCACCACCTGAGTCCCACAGAGAGTCTCAGCAGGAAGAAGAGCTGGAGCTGGAGCAAAAGGAAGACGAGGAAGATGAGGATGCCCTTCACAGGATGCAGCAGTGGGATGAATGGAAGGACACCCATCCTAGGGGCTATGGCAACCGGCAGAACATGGGCTAACCTCCCCTCAGTGTGAAAGGACACCAGGATAACCCTGTTCCCTTCCTTAGGCCCCTGCTCCAGATGTGTGCAACAAAGGCAAAGATACTGATCTTGCTTCGCATTCAATAAAGTACCACTATCAAGTTTTATTTACACCCTAGTTAATGTCCGGGGCTCTCATTTGAGCTTTATTCTCACCATGGTGTATTGCAGTTTCTTAAGTGGATAGGAAGAGTGCTGAGAAATGGCTGTGTAATGACCAACTGTATGATTTATCTTTAAAAAATAAAATCCCCTCTTTTGGAAAAAAATATATATATCCAGAGAGAACATTCACGTAAGTTTCATTGCAGTATTTTTTTTTTAATTATTGTTAATATCTGGGTCTGACATAAACCACTATAGATACGCGTATTTGGGGAGATATATATAAGATTGGATCATACCTTAGTGTGGCTGTTTAGAACAACAAACTGAGAAACCCACAGGAAGGTATTACAAATGACCTGATGAATATGGGGAGTCTCCAAACACTCAGCTGGGTTTGTTTTGGTTCTGAGAGGATGTAAGTTGTACGAACTTACAGAACAGCCGCCTTCATTAGTTATGTACTATCTAGAATCTTCTCAACAAAAAGTTTATATGAAGATGGTTTCTTCATTATTTGCTGAGACTTGAATATGGCTTTATTTTTTTTAATCTTACATTAGAAACAGCTTCCTTAAAGAAGAGTGGAAACAACATTTATCAAATATAAAAATGTGGATATTTGACTCAGCATTTTCACATTCATATATGTAGAAAGCTGATTTGCACAAAGGTAGAACACAGCAAAGTGGTGATGAGTTCCTTGTAAAATCTAAAAGCTAGAAACTATGTTTTCATTTAAAGAGACCTGGGTGAACGATCTTTTTTGTAGTCATACAATAGATTGTCAGTTACCTGTGAGAATAAAATGATTTGGATTTTGTACGAGGTAGCTTAGGAATATTTACCAATACATATTAGTACATAAGAAAAATGAGATGAGGAACTACCTAAGAATAGAATCATCTTAATTGTGCAAAGGAAGATAACCATGAGCAGTATGGTATACTATATAGGCATCTTCTGTTACTCTTCACTCTGAATCATCAATCATACACATGTTTATTGTGAGTTAAAATAGTCATTAAGTTTATTGATTATGGTTACTAATCACTTATGGAAAATGATTAGCCACTGGGTCCTCTAGAAAGCAAAAACAAAACAAAATAACAAACATGAAAACATGATTTGAAATGTCTGCCAATGTTTGTGGTGTAAAGATTCCCAGAATGTTGATATCATCTTAACAAATTGTCACTGAACTCAGAGGCAGAAAAACATATCCATAATTCAGTTTTTCAAGCCAGGATGAGCCAGTGGCAGCACACTCCTAGGGCTAAGTAAACCTCTGGGGCTTGTGTTACTGAGGTGTGTGAATCTTTGCTCTCAAATCTCTTTTACATCACTTCGAGTCTCTAATATTAAGAACACAGGAGCTGCTGAGCAATGTAGAAATCCTGTGCAGTTTAATTTCCCTATGAAGTTTGGTGAGCAGAGCTGCTAAGTTTAGCTTTCACACTAAACAAAGATCAGGCAATTTACATGATTTTCCTTTGCCCCTGTTGGGCTCTTAGATGTGTTTGCATGTAGAATAAAGAAAATATTAGGTATAGCAAGAATGAGCTATCAAACTGATATTTCCTGACCTTTTGAAATGGAAAACACATCTTAAATTAACAACATGCATGGGATAAATGCAATGAGTTGTGCCCTTTGACTTCGAACTATTTGCTTTCTAGATGTGTGTGTGTGACCATCCACTTCCTGACAGAAGCTCTAATACTAGGACTTTGAAAATCCCCACAGTAAATGCCTGGCTAAATAACAAGGGAGGAGAAATGATCTTTCCCCCTAAGTGATTGCTGATCCAAACAGCGGTTTCTTCATTTACTCAATGCGGTGTCATCTGCCTACTATCACATCTGGGCAAAGGTCATGCAGAGTGGTGTTTATCTATGTCTATGTTTATTCACAGCTGGAAGTAACCAGAAGGTGTAGTTGTAATGGGGAAAAAAAGAGAATTCAGAAAAAAAAAAGTAAAGAAGATGAGTATGAATTTCTGTTAACAGGATATAAATCTTACCCATCATGATGAGTCTAAGAAAAGACCAAAACAAGTGAACTTTTTGAAACTAGACTATTTTCATGAAATTAATGTGTCCTAGAAAATGTCATTCAAAAATAAGATTAGAGGAGAAAATAATTACAAATGTAAGCAAAAGTACAGCATATGAACTTAAGACATATTAACCATGTTGCAGGGCAACATTGAAATATTTACAGCATTTCTAAAAGACATTGGTGAATTTTTAAATGTAGGTATTCGTATTTTAATTATGAAACCAGATATGTGAATCTTGAGAAACATTTTCCCTACACAGTTAATAAAGTAATATCTACAATACCAATTTTTAAAATTAACATATCAGATGAAATTTTAATATAGTTAATATTAACCATCATAATTTCTATATGTTTGCCAATTTCTATATTCTATATGTTATTTTAAAGGAAATAAACATTTCAATAACATTTAAATCAAACAACACATTATACCAATGTCAATAAGTATTAATTCCCTATCAAATATCAAAGGGACTGAAGAATCTTTTGTCTTTCTTTTTTTATGAAGCACTGTATACTTTGTGAAAAACACTGACACAGAAACATAAAAGATCGATGTAGAATACATGTTGGAAAATATTCAAAAATAAGCGACAGCCCGTTAAAAGTACAACAATAAGTTTTCTCTGTACATTCAAGTTGAAACACAACTGAAATAAAGTTGTAGAATATTACACCTGCCCTGTGTAAGGATGTAAGCAACATGCTTTAGGTCCTTCTCATCACTGAAGAGGGCCAACATTCTCTGGTGTGATAACTCTGTAACTCATGTCACAACAATGCCCTGAATTATCAACTGTGTAATAGCAAATTTCTGTGCATAGACACCTGAACAACATGTCCTTTTCAAACTTAAAAGCACTGTCAGTTTTCCATTTAGACAAAGCTGTTCAGAACCAAGCCTGACTGAAATGTCATGTTAAATTTCTAAAACCAAAGAAGAGTGCGTGTTGCACAATCAAACTCAAGTTTTGCCTTGCCACATTCAGAAATATTCAACTTACTTCCGACTCTCCCCAGCCAATATAATCCCAACCACATAACTGTTCATCTGAGGCTTCTGTGTGAACTGCACTGGAAACCATAAGATGCCTCATACATGTGCTCAAATAGTCAAAGTTCTTTAATCTCAATGGAATTTTAATGTGTATAAATTACAAGGAATTTATAGACATCATGATGTTATTAACTATAATATTTGAGAAAGATTATTCTATAATTATGTTTAAATTGATGGAACATGTATATCTGCAGACTCCAACCAAAATGGAAAAGAATTATGACTAGAATGTACATATTAATTACCATGATTAAAATAATACCCAAAGACTTGAGCAGGCAGATAAAGCAGAAACTTGTATAATAAACACAGTGTCACACTTAATCTAAGAATGACCATAACGAAAAATTTTAGCCATCGAATTGTTTACCTGTTCATTCTAAAGTGTAATTGTCAGTTTTGTGTCTGGATGCCAGAGAAAGCGGCTGCATCTTTGAGATATTTACAATTTGTGCAATTTATTGAGACAGATCCAATTCCTTTTTTATTTGTTTTCCCAAAGCACCCATTTTTTTACGTTTGCTGACCAGTGCAAAAATCACCCTCACTAATGTTTATAAAATACCACATTATTGTTAGATATCGAATCCAAATGCAAGCACTGCAGTTCTAACAGATAGGAGCTTGATGGAATCTGTCTTTAGATTGCCACTGTCCAGACTACCTAAGCATGGGTTCTGTAAAACTCATGGCATCATGGCATTAAAGAATGAAAAGGAAGATATACAGGTGTGTGTGTGTGTGTGTGTGTGTGTGTGTGTGTGTGTGTGTGTGTGTGTACATGTGCACACAGACACTCATGCACCTTGGGAGAAAGATAAATGGATAACACTAGGAAAGATATAGTAAGTATATCTATTTTAAAAGATTCTAAATCTTCCATACAAAAATATACAAACATCTCTTTTCTCCCAATGGCCATTCATTCATAGTAAGACACATACAATAGATATTAATATTTATACTCAGCAATGGATTAAATTATTATACCCCATTATGCACATGTGTGTGGAGAGGCCAAAGGACAACATTAGGTGCTGTTCCTTATCCTCCCTACCTTTTTTAAATCAGGTCTTCTTGTTGGTTGTTTTTGTTCTTTTGGGAGATCTGCCACCCAACACCCAAATAAATCACAAGTGGAGGCTTATTCTTAATTATAAATGCCTGGCCTTAGCTTTGCTTGTTTACTGACAGCTTTTCTTAACTTTAATTATCCCATCTACCTTTTGCCTCTGGGCTTTTTCCTTTTCTTACTTCTGTATATCTTACTTTCACTCTTACTCCGTGGCTGGCTGTGTGGCTGACTCCTCTTGTCCTCCTCTCCTTGTTCTCTTGCTTCTTCTTGCTCCTCCCAGATTTCTCCTATTTATTCTCTCTGCCTGCCAGCCCAACCTATCCTTTCTCCGGCCTCACTATTGGCCATTAGCTCTTTATTAGACCAGCAAGTGTTTTAGACAGGCACAGTAAGGCAGCTTCACTGAAATAAACAAATACAACATAAAAGAATGCAACAGATCTTTGATTAATTAAACAAATGTTCCATAGCACAAACAAATGTAACACATCTTAAAATAACATTCTACGACAGGGTCTGTCACTGGCCAGAAGATTACAGAATAGGCTAGGCTGGATGGCTAGACTGCTGCCGAGATCCACTGGTATCTGCCACCCATCACTGGGATTACAGGTGTGAGCTATCCTGCTTGGCTTCTTTGTGTGGATTCTGGGTATTGATCTTAGAATGGTGCCATCTGAATCATTTCCCAAGCCAATAGGTTATATTATTATTTTGAATTTTTCAATATATTTAAAAGTCACTTATAGTTCAATTTTTTAATGCTTTCGGGTGATACTATTATAGTAAGAAATGTCAACTACAAAAAATAAAAATGGCATTATGTGGCTCCTAACTAAATGACATAGGTGTTATTTCTAGGTGATTAAGGACACCTGAAATAGTTTTTGCTTTCTCTTCAGCCATTTCTTAAATTCTTCCTTCCTCTCTCACACTGAGAACCAACTTCAGGACAGTGTGTTCTTGATAGGCAGGAGTATTTCCATAGTTCCAGAGATTCTCTACCTAGACAAATGGAAAAATCGGACTTCTATGCATTCTTAATATGTTTACCTCCTCTTGATTTAGTTTTAAAATCACAAGGTATCACTGTGCTACCAAAACTGATCCCAGAATCCTAATTGGCCCAATTGACCATCATGCCTTAGCTTACCTCATAGCTGGAACTATAGGGCCTATCATACTTCTACCTTTAAAAAGGAAACATGCCAAAAGAAACAGTTAGCTACCAATTATCTATATGTTATATTAAGGATTATATTAGAGTCTCTACTCATATGAGCCTCTTTGATTCTCCCAATAATTTTGTGATGTAGTAATTACTACTGAGGAAGTTGAATTTCCAATAAGGTAAAAAAAAAATATTCAATTTTATAGAGTACATATGCATAAACAATAGAATACCATTAAGTAAGCCTAAGCGCACTTGTAGCCCTTTGTGAGTGTATACAAGGGCCATAATAAATTCTTTTGAAAACTTACAAAGGGATTCAAAATATTTGAATATGATCCATAACTGCAATACTGCTTCGTTTGTGTGAGTTCTATTTTTGTTTCTGTGAAATTCATATATGGGCATATGATTTAGGAAAACCTTAGGTCTATGAACATTTTTCTATAGAAATTAACTAATGAGGATACCTGCATATCTAAAGAAGCAATTATAATCCAATTTGAATTAAAAACCAACTGCATGAAAGCCCAGAGATAAACTGCTGATACATTAAAAGCTAACTTCTCTTTTTGCTGCCACTTGGACAGAATCTCGGTTGCATCTTCAACTGGGGAGTTGGAATATGAAGAGTCTAGACAGGGTCCTTATAAGTCGAAGTCCGGAAAGGAGGGTGACTACCTGGGGTTGGATGGGGCTTCTGACATGGTGGATTTGAATGTGTGAACATAGCAAAGAGAGGCTAGTCAATCAAATCTGGATGAACAAATTCTTCATTTGATAACTAAAGAGTACTTGCTCCTGTGAACAGAATGGAATAATAACTGAGTCCATTGTGTAGCTAGAGTTTTCCTGCCTGACCCACAGTCAGGACAAATCTCTGTCACCCACCAGTCCCACAGCCGCTCAGACCCAACCAAGTAAACACAGAGACTTATATTGCTTACAAACTGTATGGCCATGGCAGACTTCTTGCTAACTGTTCTTGTATTTTAAATTAACCCATTTCTATAAATCTACACCTTGCCATGTGGCTCGTGGCTTACCAGCATCTTCACATGCTGCTTGTCATGGCGGCGGCTGGCAGTGTTTCTCTCTCAGCCTTCTACTTCCCAGAATTCTTCTCCTCCTTGTCCTGCCTATACTTCCTCCTGCCTGGCCACTGGCCAATCAGTATTTTATTTACTAACCAATCAGAGCAACACATTTGCCATACAGAACATCCCACAGCACCATTGTTTTCTGAGGAGTTCTTTAACACTAAGGCAGGAACTATGATGCCTTAGAATTATTTGTTTGGTCTTTTCAGAAATGAACTCTGTAGCCCAGACTAGCTAGAACTTATTAGGTATCCCAGGATGACCTCAAATTCATGGTTATCATCCTCCCTGAGCCTCCTGAGTGTTGTAGTTACAGGCATGAGATACTACATCCATGTTGGTTTCAATTTGCATGTGTATAATGCAATGTATAACATGCTCCAGGTTGCTGTGAATCATGTGCTCTTGTGCTCTTTCATCCATGCCATAAACAAAATTATTCATCAAGCCCTCCACACTCTGGCTTCACATTAGCCGCGGTTACCAGTCTTCCTGAGATCTAACTGATCCTTACATTCATAGAAGAGAAGTGAAAATGAGCCCTACTACTGAGGACTCCAGCATGCTCCAGGGTGAGCCCTCATCAGTTCTCCAATATAAGATTTGCTACTCACTCTGTGCCTTCCAGTTCTCCTCCTCCACTGGTCCTTTTAATAAAGTCTTAACATATTCACAGATGTCAAAAATATTAGTTTAAAGGGGCTGGTTCTCCAGTAGGAAAATAAAAGGTAATTCTATGTAGCTCATAAAAATATAACCATATTCATAACCATATGCATTCCTAAAGGGTTGACTAATGAAGGAAGTGACTTCTGAAAAGTTTTCACTTAAAATATTTTTAATATAACACGCTTTGATCATGTTTTCCCCTCCTTTTGCTCCTCCAAGATCCTCTCAACCTCCCTACCTACCTATCTTAGTTTGAGTTTCTATTGCTGTGAAGAAATATCATGACCACAGCAACTCTTATAAAGAGTGTCTCACTTACAGTTTCAGAGTTTCAGTCTATTATCATGGCGGGGAGTGTGGCAGCATGCAGGCAGACATAGTCCTGGCTAACTAGACAAAAGTCCTACATCTGGCAGGCAACAGGAAGTGGATTGAGACACTGAGTGGTATCCTGAGCATCTGAAGTCACAAAGCCTGCCCCCTCAGTGACACACTTCTCAACAAGGCCATATCCACTCCAACAAAGCCATACCTCCTAATAGTACCACTCACTCTGAGATTATGGGGCCAGTCATATTCAAACTACAACACTACCTAACCTATGTTCTTTATGTCTCTTAACAGATCAATGTTTCTTGCCAATTCAGCAAAAATAACAAAAAAAGTTACAGGTCTGAATGGCAACAGACGATATAAAGAGACTTCTAAGTAAAACGAGTTCTCAATTTTATTAATATTAGCTCGTGTGATACTTGAAACTCATACAGAGTCTGAGCCTGCAATGAAAGTGTGTTAAGATGTGGATAGTCTTAATAAAGGTTCGTTATCTTCCTCAGAAGAGATTAGTTACCACAAGAGTAGTTCTGTCTTTCTGTCTGCACATAATCTCTCACCATGTAAACTCTCTTCTTGAAATTACCTCTTTACTTTCCCTTCTGTGTAAATTCTTCACTAAAGTTTAGCAGACAACAGTGCCATGTATGTGAACTTACCATTTTTAAAAATAAAATTTCCAATTTCAGGTATTCTATAATAGGAAGAGAAAATAGCTGGATAGCTAGCATGTACCCTACACAAATTATTTATGAGAAAATATGTTCACAACAGATTATACCCCAAAAATAAATTGTCAAAAAGACAGAAGAGTGATAGAGATGAAGACAGAGAAATAAATTAGATAAGAAGTATGGCCATGTGGCAGAAATCTTCCAAGATGGATTTTTTAGAAAACTAGAATTAACGTTGAACCCAAGTGAAATTAATTCTGGAAAATTTGCATATTGGATATCATATTATTTTTCCTCATCTATTTATTGTAGTAGGCAAGAAAGCTATAAAACAACTGCTAGTTGTGTGTGCTGCTCTGAGGGAAAGAGCAGCAAGCTGTCTTCTTTGTTAGTTTGGGGTCAAGGGATGACCAAGATCTATGACTTTTCATGCAGACATGTAGATATGCTCTGTTATTAGCCATCAGCTTTATCATATCTGCACTTAAAAGGGTCAGAGAGGAATCAAATAGTAAGGAAAGATCATAGGAGCAATGCAGTGTGGACTGCTATAATAGTCTTCCCATTTCCTGTATTTAATACTTTACACTCTCCAAGATCTGGCTTAATTCACTTTCGTTAGAGCCACACTTGTGAGTGGCTTAATGCAAAGAAAACAAATCATAGTATTCAGGGAAGAAGACACAAGTATCATCTCCTGGCATCAATTTGGCCTCAAAATACCTCATCATCATTACATGATTCTTACATGGTGAACTGACAAATAACCCCAACACTCAGGAGGCAGAGGCAGGAGGATTACAGTTTGAGGCCAACCTGGACTATACATAGATATCCTATCTAAGCTTCCCATACACTCACCAAAAACAAACGCGCGCGCGCACACACATACACACACACACACACACACACACACACACACACACACACACAAACATTCGTGCCCATTCAAAAGAAACAAACAAAATCCCTTGGTCTAATTCTTCTTGGAGCCTCCTGACAGGCTATTTATAAGATAGTCCATCTGGTATAAAGAGAAGGTTACAAATGAATGCTAAGGTATCAAACCATCCACACATTTCACTCACAGTAGACCCAGGCAAAAGGCATCTTTGTAAATATGCATGTTCATGTATACCCTGTGTTTCCTTCCAAGCTGGATAGATCTGCTAGAGACTGGAAAGAAAGAACCAGTTCAGGAAGAGGAGGAAAGAACAATGGCATCAGTGTCTGTGTACCTGAGCATCCCCATAGTTTCTAGGAAAACCTGTAACTGGCTGCAAGCTGAACTTTTAGCTTGTTGATCCACAAAGGAGACAGACTCGGAATAAGTTCATAAACTCAGATGCAGAACTTACATTTTTAAAGCGTTCTCTGGAAGGACAACATATCTTGGAAGAGAAGTGTCTACTAGGAAACCTGAGTAGAATAGTACTGATTGTGTTTGAACTGTCAAGTCCTAAGGGGCTTCTGGCCACATCTCAAATAGCTGTAAATCTCAGAGTGTTGCCAAAGCAGTCACATATCCCTGAGAAGCAAATGCATGTTAGCTGGGAAAAGCACTTTGTTAAATGAGAGAAGATTCATGATTGGGAAAGAACTTGCCACAGAGAAGATGATTAAGCATGGGTTTCCAAGTATAATGTGTCTCCCAGATGAACATGTGTATGCAGTAGGCAGCACCTAAAGAAAAGCAAAGCTAGTTGTCCAGGATCTCAAAAGATGCCAGTGATGAACAGCCAACCAAAGGCTGAACCATCTGCTGAGCTGAAGCTAAGGAGCATCACTGAGTTCTTCAATTCTACATTACAGAAAATGTGAGGAGAGAGGAGTCATGAGTTGACATATGCCTAATACTAAAATTTCATATAAAACAAACTTGGGTTCACAAGGAAAAGTATTCTACCCCCAGTAAGAATCAGGGCTCACAATAAGGTTTGGTTTTTGTTTATTTGTTTGGTGGGTTGTTAATGCAACATGAAATTAAATTTTTGTGTAACTAGGGGCATGAACTTTTTTAATGACTCATTGAGATAGGAATTGAAGAACTAACTAGTGCCATTCTTGCTCTTGGCTCACCCCAGCAAAATTCACAGAATTTTTTGACAGGAGCTAGAGTTAAAAGAGGCTGAATAACTCACACTTAGCTAGCAAACAGATCCAAAATTTGAGTAGCACATGAATCCATAGGCAGTTCTCTTAACATATCGGAGTTATTAATATTCTGCTTTAAATTACCCTAGTTTACTTCAGAGCAGCCACGGGATATTTTTGTATTTTTAATTGCAGAACTTCAAGAATAGACTATTAAACTTCTTACTTTATCATTAAATATCTCAAAATATTACATGGGACACTGAAATCTATTTGTGTATGAACACAGAGATGCACATAGGCAAAGGTGAGTGTGCCCACATACTCATGTATACACACACACACACACACACACACACACACACACACACACACACACACCACACACACAGGATATGAAATGAAGTTCCTAGAGATGTCTACTCTAAGGCCTAGTAAGACACCTTTAATGTCAGCAGTGTCTGCTAAAGCACTTCCTTCTTGCAGTGTGTTAGAAATTCTGACATGCTCTCCTGCAGAAGTAGCCAAGGATATTTACCTGGTGCCTTTGTTCTGTTCCATGCATATGACTTCTCAAAAGTGAATCTAGAGGTTTTACGTTAAAGATCTTTTGGTCAAACTCATTGGGATTTTATAAAAAGCTCCTTACGCATAACCTTGATGACAATTAAATCCACTGCTCACTAAAGAGTCCACTCTTGCTTCAGAACACATGGATCTCTCTGCTCACCCCTGTGTCCTCCAACCTTGTCTTTGCCTTTTAGCAAACTCCCCTACCTGCTGTTGGTTTCTCACAAAATGCTTCTCAAGGCTCAAGCTCCAATTTCTCACCCTGTTTCTCTGTCTTTTCTCAGTGAAGGTCATCCTTTCCCAAGGCTTCACTTATGACTTCTTGGTCATAATCCAAATGACTATCCCCATTCTTCTACCTCTTCTATACACTCAAAGTGCTCCACACTTCCTTACAGTCTTCACTGCATTCCTCCAAATTTAAAGAAGACCCCAAATTCCCTGCTTTTCCAGATGTTTCATTTTGACACCAGTATCTTTTTTTTTCTGTCCTCCAGAACGAAACCTTACAAGCACAGTTGACTCCTCCATTCCTCCTCATCAATATCCAATCTGTCACAGTATTTTAGCAAATCTCCCCTCAGAATCTCTCCAACTCATCTCTTTCTCCCCATTCTGGGGCTGGCATCACTCTTGCATAGCCTCACATCTGCTTTGCTGCAGCAGTTTCCTGCCTTATCATATTTCAGACTCTATTATCTCCACGCTCTCCTCCATTCTGCATGTAAATACCTAATTAATCTTCATGCATCTCTATGCTTCCTGCAGACACTCTACTCTGCTTCCTTCCGATTTATCCAGTCACATTGCTTTCTTTCCCTCATCACTCACTTCCTCTGCAATCCGATCATCTCCCACCAAGCAGGGAATGAGCAGTCCTCACGCCAGCCTCTGCTTCCCCTGACAATCTGTTCCTCTCTTTATCCAAATATTATGTGAACTTCTCTGCTCTTCTACCACTCTATCCTTCCATAGTACTGTTGTTACTGTCGTCAGAAAAATCACTCAATGAATAAAGATCTTCTTATCTGTGTAAGTGATTGTGTGTGTTTCCTGTTGAAGGCAGAAATCACACCATGCATATTTTATATTCCCTGCAGCACCTAGACCAGTGCTGAACACCCTGCTGGGAACATGATTGATAGATTCATCTGACCCTGCCCTCCTGCTACCTTGTCACCTGTCCTTTTCCCCCACTAGGAATTGTTGAGTGATCACCATCATTCTCATGTTCCATTTCACAGAGGAAACACAAGCTAGTGGGAGAGAAGACTCACATTTCTCCAGCATTCTTCAAAGTATCCCTCTCCCTCCATCAAGACCTTCCTCAATTACCTCTATTAAAAGGGAAGTCCATTCTTCAATGTGTCAAGGTGAATCCCTCTGCTTGTGCCTTTGATCCCGTGGCCTCTCACTTCCCCAATTGTGCTTTACCAGGTACTTTCCTTTGTCCCTTGCATTTTCAATCACACCATCTCTTCTCAAGTAATTGTCTTAATCTACTATATACTTTGTTTCTATTATATAAAAACTGGGGCAGATATTCAACTTCCCAAAGGACTTTGCACCCCTTCCAATTCATTGTTCTCCTTCCCTGTAACATAATAAACTCCATATCACTTCTATGTTCCCTTCTATTTTCTAACTGGTATAAGGGACAGAGCATAGCAAACCATTAGATCTGCCCACTTTCTAATTCCCATGAAATTTGAATTACAATAACACCCAAGACTTTTTATTTCACTTCTTTACAAAACTTACCTTTACTTTTGTCTTTTCTCTTTGATGTTGCCAGATACCTGAAAAGACTCATCCAAAGAGAGGAGATGTTTACTTTGAAGACATTTGAGAGGACACTGTATATTTGCAAGGAAGTTATGGCAGGAGCATGAGGCAGCTGCTCCTGGACATCTCAGAAGACCAAGAGACTGAGAAAGAGGAATCCTGCCACTCAGCTGGCTTCCTCCTTTTACACAGTTTGACACTCCAGTCCACTCAAGGTCAGTATAGATATTCCTTAGTCAGTGGCTCTTCTCTGGAAAAGCCCTCACAGATTCACCTAAGTACATTTCGTACTCTAGACGTTTCCTAATCCAACAAAGGTAACAATCAGAATTAGCCATCACATTTCTCCTCTTTGGTCTACCTCCATTGCCATTTTTCTCACTATTTCCCTTTCTCGATTTACCACTGCCCTCCCTTCGTTTTCTTGGAGAACAGGCAGTATGCTGTGGAGTTGAGGTGCAAGCAAGAGCAACCATATTGACAGACAGAGAGGAACAGTCTAGTCACACACAGCAGGGAACAGCCTGACCCACTTTGTCCAGTGGCCACGCAAATGTTCACATTCTGCTTGCATAATGTGAGGTGCTTGGAAAGCACTGCTCAAACGTGCCATCCTCAGCACTCTCCTCTTCTCCAACTGGAGTAATAGTTTCTGAATTTTCCTTTTAAAAAATGTGAGAAGCCTCATTGCCTAAAAAGAACATAAAAAAAAAAAAAACTCTGCTGTGGAGTTGAAAACTATTAATAACCCAAACTACTCCACTTTTTTTTTTTTAAGTATTTTAGTCCTGTTCTTCACCATCAAGTTGAAGTAGCCCCTTGAGGATTACTGACAGACAATCTTACATTCCACTCATCCTTCCATTATTAGTCATTTCTCTAACCACTGAATGGAGAAGTCTCAACTCTTCTGTGCAGATTTCTGGATCACTTTCTTAGGATGAGTAAGTGTCCTGTGTATATTTTCTGGACACAATTGCATTGAATAGCATTCTAAAAGTCTGCTTTGGATTCTCAACATTAGATGAATTGCAGCTCCTGATGCATGAAAAAACTTACATGCCACAATTTTTGGTTTTTAAGACACGGTTTCTCTCTGTAGCCTTGGCTGTCCTGGAACTTGCTTTGTAGACCAGGCTGTCCTTGAATTCACAGTGCTCCATCTGTCTCTGCCTCTGGGATTAAAGGTGTGTGTCAACAAGCCAGGCCCTTTTCTTTATTTTAGAACAAAGCCATGTTAGGGAGGGACTTTTGTGCAAGATATTAAGATATTTGCAAAACAAACAAACAAAAACATGGGCTGTACCTTTATAGCTGTAATACAACTGGATTGGAGAATTGGAGTAACTCCTTACCTCTCTCAGGGTCTTAATTTGTCCCTTGACTAGAGGAAATATCAGGTATGAGCAGCAGTTCTCACATACATGTAAGGCACAGCTCAAATCAGTGATGTATTGCTATGCATGCAGCCTGGCTTTTATAGCCTTAACCTTTGAGTGCAGTTAAGTCCACACATGCTAAATGAAGTATAACACCAAAGCAATCATTGGATATCTCTAACCAAATCAATAGTTATAGTCTAATCAATAGAAAATTGAAACAAATGTGTTTTGGTTTAAATTATTCAGACAATTTCTTCAATTTTCCACTTTATTTTGTTCAGACAAAAATTATACTAGGTAACCATGCTTTTAGTACAACCATGTAGTTTATTTTCATTTGTAAAATAAAAGTACTTTGTAAAAATCCATTCCGAAACTTATTTCTGAGTAATTAAAACATGTTTGCTTTTCCTTTTATTGTGGTTATTCTTACCAACTTGTCTTACCAGCTTCAAGTTTTCATAAGTATAAGTATAATTCAATTCAAATTAAATTGACTTAAATATTTAGTACCTTCCAATTTACAAGTTATTTTGCTTTGTCCACATATTAAAACAAATCACCACTAGATCTCTATCAATGTAGAACATTCCAAAGAAATAGAGAAATATAAATAAGCTATAATTGAAGGGTTGATAAAATGGGCCTATGGGCAAATTTTAATCAAAGAGTGTTGACTTAGATTGGTCCAAGTTTTTGCAAGGAAGATGTCATAGGTGATAAAGGCTTTGAATTCAACCACATATTTTACTTTGGGCCTGTATAAATGTTCAAGGTCAGAAAGAAAACAACTTTTGCTTTTCCCATTATAGCCATATTTTTCAGCTTAGATGGAAAGAGTTCCAGGGCAATTCACCCCCTCCTGGCTTCCTATCTCTGTGTGTGCATCTTTGAGAAGTGGGATTAGAGAGAAACCTGCAGGCATATTAATAAATAAATTTCACATGCTGTTAGATATTAAGTAAACATACAGATACATATTCCTCTAGGGTTTATGATCTTATAACCTGGAGATTTCTAATTTGGCACCTATGACATATAGTAACTTCCCATGGGGGTGTTCAGTGAATTAATTCTCATATTTTCAACTTAAAAATAAATGTAACCCCGATTTGCTTAATGTACTCCATAGGTGATTCAGTGTGTCTCTGTTTTTTTTTACAAACAAATTCTAAAAGGTTCACTCTTTCCCTGTAGAGCCAAACATTCCATCATTTAGAATGCAATACTGAAATCACTACAAATCATGTAGATAACTAAGAAAGCTTAAGCTTTGGAAATGTTTGCTTTGAGCAATAGGCATTCAGTTTAAGATCAAATGTTAATTAAGTACATGTTGGAAAATTTAAGAAATAGTGCAAGTGAAACCTACTGCATTGTTTATCAAGATATTAGAAAATACGATATTAATATGCAACAAAAACAGCTGACATAAAAAAGAGACTCCAGACCACAACAGCTTCACATAAGAGCTTAATTCCCATGTGGGTGTACTTACTGTCCTAAACTATTTTCATTCCTTATGGTCCAGAAAATGCCCTTAAATAGTTGGAATCCAGTAAAAGAGCATAAATGACATTTAGAGATATTGTTTAAGTAACCTTAAAATTAAATTCTCTTCCCCTGTTCTCATTCAGTGTGTGTGTGTGTGTGTGTGTGTGTGTGTGTGTGTGTGTGTGTGTGTGGTTTGTGTTGGTTTGTTTTAGGTTAGAAATAGAGGTTATGTTTTTTAACATAGAAAAAGGAAACCAGTGTCAATGAAATAGAAACTAACCTGATCTAGGTCCCTTGCAGACATGAGATAATTAATTCAGTGTATAATGTGAACAGATTCACAAGTTTGTAATTAAGCTGAAATGAAGATGAGGAGCATAATAAAAAGCAGAACCACAACAACAAAGCAGTGGTCTGGATAATAGACAAGAAAGAACAAATCCAGAGCAGCATCTGGTATGAGGGGACGGAGGAGGACAATGGGCTAGAGGAAAGTTCAGAGCCTGTGGGCCATGTGCACACACTATGCATTGCTCAGGAGGGAGCTAGAATAACTCTGACTGCACTCTGGTGGACTGAGAATTATTCCAAGGAGACAATGGATTTATCAAAATGGAAGACCAAGGTTTTTCTTGCATCTCTTTAAAGAATTTTAACTTTTTTCTATTTTATTATTGTAGTTATTAGTTAATGGCATGTGAACTTCTCTACACCTCCCCAACCCTCTTGTCAGCATGCTTTATGAAATATCTAGAATATACTTAAATACTTTCCTGATTTCACTGAGATGTCCAGCATAGTGTCAGGACAGAAAGAGCTTAGGAGACCCTTGAATGTGTAGCCAGTTTGTAAGAACTATGAGTGCAGAAGGCTTCAGACCTGCCTTCCTCGCATGTTGCTATGGTCTGCATTTACAATATTCAAGTTGAAGCACTCTTTTAAACTTGTGTAGGCTACACTAACACCGGTGGCTAGGTAAAGCCTGACAAAGTTAGAGCATTCCTTGAGTCTTTGGCTGAAGAGAGTAATTATTTTCTCTGTATTTCTAGACTTAATCTGCTAATATTTAGTTGAAGAGCACTGTGACTATACTCATGAGTCAAAGTGCCATGTTGTTTCAGTTTTCCTGAAATATGCTGGTAAAATTTTTGTCAAGGTTATAATAACCTCACAGAACAAGTTGAGAAGTGTCCTTTTTAGATTTTTATTCTCAGAGAGATTTAAATGATAGTATTATTTCTTCATTGAATGTCTGGCAGGACCTATTAATGATTCTATCTGGGGCCAGAAATGTTTGTAGGAAGGCTTTTGATTAATGATTTAATTTCTTAATATCTATGTGCATAATTCTTACATATTTTCTTCCTTCAGGAGTCAACTTAAATGATTATGTTTCCACAGAAATTTGTCTATTAGAATGTGTATACCTAATTGCTAAAGGGGCATTCATATTATTCTAATTTCTTCAATATTTTTAGGCTCTGGAAATAAGTCCCTACTTAGATCCCAATAATGTTTCCTTGGGAATTCTTGTTTTTCTAATAATTAGACCAATCCAAGAACATGCTCAGTTTTAACAGTCTTTTCTAAAAGTAATTCTGGGAGATGGGGACATAGTTCTGTCAATTAAGTGCTGCCACAGATGCAAGAGAACAGAGTACAGATACGGAGAAACCTCCTAAAAATCTGGACAAGGTACCTGGATATGCTGTGGGATGTTCTGTATGTCCTGTGGGAGCCCTTCCTGGGTTCCTTGTGGCGTTACCCAGCAGGTCCGTATAGAGGATGATTGGGGACCATATAGAGGACCATGGGCCTGAGTGCAGGTGTTTGAGATGGTCTGCACTTGGCTGTGCTGGGGGATGGTCTGTATGTCAAGTTGTTCTGATTGGTTAATAAATAAAACCTGATCGGCCGTGGCTAGGCAGGAAAGATAGGCGGGACTAGCAGAGAGGAGAAATAAAAGGACAAAGGCAGAAAGAGACGCTGCTGCAGCCGCCGCAATGACCAGAGTTGCTGCAGCCGCCGCCATGACCAGAGACACTGCAGCCGCCGCCATGACCAGCAGCCTGTGAAGACGCCGATAAGCCACCAGCCACGTGGCGAGGTATAGATTTGTAGAAATGGATTAATTTAAGATAAAGGAACAGTTAGCAAGAAGCCTGCCACGGCCATACAGTTTGAAAGCAAAATAAGTCTCTGTGTTTAGTTGGTTGGGTCTGAGCGGCTGTGGGACTGGCGGGTGGCAGAGATTTGTCCTGACTGTGGGAAAGGCAGGAAAACTCAAGCTACATGGATATCCGTCCTATGGTGGGAGGATATAGTCAGATTTCTGAAACTCACTGGCCAGATATCCATGGAGCTTTAGGTTCAATGAGATACCCTGTCTCGAAACAATAAAGATGAATAGCAATATATGAAGACACCCAACATCAATGTCTTGGACACACACACACACACACACACACACACACACACACACACACACTCACGCATGTGCACACACACAAACATGTACACATATGTGCATTCACACCCGCACACACACACACCTGCCTGTGCATGTTCAAGTATGCACACACTAAAGTAATGATATTTTCTGAATCTCTTTTTAATTTTTCTATTATGGTAGATTTTTCTCCAATCATTATCTTTTTTCCCTGTTTCTATTAAATGAGATGGATTTGCAGTTTTTATTTCTATGTCTCTCTCCCTTGTGTTTATTAAATGATATATAAGAAGTTTAAAGCTACACATATAAATGCATAGCTATGTTATAAAATATAAAACAGTATATATATATATATATATATATATATATATATACTGTTTGTCCTCTGGGTACATTTACTTCCTTCCACATGTTTTGGCATGTTCTAGTTTTTACATTATCACTATTATTCAGACAATTTTTTTTGCTACTTTTCTCTTTGACAGAATGTCTACTTGAAATCCCAACAATTAGATCCAGTCTTTATTCTGATGAAGTCTACCTTAACTCTCTTTATTCTGGTTCTTTTCTGCTAGATAAGGTTCTGTGAATAGTCCAAGAGTAGTCCAATGTTTGCAACTGGTCTGCATGCCCCTCAAAGGATCATATAGTCTCCAATTGGCAGACAAATTTATCTACCTGTGCAAATGCATGTACACATACAAAACATGCATGTATTAATAGATTTGTTGCTATTTATTACATGTTTACCTGTTTGATATATGGAGAAAATAATGACTAAAGATGTAGTTTATGATATGATTCTTTTTTTTGTTAATGATGTGGTTTTGTGTTTATTTGTGGGGGGGGGATGTATGGGATATGTGCCCTAGTGTCCACTGGTATCAGAAGGAAAGCATTGGATCACCTGGAGATGGAGTTCCAGACTGGGAATTTAACTCAGGGTATCTGGAAGAGCAGAAAGTACTCTTCAACTACTGGGCTGTCTCCCAGCCCCTATGATATGGTTCTAATCACTTAAATTCCTTTGTGTTTAATGACATATTTGTTAGTGTTTTTCCTATCATTTGCTAAGAAAAGTAATATTAAGCCTCCCATTATGTATCTTCCTGTACTTTTATGGCAACACCTCATATTTTAATGTCATTATCTTAATATATATTATATTTTCTTAGTCAATCAAGAGAATTTGACTTTGAAGCCTTAGTCCTGATCACATTAACTTTGATTATCATTTGCACAGCGCGTTATATATCCTTTGCCATCCAGTCCGTGCCTACATTTGAAATGCGACTCTTGGTGAATGCTATGCCATCATGTTAATCTTAATCAGGTCATTGAATCATCACCTGAGAATGATCTCAGGTTTCTATAAATGTGGAAGTACTACTGGCTCTGTCTCACCCTTTGTACCTGCTCTGCCCGTTGGTGTTTCTTCTTGTCTCTCCTCTTCCCTTCATCTGGAATGGTCAATAGTCTCATTCCACATTTTTCTCCATTTAGAATGTCAGTGCTAGTAAGCATTGACTACTGGCATGAATTGTTTACTTAGATGGTTACCATCATTCTTTCTTTTAAAGGATCAGTCCTCTCTTTCTAACATTATGTTTTTATTTCCTTGTATGACTGTGTCTATGTGACATGTGAGCGGGTACCCAACTCAGCAAGAAGAGGGTGTTGGATCCTTTTAACTAAATGAAGTTACATGCAGATATGACCTATGTGAGTACTTGGAACTCAGTAATTCTGGAAGTACTAAACTCAGATCTTCTGGAAGAGCAACAAGTGCTGTTAACCACTGAGCATCTCTCCAGTCACTCTGTTCTCCTTTTTAAAACTATGTTTAATTACACTGTATTTGGCAAATATTTTCCAGTGTCCTTCCATTCTCTCTCAGTTTTTCTTCTGGAATCTTGTCATTTGGTTGATGACATCTCCAACACTGATTATACATTGTTGCCTTGAAATATTCTAGAGGTCTTACTTTGATATCTCTAGTAATGTTTCCTCTACTCTTTATAGACACAGTAATCATTCTCTTCACAGCTACAAGGTTTTCTGGGGGTTTTATGATTTTTTCCAGGTGTTGTTTTTGTTGTTGTTTTTCATATTCCATTGTAGATACTAATTTCCCCCTCCATGCTACTGATACGTTTGCTGGGCTTCAATTGGTAAAATTGCATTTATTAAATTTTTATTTTAATTTATTTTTCAATGTGGAAATTATATTTGACAAATTGCTAACACTGCTACATTATTTTGTACATTCACATAGCCCAATGGTAATTTACAACTACTCCTATTGTTTAAACCCTATAAATCTAATTTTAAGATGCTTGGTTATACTTCATAGTTATATCAGGCAATCTTGCACTGTTTCTCCAATTTTTCATTCATATGTTGCTTATATGTACTACCTAGCTAGTTTTTACTCTGCATTGTTTTCCAGCCTCTTGAAATATTTGTAACGGTGGAAGGCTTACTCTAGAAACTTTTCATTTGCTCCTGATTGGCACTAGAGCTGGATCAAGATAGATGCACAAAAACCAAGGGGAGGTTTTAGATTTCTCCAAATGTATGTGCCATGAACATGCTACAAATCCATGAGGGCCAACCCTAATCAATCACAGCTTCTTTGAGTCATTTCTAAAAGTGCTTCTCAATCCTTTTTCAAAGCCGTGTAGCACTTCTTATAGTCCAAAGGTAGCTGGATGAGTCATGATATTTTTGCCTTAGTTTTCCTAGTTTGCTTTGTTTTGTCTTGTCTTTAGTTATACTGGAGAAGAAGTCAATGCAGTCCCCACTTAATGGGAAAAATGACTTTATTATACCTTATTCCTTAAAAAATTTCTGTATCTAGATTTTCTATTCTCTACCCAAGCTTGAGTTAGTGTAGATCAGCATATCATCTAAGAGAGAGAGAGAGAGAGAGAGAGAGAGAGAGAGTAAAATCTATGAACTCATACATGTAGGAACATAATGCACACTTCTATGTAACACCAGTGCTTATGTAAACCTACAGCAGTAACACAATTATAAAAATATATACATGTATTTCATCTATTAAAAAAATCTCAGGTCCTATATTCTAACCATTATACTAACTTCTTCTTTTCTATACTATTAAGTACTTTAGCAACTTGAATAAAAAGCTTACAAAAACGTATTTTAAAGTCTCTGGAGTAGACATCTTCACAGAGACTGTGGCTAAAACATTTTTGGCTTAAAGCATAACTTTGCAGCATTTTAGATACACTGATATATTTACTAATATCTTTCTCATCAAAACCAAAGAGACTAGTCCTAAGGCATTTTTGTACAATACTAGGGTAAATTTTTAGTCTATTCTCGGTGATACTCTTTTATGAACAAAATTCGAACATATTCGAACACTAGGTTATGTTAGAATTTTGAAGAATTAAGTTTAAACTCAATCTCACTGATAAACTGTATAACATTAAAAGGTAGTCTCTGAGTGAGTGTGATTAAAGTTCTTGATAAGGATTAGATAGTGATTAAGAATCAAGTGATAGAAGCACTAGTTTAATAAACAAAACAAAACAAAAAACCAACCAACCAACCAAACAAACAAACACAGCTAGCAATAGAGAGTTGACATCGTGGTTAAAAGCACTTGCTGCTCTTCCAGAACACAGGAATTCTGTTCTCAGTACCCACACAAGGAAGTCACAACTGCTAATAACTCCAGTTTCCCGGGGAACTGGTGCACATGTGCATACACACACAACTACTCTCTCTCTCTCTCTCTCTCTCTCTCTCTCTCTCTCTCTCTCTCTCTCTCTCTCTCTCACACACACACACACACACACACACACACACACACACACACACTAAAATTAAATCTAAACCAATAAAAATAAAAAGCCAAATCATAGAGTTCCACCTGCCCTCCTATTATCTTTACATCCGGAGTCTTGACTTCTGTGCATCTATGGCATACAGAGAATTCTATGGAACATGTTTAATGATTCATAATAAAATATTAAAACATAATTATTCCTACTCTAATAACTTAATACATACACACAGTGAGGTTATGTACTATCTTTATTTTACCCACTTAAAATGTGTGTAGGATATAGTGGTACTGGGGTATTCCAAAGGGATTCATTATTTAATGTTGAAAGCCCTACACAAATGCCAAACTCATTATAGTGTGCATGCTGGCAAGTGGCTAGGGTTTAGGAGATAATGCAGGAGCACACATAAATCAAAATTTCAACATGAGCAAACTTCTTTCTGTACCAGAGAATGATTAATCACATCGCTGACATCGTCTATGCAGGTTCTTGTTCATAAGTAAGAGTTTAAACCCTTAGGTTACACCTTCAGCCCCCACTATTGCTTTTCACACAACAGCTGGGTGGGGGTGGGGCACACCAATTCTGTCTAGATGCCAAATGCCTTTCAATCCATAGTCTAGAAAATACCTGCACACACCAACCTTCACCCTCTAAGAAAAATAGAATTGCAGCATCATAGTAAATTGTTCCTGAACTTCAGTTGGATTATTTAGAAGAATGATACTTAAATTATTTCATTATACATTATACATTATACATTATAAACATCTCCTTGTAAGTGACTTAGCATCACCTATCCTGACAGATCTTAGTCGGACTGTCTTTCCCAGTATTATTAAATAGATCTTCTAATATTTATAGATGGGTCTACATTTAAAAGTGCTAACTTCCCCAATAGTAACTAGATCCTAGGAGGGAAAAGTTGCCAGGTTATTGTTGTGGTACAGGAAGGTGATTTTAAGGTCTTGGTGAATATTAAAGATCAGTTTCACCTCTGAGCTACTTTCCCAACCTTAGAAGAACTCATCTAACCATGGAATTAAGGATTTCTTTGGGTCCTTGGTAAGGTAGTGAGATAGTGAGATATTTCAGTCTGATGCCCAAGGCTTAAATACTGGAGATGGAAGGGTAACATCAGTCTTGGTCTGAATCCAAAGGCACCTAAATTAAGAACACTGCTATCCAAGCACAGGAGAGGGTAGTGCTAGATCAGACAGCAACTGATGATTGCCTCCTTCCTCTGTCTTATCTTACTCAGACTGGGTGGTGCCTGCCCACATTCCACTAGTGAGGATGATCTTGCTTACTCAGATAGACAAAGAAATTGCTAATCTGTTCTAGAAACATCTTCACAGACAGATACAAAAATAGTATTTACCAGTTAGAGAATGCTATAGTTTATGTTCTCTGTCAACTTGGAAGAATCTGGAATCTCCTTGGAGATAAATAGCTAGACATTTTTGTGAGGAATTGTCCTAGGTTAGAGGAACTGAGATGGGAAGATCCACTTTAGTGTGGGCAAGCTGAGCCCCAACATTACTTTTTCTCTAGTTCCTGACTGTGATTGTGATGTGCCCAGTCACCTCCTACTCCTGCTGTTAGACTTCCTCTCAGAGATAAACTGTAGCTTGAAGTTGTGAGTCCAAACAAACAGTTCCTTCCGTGAGTTGCTGTTGTCACGTTTTCTTTATTTGTTTCTGTCACAGCAGTTAGTTAGACACATAGCTAGCACATCTATTATCCCAGTTAGACTGATAGGTAAAATTAACTCAGTTCTTTGTGAGACTTGCTCTCAATCGAGGTATGAGTCCCCGAACTGAAGGCAGGCTTCCTCCGTACTGTGTGTAGGTGTCCTCTTCTGTTATCTTTTCATCCCCCTGCAGTGTGTGTACTATGTGCAGTTTGGTCTTAAAAATGGACTTACACAAACTATATTTTAAAGGATGTTTAACAAAAACTTGCCAGCAGACTTGGTGCTGAACAACATGTATGTTTTAGCAGTCTTAAATCCATCAACTTAAAGGCCAGTAATTATTAAGCTGCCTTTTCAGTTCGGAAAAACTTTTTTTTTTTTTTTGGGTTTTTTTTTTTTTTGGTTTTTCGAGACAGGGTTTCTCTCTGTAGCTTTGTGCCTTTCCTGGAACTCACTTTGGAGACCAGGCTGACCTCGAACTCACAGAGATCTGCCTGCCTCTGCCTCACGAGTGCTGGGATTAAAGGCGTGTGCCACTGAAATGCGCAATTAATTTCTCCAAATCCACATATTTCTGGGCGGGAGTGCAAGCATATCTCCCCTGAGCATATACAAATACATATTTTTCAAGCCCATTGAAAGAATTATGGTTATCAGGATCACCTCTAGCTTGGTTATTTCCTTGTGATCTGGCTTCTGGATTACCTTTTTCTCAGAAGTCTGTCGGGACTTTCCTTGAGTTCTTTGTCTCACATTTATACTAATGCTCCAGAATAAGTGATTCTCAGTGTCTACATTACTGCCGTATTGATGTGCCTCTTGGTCCAATTTACAAGATCTTCTTTATCAGTCTGAGCTGTATAGAAAAATATAACCAATAGAATATACATATAGATGTATGTGAATGTGAATACATGTGTATGTGCATACATAATATATGCATAAACTTATAAAGTATATGTGTATTTATGTGTATATAAATATATTTATAAATGTATATATTTTTACAGACACAAATAATGGATGAGCCTACCTGCTCATCAAACATAACTATGCTTAGCTAAACTTAGCTATGGCTGTGATCAACATATATAAAGTATCTCCACAATACATAAGTTAGGTTTTTAATTAGCAACTAAATGATATAGCCCAGCCTAGATTACACATACAATCAAATACCATCCCTTCTGGCTGGTTTCCTTGTCTCTTTCATGTCTTATTCCTTATAATCTTTTTTCATCTTAGAAGCACAATGATGATGTTAAGTCATAAGCCTTCCCATGCTATACTTCATCTTCAAGCCTTCCTTTGGTTCTTCACATCACCTTCAATTGAGTCCAACTGTGTGCAGATTCACACAGTACCTTCAGGGACCTTGCTCTCTGTAACCTGCCTCCACCCTCTACTGTTCTTAAACTGGCCCTACTGCCTTCTCCTCTGCTTCCCCAACATACCAAGCAGTTCCTCATCTTAAGCTTTTGAGGAGTTCATTGTTAAAACATTCCTTCCCTAAGACATAACTAATTTCTTTCTCCAAGTTTTTGCTTCAGTGTCATCTTCTCAAAATAGTCTTCCTTTCCCAAGTGTTTAGAGCTCTGCTTGATGCGTTACCTGTGACTAATTCTACTGTCTTCACTATGGAATGTTTCCCTCTATATGCTATAATTTACTATTTAATATGTCTGTTACTTATGGGCCCTCTTTTCTCACCATAATGTACTTTTCATAAGACAATAATTTTTGTTTATAGGCTTTGACAGCACAAGTATCTAGATAGGTATCTAGCCAATCCTACTTATTCAACAACTATTTCCTTAACTAGTATATAAATTTAGGCTAATAATTTCAATATTTTATTTTAATGTTTCTTTAAATAGCTTCATTTTGTATTCTCTCACTTTTTCATGCTTTTATATACTTTCTCAGTATTTGGTGAATAGTAGTCTTTTTAAGAAACTTTAATATTGCTTCTTAATATGCAAAAACTCTAATATGTAAGCCAGATATGTATAAAATAATTAATTTGAGATATAATAGTTAATAGTAGATGTGCAACTTATGAACATAGCAGATTTTAGAAAATTAGATATCCTGTATTTCAGTGAAAAACACTATTGGATTTTCTGGACCTACTGTGCAAAACAGGCATGTATCACCAAGGCTGAGTTAAGGGGCTTTTAATTTGACTTAAAATGATCCTAATTTAACAACTCTTAGGAAATAAAATTATCAGTCAATGTGGTGGAAATCTTTCATCTCTGACAAATCGTCTGACCCATTGGTATGGTCTCAGCTGCAGATGAAGTGCACAGGAGGAAATCTGGGTTTGCAAAGTTGGCGCACACCAAATCTATTTTCACTTACTGCTTATTTTCTCCCTGGTCTTTTCATTCATGGGGATTTTTACAGGAAAAAAAGAAGCAATAAACCCATTTGATGGATTCTGTGTCACATTTGTCTAAAGCTTACCTTTGTCCTTTCAGAGTCTATAGTTCCCACATCCTGCCAATCACCAGGAGATTCTGCAATATCCTCAGCCTTACAGCACTCCTTCCAGTCAAGGTACTGTAGAGAGTGTCCTGTCTGCCATGTCAGAAGATGAGGAAATCCATTAAACCCAGGTTTACTATATTCACTCAGATTTTTTGCACATTTTTTCAAAATTAATTACAATGCACATAAACTACATTACTGACACAAAAAGAGAGAAAATTTAAGATTTAGCTCAGAAACCTTGTGTTGAGCGGCTCTCCCACACTCCCTACGTTGCTGCTCTAAAATCGGGCCCCTGAGGGTGCCGGTCATTTTTCCAGCTCAAGGTCTCCGCACATATTCTTTCTTCTCCCTGAAATGGTGTTAACCTGCTGGCACAATCTGAAACAAGCATAGCTTTTGTTTCTAGGAGAAGCCTTCTGAGATCTGTCTGCCCAAGTGAAGGCTCTTCTAAAAGAAGATAATGTTCCCCTTTTCTTTTAATTATACAATAATGCAATATGCAGTTATTTTTGAAGCAAATATTTAGGCTGTTTTTAGATATTAATTGAAATGATTCTATTACTGGTATTCATAAGAAAATCTTTAAACCAGAAATATGCATCACGTCTTAGGTGGTATGGGCAAAGTGTTCCTATGGAAAAGGCAATGTACAAAAGAGCTCCATGGTGGACTAGGAATGGTCTGTTCAAAAACATACCTCTGAGGGAATTCAAAGAGATCATCATTGTATTCATGAATGGGTAGTCTCTTTTCTCTTCTGGGTCTTACCTTGGAACCACAAAGAGAACTGAGGGATAAAGGGACAGTGCCCTAGGGCCAGCTTGCTATTGACCAACTATTGCTATTGACAGAGGTACTTGGTCTACAGATGAAAGTGCACAAACAGAAATGTCACCTTGCTTAGAGGATTGTTCAATGGTTGACATAAGACTGATTTACAAAAGTCAAAGCAGCTCAGACCAATAAGCTGGTTTCTGTGATTTTCCTTGCAGTGATAAAAGGATTGAGCAATATCAAAAAGCCACTACTTTGGTTTCCTTCCTGAATGATGGGGGGGGGGGAATGGTTTGGCCCTATGATCAGGCAAATAATAATGAAAACCTAAACTATTCAAGAGATGCCTACCTAGAACATAACCCTGTGGAGACCACTGTGGGGACTTAAAGAACATCTTAGGTAGGGAGGAATTGAAAGAATATTAAGAGCAAATGGCAGAGCATGATCAGAATCACTACAATAAATGAATGTTTAGAAGGTCAAGGAGGATCAGTTAGCCTGTGGCTGTTGCATCATTAGAGAAAATGGTTTTCGCAGAAGGCTGCATTGTGTACATTCATTGTGATCTATAGTAACAAGTTTGGAATTGATCCTATAAACAGAGAATGACCAATGTGTTTTGAACAAGACAGTAAGATAACTCACAATTTTAATGCAAGTCTCTATCTACTCTTACAGCAAAGCCTGTTGTGGGAGACGTAGTGACATACACAATGGCTTGGCAGGGCCCTTACATTCTCAGTGAGCTTTAAGGTGCTCTCACGACTATTCTAGTGCTGGAGAAGGACTTTATAATTGGGTGCTCTCAAAGTTACTTCAGGCTTAATATTTATTAGAAGGTCTACCAACAGACTGAAAGCATCAATGCTCATGGTTCCAGTTCACTATAGTGAAAAGACACTGGCTAAAATCAACCAAGGGAAGAGAGGCATAAGGCAAAGTGGAGAAGGTTCCACATAAATGTTCTGGTTGTTCTCATCTGCTGGAGCCATGGATAACGTGAACCTCTCCCAAAAGTGATGTGTGATAATACCCAAGGACCATTGCTAAGCAAAGGTGATTACTGGAGCCTTGGAAGCAATAATTTCAACCATTAATTTTAATCAATGAGCAGAAGATTCCATGGCATCTAGTGAGTTCTTACTTAAAATTAGTTGAATGGATTTGAGAAATCAAGGATACTGAGGTCTGAGATAGAAAGCTTAGACCTAGATATCAAGAGGCTTGCATTCCAATAGAAGACACAAGGAAATAAGTGTCATGTGATGAGTGAGAGATGAACCAAACATTTAGAAACCAAATGCAGTATGGAGAAAAGAGAATGTTCCTTAGAGAAGAGGATGCCTTGTGTTAAGTAAAATGTTGGAGGTGATCCAAGAGAGAAGGAGGACAAAGCACTCCATGTAGGGGACACATAGCAATACATACAAATACAAGGAAAAGTATGACACACTAGTGGAAATAAAACAATTACTTTATGAAAATAATAAAGAAAAAAGTGTAAATAGGATGCCTAAAAGGTAGATCAGAAAAAAAACTGGTAAAAGTTTTCAAAGTTTATACTATACCGTCAGCACAGATCAAAATTATTGACACCTTCTAAACTAAAGAGGAGAATACTGGCACTTCAGAAAGACCATTAATAATGGTGTATAGATTGAGTTGGAAAGAAATGTCAAGACCAAGGAAGATACACTTTTAAAGAATATGAAGGCAAAACAATCTGAGAAAAAGAAATACTCAAAACCTAAACTTAAACAGAAAATGGTGAGGAGTATTGAGTGGAACTGAAATCTGGGCTAAATGGAAAAACAGTAGGTCACCAGGACTTGCTGATTAAGAGTGTAAAGAAGTAATTGAGGAAGACATTCAGGGGCCTGGTACTGACAACAGTTACATGCTGAAACAATAAGTCTTTATTGGCAGAGTTCAAGTGGGAGACAGGCAGGAATTCAAAAGCTTGGAGGGGCAGGGAAGAATCATTACTGGACCTTGTAATTCTGAGTTAGATCATGAAAGAATGATGTCCCACAGGCAACCAAAGCAAAATGCGGCAACTCAGAGAAAATGTGGTCAGAAAGCAATGTTTTAAATACTAGAGCTTTGTAATTTGAACCTGGTTAAGTTCTTGTGTTTTAAAGTCTCACTTTTGAAAGATTTCCTATCCTTTTAGGCAGTTGTATGCCAGCTTACAAATGTACAGACAAATGCACACCCACTATTCCACACACTTGTGAGCGCGCACACACACACACACACACACAGAGGATTCACATCCATAGAATAGACCTGACGGTGTACTTAGGGATCCATAGCATTCAATGTGGATTTCTGTGTGTCACATCAACAAGAAGGCTAACTAGACAAAATATCTAGTGCATCATCACAGAATGACAAAATATCAACTTTATTCTCTTCTAGCAGTAACCATGTTTGATTTTTAGTCAAGAAAAAAATCAAATGAGTGACCTTTCCTCTGTCAGTAATTTCTGCACCACATCATGAATGGCTCTGAGGATTTCAAATATGTGGACAGCATTTCTGGAACCTTAGGCTTTATTGGCACAGATGCGTTTGGTAATGTCAGTCTCAAACTCCTCTTTGCAATTTGAAATTTTCATTGTACATTTTAAATGAACACATAGCACCACAGTAGCACACAGATTCCACGGATGCCACAGTTGTGGGGAGAAAAATTACAAATGATAAAAGAGAAGGGCTACAAGGTCAAAAGACATTTTTCTGGAGAATCTTGCAATATACCAAGTGATGCCTTGGGCAGGGGCAGGGGAAGAGCTGTTTGAGAAGCCAGCAGCTGCTGTCTGTAATGCTGCTTCATTACTGCAGTGGAGCAGAAACAGGGCATCCTTTTGCCTTTCTCTCCACTGATGGTATCAATGGAACACTAATGGAATTCGTATAGTCTACTGGTGCAGTGTAAATTTAGCCTGAGTCAATCTTATATTAGCTATTATAATACTTTTTATAAGACTAGAGAGGAATCTTTTTTAAATTACATATATATATATATATATATATATATATATATATATATATGCTTTGTAGAAAACACCCCTCCAGTCCATAATAAATAAGTCGTCAGTATAGTCTTCCTTTACATGTTTTTTATCATTAGAACTGTGGGCAGAACTGAAACCTAAATTAAAACTCTCATTAATAAGATTGTTTCACAGAAATGTCACATGGCCTTTCTCCACTTAACAAAGCCCAGGCGCTTTTATTGCTGTTCCTTATTGATCTCACTTATTTAATTCTCCCTTAACAAAAAATCATGCCCGGCTTTTGCTTGTCCTTTTATTTTGTTAGCAAAATAGGCCAGGCTTCCAAAACCAACAAAGTCATGCAAATCACTTAAGCATTTCTGTCTCGTCTTTAAACCATGTCCAAACTATGATCTCAGGGTTGTCCATTTGTATAAGAATTTCTGGACTAGACAGGAGCCCAGATGTTTCAAGTGGATTTGCAAATGGCAAAGTCCTGCCTGTTGGATCTGCCTGCAAATCTATTTGCAAATGTAAATCCTTTTTCCAAACAGATAAGTTTTTTTTTTCCAACAAAAATCTTTGAACAAAGCAGAATGCCCATGGAATGTACGTGTCTGTGTGATGCTCCTGTGTACTTGTAGGTGAGGACTTCCGTATCTTCCTAGTGAAATCTCAGAGATGATAAGACAGGAAGATGAAACCTATTTTCAAAGGGCACTGGCGGCCTTCTGCCATCTTGGGGCAACAATGCTGAGCAGTTCAGACCTCCTCCTTTCTCCCTGTGTGAACTCGCATGGAGTCTGTGTCCCTGACCATCCATATCCAACATCGCATGGAGTCTAGATGTTGGGTGCAGCTTTCCACAATCCCTGCCCCATGAGACCATCATTCTGACCTCACTTTTTTCTTACCTTCGACAAAAGCCACAGGAAATGCAACCACACATTACTCTATCATTGCTCATGTAACTCAGTGAACCTTACCTACAGCTCCGTTGCATGTTCACTGGCTTCCTTCCTACTTCTCACATTCCTCTAACACAACAAATTGGTCTATACTAAGAGTCACTGGTGAGGGAAAAGCACAGCCAGCTTTCAGTCCCATGTCCCACACCTTCTCTGTGTACCTTTTACTACTGCCCTGAAACTAGGCTGGACTCTGGCAACAACTTCTGTGTGTTGTCTGCCATACTCCAGACTTTTTCTCCTTGATATCCATTCCTTAGCACTTTTGTGAAAATGATTTCTTTGAACTACAAATCTAACCTTGTCATCAGTACCTCTCAACACTATTCGACCCCTTACTCAGAAGGTACTCTGGAAGCCCTATGCTATAATTATGTCTGTTTCTCTGGCTTCTTCTCCTACTGCTTTCTTCTGAAAGCTAAGAAGTGGCTTTCACATGCAATCTTTCACATACAATATTAATTCGATGCCTTATGGATTATTGGGGTTTATTTATTTGTTTGTTTATTTATTTATTCATTCATGTTACATTCCAGTCACAGTTCCCCCACCCTCCTCTCCTCCCAGTCTCTTCCCCCTACCTCCTCACTGTTCCCATGCCCAATCCACTGCTTCTCTTCTTCTGTTTAGGAAAGGGCAGGTCTTCCATGAGTATCAACAAAACACAGCATATCAAGTTGCAGTAAGACTAGGCACCTCTCCATGTGTGAAGGCTGGGCAAGGCTACTCAGTATGAGGAGTAGGGTCCCAAAAGCCTATAAACAAGTACAGTTGGAGACAGCCCCTGTTCCGAAAGTTAGAAGTCTCACAAGAAGACCAAGCTACACAATTATAACATATATGCAAAGGTCAGTCCCCTGCAGGCTCCCTGGTAGTCAGTTCAGTCTCTTTGAGGCTCTATAAGACCAGATTAGTTGATTCTGTGAGTGTTTTTTTGTGGTGTCCTTGACCCCTCTGGCTCCTACAATCCTTTCTCCCCCTCTTCTGCAGGATTTTCCAAGTCCTGCCTAATGTTTGACTGTGGGTCTGCATCGGTTCCCATAAGTTGCTGGATAAAGCCTCTCTGATGACAATTAGGGTAGGAACAAATCTGGTCACAGGAGATGGCCAGTTTAGGCTATGTATCCACTATTGCTAAGAGTGGGGTCATCCTTGTAGATTCCTGGGAGATTCCCTTGTTCCAGGTTTCTACCTGACCCTGAAATACTCCTCAATTCCAGTCATCTCTTTCAGTACTCTCCCACCTCCTCTGCCCACCCAAAGGATTGCTCATGTTCCAGTTCCCACCCACCCACAGTCCACTAACAAAATTGTAGCTAGAGTTTTCCTGCCTTGCCCACAGTCAGGACAAATCTCTATCACCCGCTGGTCCACAGCCGCTCAGACCCAACCAAGTAAACACAGAGACTCATATTGCTTACAAACTGTATGGCTGTGGCAGGCTTCTTGCTAACTGTTCTTATATCTTAAATTAATCCATTCCCATAAATCTATACCTTGCCACATGGCTCGTGACTTACCGGCATCTTCACATGCTGCTGGTCATGGCAGCAGCTGGCAGTGTCTCTCTCTGTCTTCCTGTTCCCTCCTTTCTCCTCTCTGTTAGTCCCACCTATACTTCCTGCCTGGCCACTGGCCAATCAGTGTTTTGTTTATTGACCAATCAGAGCATTTGACATACAGACCATCCTCTTCTCATAAGCTTGCTAGGGATATTTTCTATCTACTATCCAACTGGTCCAAGTTCAATTCTCCTGTATCTAGTACAGAGACATATACAGTCATACAGGATGACAGAAACACACAGACACACAGACACACACACACACACACACACACACACACACACACACACACACACACACATACACATACACACACAGTCTATGTTTCTGCCCACCCTTCACAGTGTAATGTAACATTTTACATAGTCTTGGTCAATGTTGCTGTAGCCCCAGACTATACTAAGAGGCTTTTCTTTACCCCTTCAGCATTTGGGCATCTCTTTAAAATATCCACTAAATCTCTGTTGTCTTTGTTATATCGTGAGTTCTTCATTGGAAAGGACCCTCTCTTTCTTCTTAATTTCCTCAGGGCTCCGATTTTGCCACCAAATCAGGGGTTGTGGGAGTAAGGAATTCACAGCAAATGTCTATTGATGTAACATAAACAAGTTTCATGGGTGTGTACTCAATACTTAGATCTTAGAAGAGTATGGCTTTTGTGAATAGAGGCCATAGCATTTTGAAGACAAGAGCTTTAAAGCTAAAGGAAGCAAGCACACCTCTCTGTCCTCAGAGTGTCTTACAAGATTATTTGGTCAGTGTGTCAGGAAATTGATGAGATGTAATAGTTAATACTGTAACTAGCCATGCAATGCCATAGTGAAAGGGAAATACGAAAACAGAAGAGTGTCTTAGGAAGAGTTTCTGAGCACACATTTATTGTTAAGAAGCCTGGGGCATTATTTAACATGAAGCCAAATAAGGTGCTTATTCAATCAAAGAAAAAAAAATCATTTAAGTTGATATATTATCATAAAAAGAAGAGGAATGCTGGGCAGTGGTGGCACACGCCTTAAATCCCACCACTCAGGAGGCAGAGGCAGGTGGATCTCTGTGAGTTAGAGGTCAGCCTGGTCTACAAAGCGAGAGCCAGGAAAGGCTCCAAAGCTACACAGAAAAACCCTGTCTCAAAAAACCAAAAAGAAAAAAAAAGAGGAATACCTAAATTAACTGACTGATGCCTTAGAATGCCTTTTAAAAGCCACTAATAATAATAAAAATAAATAATAATAATGACAAAGCAGACATCTACTGTTTGAAGGCCACAGGTCCTTCCGTTGTGTTGGAAGGTGGAGATCAACACCAGAGGGAGATCTATCCTGGGTCCAGGGAAGCATCTAAATGTGAAAATACAACTTGCACACTATTTAAAATGAAAAATATTGTAGAAAGACTGATTTAGGTGAAGATTTTAAAGCAGTTTAACACTCTAAGAACTTTTTTTTCCATCTTGGCTAAGACAAAATTGCAAATGTTACCATCTTTGGAAATCTTAAGAACTAAGTCAGTGTGTCCACAGATCTGTTGCTTTAATCTCATGTGTTTGACCAGACAATGAATGCTTACCTAAGATAACCTAGTACCATTTTCTAAATTGACTCACATATTGGAGAAAACTCACATATGTGCTTTTATGATCTTTGTGCTACTTGAAATAAGACATTCCTGCTGGAAATTCTTGGCTGTGGGAAGAATTCACATGTTCAGGATCTGGCCTGACTTTTCCACAAACACTTTCTTATAACTTAAGGGCTATTTATTTGTTTATTTGCTTTTTTACCATGTAGTTATACAAACCCTGCTTGATTTGAAACTCCCGGAATAGACCATGCTGGCTCTGAACTCGCTAAGGTCCCCCTGACTCTGCCTCCTGAGCGTTAGAGACACAGGCACATGAGACCGGGCACAGCTGATATGTTTAGATTATACCTATGTTATCAAAACAAATTCTAACTGAAATACGACGATAGAATTAATAATAATGTAATTCTGCTGGGAAATATGTTGAAGGCCTGATAATATTATTATCATTTTTTTCAGATGGCATTACTTACTTTGTTTAGATGCAACAGAAATACAAACAGTCCACAGAACAGAGTGAGGGTGACAACACTGTTAGAAAGGACGGGGGTTAAACCCAAGCAAGACACCCCTCCCCAACTGTCTCCCCACAAAGAAGACAAAACATTCCTCATTCTGCAGAATGAGGTCATGCAATGTACTCAGTTCAGGGGTGACCAGAAAAGAACCCTAGAAATATGGTGTGTCTTTTATTTTCTTTTAATCTCCTAGTAGAAACACTAAACCATTTCTCATGTAGATGATTAAATTGCATTACATAGACCAAAAATATCTCTAATATATTCTAACTTTATAGATAGAATTTCCAGATGAGGTGTTGTGGGCAACTGGCAAGAATCACTGAATTCAAAGAGACCTTTAGGTGCCAGGTAGTGCTGGCGCAGGCCTTTAATCTCAGCACTCAGCACTCGGGAGGCAGAGCCAGGCAGATCGAGGCCAGCTTGGTCTACAGATCGAGATCAAGGACAGGCACCAAAGCTACACAGAGAAACCCTGTCTCAAAAAAAAAAAAAACAAACAAACAAACAACAACAAAAAAAAACGAGAGAGAGAGAGAGAGAGAGAGAGAGAGAGAGAGAGAGAGAGAGAGAGAGAGAGAGAGAGAGAAGGACCTTTAGGCTAGGGGAAAGCCCTTGGCCTCTAGCAGTGTTCATTTGACTGTGTCCAAGTTCTCAGAACTGTTACCTGGCCCAGTGCCTGGAGGATATGCCAGCTAGCTGCTCCTAGGTGATCAACTAGTTCAGACTTTGCCTTGGGTGAGGTAGGGGAGTCTCCCTGACTATGCAAATGCCCACTACTTTGTGCTAAAATCTCTAGAACTTTGAATTGGATCCAAATAATGCCTTGCCTTGATGGGGAGGGGTGTCACACACTGAAATTCTCTCTCATCTTTTAGGTGTCGCCTCATCCAGAGACAATGCCTGCCAGCTCCCTTTAAAGTGTCGGGTATCTGCCAGGCAAGAATGGACTCTCTGAGCTAACCAGAATCTTCTCCATCCAGTGCCCAGACTTAGCCTCTGCAGCACCTACTTGTCTTCATTTCCAAGAGTCTTTGTGTGATTAAATCAATATCAAAAATATCTCCAGGAGAGCTCTAGTCTCAACATTAGGGAGTTCTGAGACTATGATTCTTACTAGCTGTGCAAACAGGGCTGGATGAGGAGCCTCCCATCTGGGGAGGACAACCAAACCGCAGAGAGAGCCACTGTCCTCTCTCCCAAGCCCTGCTAGGACCCATTTGGCAAATGCGGTGAAGGACAATGGTACCTGCTCTTGCTGGGGGAGGAGGAAATACAGAGCTGTGAACTCAGAACAAAAGAAAAAGCCTTCGGAGCCAACCACATACCAGTCTGCAGTTGATATAAAATAAGTGAAGCATGAAGGGACGGAAGTGCGTCTAGAACCCTCTTTTCAAGCGTGTTACATTGAGTAGAAACAGTGCTAGGCATAGAGGGTAGAGAGTGGAAAGATCGGGCAGAGCACAGGGCCAAACTGCTCCCCAGGGAGAGCATGTTCCTTGCCCAGAAGAGTGGGATACATCTAGGGGAATGCTGAGGCTTATACTGGAGTAATCCAGGCATAGGAAGTCTACTCACTGTCGACCTTGTTCATGGTTTCCCATCCTGGACCCAAGCCAAGTCATGCTGACTTGGAGGCAGAGGGAGAGGGAGAGGGCCTTGCTTGCTCACCACAGTCAACCATATCCTTTTTGCAGGGAGGTCAACTGATCAGGACCCAGCCCTGGGCAGACGATGACATGATGTTTGGTTCTTTCTAGGCCCTTGTCTTGGGCCTGAGCTGGTACTAAATAGAGCAAAAGGACAGTACCATGTTGCAACCAAGCTTTATTATTTCTCTGCAATCTGGTAATTAACATTCCAAAGTCTTGTACCATATGGAACTCAGTTGTTCAGAGATTTATGAACCCTCAAGAAATTTGAGAGTTCCTTCCTTTAAGCTGGAAACAAAATATCTTTGTAAATTGTTTAGTTTTAATTAGTATGTCTGTTTGTGTGTTTGTGCATGTGTGTGAATGTATGCACACCAAGGATCACATGTTGTACCAGAAGACAACTTTCAGGGGAATTGTCTACCCTCAACATGGGACCCAGTAATCAAATGAAGGTTAGTGTAGTTGGCAGCAAGCACGTTTATCTCCTAAGCCATTCCACTGGCCTTTAAAATTCCTTATTTTTTGTAAAGATGCAAAAAAAAAAAATGAAGCAAATAGCAACCACAACATGACATGTGTTCATTATAAGCAGTTGCTTTAAATCAATATATTTGGCTTATTTTGAGTGTCTTAGTTGGTTCATTTGTTTTCGAGTATTAAAAGGTACAATCACACAACTGAAGATTCTGTCATTTTTTTAAGTAAAGAGAGAAGATATATCAACTGAAAGTGTTAATGTTCTTTTCTAAGGTGTTGTTAACTTCTCCACAAAATAGTTGTCAATTACAATAGAGCAGCATTAACTTTTACAGAAGTCAGATGTTACCAACATAGTAAGCTCAGCTGTTTCTAAGAGGTGCAAAGCTTCAATTGACCACATCCATAGCTCACACCTGCAAATTAACATGGTAAACACCCTCGGACATGCAAATGATCCTTGACCGAAAATCAACTCATTCTACAAACATGAGAAAGGAAAAAAAAAACACCATTTGGGGGGAAAGGGAGAGAAATCATTGTCAAATACCTGTTTTAGTGCCCTCTCAAGATGTAGAAATGCCAAGTTGCCAGCAGAAATAATTTTGGGTAAGTATTTACAGGAGGGATATTGCATCTTGGTAAAGTGCAAATGCATAATGGAATTATTTGTCATTTTTTTTAAGACTGACATTGTATCTCCACATTCTCATGGTTAGTTTTGGAAACCTAGACAAGATTAAACAGCATGACTTTATTATTTGAGTGAAACTAATCTGGTACTTCCAAAAGATTTGTAGAGTAAAAGAAAAATAAGCTTGCAGTTTAGTGAGCTGTAAACTAACCACTGTGACGGAACAAGCCAAAGTATGCTATTAAAGGCACCTGATGGGTAAACACATAATTTTAAAATGCAACACCCAAAATAATGACTACGTTTCTCAATACAAAAAGAAATACACTCCTTCCTCCCAAAGCCCCAGAGTATGCTGTGTTCAAAAATCAAAAAGGTCAGGTACTAAGTACTTCAGCAATGCCATTGCCACAAGGATCAGGATTGGACTCATACTTGAGGTCTTAGGTGAAATGAGTTTGACGGATTAGGTTCCCTTCCTGGCTGTCAGTACACTACATAAAAAACACTACACACATAGGGCTTAGTGAAACTAGCTGGTTTCTGCACAGGAAAATTCCTTGATAGAGTTAGCATGAAGACAAATGAACTGCTATCCCCTAAGAAAGGTGTCCCTTTAGGTTAGGCTCCAGGACAGCAACACCAAACAGAAAGTGCTCTTGACTCTGTACAGCTGACAGACTCATTACCTTTGTAAATACCAAGGCTCAGCTTTGAGTGCTTGGATTTCTCCCTGGCTTCTAGAAAGCACTCTTAACATACCAATTACTGAAATAATAAAGAAATTAAAATGAGAGAAACAAGGGTGATGTAAACAAATCCCCGTCATTGCCTGGCATCAGTGTTTAAATTTTCTCCTTTACTATTATTATGCTTAAACTCCCACTATTTATTCAATACCCTTTAAATGTGCCACTGTTGGATTCCAATACATGATGAAGTCTATAAGATACTATTTTCCTTAACAGGTAGGAAAATGAAACCACACATTGGATTAATTATAAAGTGGTAATGGCAGGATTTGAAGTAACACCTCCCAGTGTCGAATATGCAGCCCTGCATCTTTTCATGCAGAATTATTTACCTGAAAACTATTTTGTTTATGAAGCCATATATTTGGTATTTTTCTTTAGCTGTTGATTATTTTCTTTCATTTTATACCTTCTAATCACCTCATGACAACAAAATATATTTACAATAAATAATACATTAAACATCTTTATATACTGTTTAATTTTCTCTCGCTTGTATCATAATCATGATGTTTTATGTATAATTATATTTTTCAATATTCATTTAAATGACTACAAAACATTTTATTATATAGAATACATTAATGTTCATCTTTTTAAAAATATAAAATAGTCTAATTATATAAATATTTTACTCATTACCATCATTACCTAAGGTTCTGTAAAAACCATGCCTTCCTCTCCCAGGAGGCTGGCGTTTCCTGTAGGTATTTCCTTGTGATCTTTTTTTTTGTTGTTGTTGTTTTCGAGACAGGGTTTCTCTTTGTAGCTTTGCGCCTTTCCTGGAGCTCACTTGGTAGCCCAGGCTGGCCTCGAACTCACAGAGATCCGCCTGGCTCTGCCTCCTGAGTGCTGGGATTAAAGGCGTGCGCCACCAATGCCAGGCTCTTTCCTTGTGATCTTGAGTTGACAAATATACATCAGTAGACTCAGATTCATATCTGATGCATTGTACATGCTCTGCTTTTCAATACTGCTGCCTCATGTATTCCCAGCCGCCTACCATAGCACAGCCACCAGCCTTATATACTGTTGCTTCAGCCCACAACCTTCTGTTGCCTGGGCACAGCCAATGCATCCTGGTCAGCATAGGTTTCCTCAAGTGGCCTCTGCCATGGGACCAGATCAATCTGTGAATCTCCAGAGAGTCTAACCTCTCTTGCCCATTGACAACCATAGAGAAAGCTGGGGATCTGCTTCCAAAGTTGCCATTAAAGAAGCAGAATTTGATTGTAAGGGGTATTGGTGGTGAATAAATGGGGGAAATAGATACAAGGGAGCTATGTAAATAAACTCTGCAACTCAAGGTCAATTCCAAAGGCTCTGAGGCTTGCTGATTTGTGGCCTACCCAGAAAAAATTTTCATTTCAAGCAGGTATTTCTAGCAATCAATCCATTGTCTTTTTATAGCTTCTCACAAGGTAGCAATCATTGTCTTCCACTGAGATAAACCCGTATTATTTTTCCTCTTGCTATTTGTTTTATCCTCAACGTAAGACACTTGTATCAGAAAACCCAGTCCAAGAAAATAAGCACAGTGATGTGTGTTTATTAAAGAAGTGGAATAGGGCAAACATTAGGCAGAATGTCATGGGAGCACCCATTCTCTAATAAGCAATAAGGGGAAATTAAAAATATCCCATTAGTTAAAAATGAAAACATGATAAATCAAAATACATAAGAAATCAAAACAATATTCATAAGGAATTTTGTTTTAAATAGTTGGGAGAGCTGCAACCAAATATTAACTTTTCATTTAAAATACTAAGAATATTGAGGGAATCACCATGATATTTTCCATATCTATTCTGATCAATGTTCTCTCCAAAAGATGTGGTGAAAATACACAATGTGGAATTATTCTGCCACTTGACTAATACTCATTTTCTGACTTTGTTTCCTTGCTGTTAGTGAATCTGAACCCCTTTAATACCTGTTAATCATCTGAAAATCCTCCCTGGAGAAATGTCTGTTCAAGTACCTGCCTGTTGTTTCAGCAGATTATTTTGCCATCGAGTTGTGTAACTTCTTTACATAGTGAGAATATAATCTGTCCCCATGATGTTCAATTTACTGTTCACAAACTCTGTCCTTAGATGTAGCATCACTATATATACTTTTTGGTGTCACACTACTTCAGATGTCATAGCGATTTACTCCTATTTTTTCTTCTAGGAGTTGTAAACTTTAACTTTCAATCAATTTGAGTTGACTTTTGTATACAGGAAATGAAAGGCATCCGGTATGCTTTTGTTTTCTCTTTGTATGAAGATGTATAGTTTTCCAATACCACTTGTCTTTGTCTACTGTTTATGTACGGTGCTTTTCTCAAAGACTAGTTGCCCATATACGTGTAGATCGTCTCTAGGAACTGTCAGGTTTAGTAATAGATATGTCAGTTTCATATCTGTATTATGCTTTTCTTTAATTTATGAAATTACACTATAATCACATCATTTCCCTTTCCCTTTCTTCCCTCCAAACATTCTACTGTACCCCTCCATGCTCTCTTTGAAAGTTGTGGCCTCATTTTTCATTAATTGTTGTTGCATACATCTGCCATTGTATGCAAGTAACCATATGGAGATATTTACACAATATGAAGATTGCTCATGGTTATTTTCATATATTCTGACAACCTGTACTTTTTAATTTATACATTTAATCCACTTACATTTAGAATATTTGCCAGAAAAGCACTTATTTAGACTAGTTTTCCATTAGTTTTCTGTATGGTCTATGTTTTTCTTTCTCAATCCTTTCCATATTCCCTCCTTTTTGTATCTAATTTATTCATACATTGTATAATTTAGTTATTATTTTTATTCTTATATATTTCAAGTATTTCTTTAATGGTTATATTGAATTTCACACTTAATATCTGAACCTTATAGCAACTCAGTTTCAATAATACATTCTTCATGGCATTTAAATGCTCTTTTATGTTAATTGGTCCTCTACCTTTACAGTTACCATTTCAGTAAATGTCTTTGGACATTGTAAGCCAATTAACCTCAATTTTTAGTTATTGTTTTCTGTATTTACCTGTTCCATTATACAGAAACACAGAATTCAAATTAAGAGCCATATAATACTTTAGCTTTTATACTTTGCTAAAGAATTACATCTACAATTATTCTTTACTTGTTTTCTCTCTGCTGACTCGAAGTAACTTCTAGGTGTCTTTTTATTTTAATCTAAGAAATTACCTTCCTCATTTCTTATATTATAGCTCTACTTTTGAAAAACTCTTTCAGTTCCTATTTATCCAAAAATATTTTTAATTTTTCCATTCTTGGAGGAAAGTTTTAAAGTTATAAGAGTCCTGGCTCACGATTTCTCCACTTTGGGACTTCCATTGTCTGACAAATGTCTTCCAGCCTCCATAATGACTAGTCTAAAATCAGTTGTAAATTTTATGGCAGCTCTCTGAATTGGGTAAGTTACTACTCTTTTAAGTCTCTCAATTTTTATTTTTGTTTTTGGCCCCATATAATTTAACTATATATCTTCTCTATTTCTTTAAAATTCCAACTTGGTGTTCCTTGAGGTGTTTGATTGTGTGTATCTGCCATTAAATTTGAAAATTTTCGGGGTGTAATATGCCCAAATGTATCTCATTTTGTTGATAGTGTCTTTCCCTTGAACTGACATAGTTAATATGTTTTTAATGGTGCCTCAAAGAGTTCTTAATGCTTTTTCATTTGTTCTTATATTTTTCTTCCCCCACACTGGATAATTCCAATTGCATATTTCCACACTCAATAATTTACTGCTCATTCAAGGCTTCTATTGAAAACTTCTAGAAATTTTTTTTAGCATTTATCCTTTTTGTTTCTGTTGCACAAGTCCTAATTGGTCTTATAATAAAAACCTGGAGCCAGATATCAGGGTAAATGCTGAAAGATCAGAGGAAATAAGCCACGGCTACTTCTCACCTCGACAACTCCTCAACCAAAAGGGGAAGAACCTGTCTCCATGAATCCTCAGCAGAAAGGGGTGAGTTCCTGTCTCCTCTCTCCTTATATTCCTTTCTCTTCCCAGCCATATCACTTCCTGTCTCAACCTTCCTTGTGCCGTAATTAAAAGCTTGTGACTCCCAAGAACTGGGCTTAAAGGTGTGAGCCACCACTGCCTGGCTCTGTTTATCTTTTAGACAGGATTAATCTCATGTAGTCTAGGGTGGCCTTGAACTCACAGAGATCCAGACTGATCTCTGCCTGCCAAGGCTAATATTGAAGATGTGTGCCACCACTGCCTGGCTTCTATGTTTAATCTAGTGGCTTGTTCTGTTCTCTGATCTTCAGGCAAGTTTTATTTGTTAGAGTACAAACAAATTATGACCACATGTTTCCATAATTATTACTTGATTCATTTGGATAATTTCTCTTAGTTTATTGATATCCACTGTATTCAATGTTATACATGTTTGGGGGCTGCTTTTTATAAAAATCAAGTAATGCATATAGCCAAAAATGCCCAGTAATGAATGAAAGTCTGAATAATTTGTAACACTTATATACCCTCATACATATGAAGTGCTATTATTAAGAAATAAAAATAAACATATTGATTTAGAGGAAATCTAGCAACACTGTATAGATTCAAATAAGCCAGACACTAAAGTGCACATTGTAAAATTCAGTTTATAGGAAATGTGAAAACTATGCAAATCTGTAAAATTAGAAAGCAGTTTGTGGATAACGGGAATGCTTTTTGTGGCTTGCAGGGAATGGGACAAGGTGGGAAGGTGATATGAGTACTCCTGAGCATTGAATATTTTTTGCAATGATAAAAATGTCAAAACCATGAAGAGGTACTTGTTCTTCAACATTTTGAATAAATTTAATAGTTTTTTTTTTTTTTTTTTTTTTTTTTTTTTTTTTTTTTTTTTTTTTTTTATTGTATGAGCTGGGCATTGTTGTGGTGCATGCCTTTAATTCCAGGCCTCAGCAGGCAGGGCAGGAAGATCTCTGAGTTTGAGACGAGTTTGATCTCAGAGTGAGTTTTAGGACAGCCAGGGCTACACTGGGAAACCCTGTCTTGAAAAACAGAGAGAGAGAGAGAGAGAGAGAGAGAGAGAGAGAGAAGGAAGAGGAGGAGGAGAAGGAGGAGGAGGAGGAGGAGGAGAAGAAGAAGAAGAAGAAGTAATAATAGTGGTAAATCTTCTTAAAACAAATTATACTGAACCCAGAAGGCAAACTGAAAATACAAAAACTGGCACAATACATATTTTTTCCAGGTGCATAGGAAATCTCTAGTAAAACAGCATATACAAACCACACACACAAACCAGAAAGTCATTTCACAGTGGCTTTAAACTAGAAATGATTTCTAAAGATGAAAGAATAAACAGTGAAACAAATGTACTCCACAAATGAATAAAATGTCATCTTATGTGTTTGTTTTATATAATATCCATATATTCATTTAGCAAACTCATGCTAGAAACTGAATAAATGACTCCTGAAGTCTCATGGTGTGGAATCATAATACGACTGTCGTGTCTATGATGCTTTAATCCGTACACTATTGACAATGCTGATATGGATGCCCTCAACTGTTAGAAACACTAATGATGGTAAAGTCTGTGATCCTAACATGAGCCTGTTCAACTCTGCTTTGTGTCAATGTCAGAACATCTTACTTTCTCCAACTGTTTTGTGCTGTACAAGTATGGATTAGTGTAAAGCACAAAACTGATGAAAAATTATGAATGAAAGGACACTCAGAAAATACTTCAGATTATAAACTAGAGATATACTATATACTGAAATGAAAGTGTAAAATTGGGATTTTGGGGCAGCATCGGTGAATACATTAGCAAGCAACTTCATTTAAAGGAGATGCTGTAAAGCAAGTATGTGGTGTGCATCTGAATTCTCAGTTAGTTAGGGGCCTGAAGAATGAGGATCCTGGATTCCCAGAGTTTGAGACTGTCTCCTATTCAAATTTCTTCCTATTAGCTATCTACTATATTCAAACTATATTCAAAGTCCTCCTCCTTGCCTTGTGCTTTTGTTCCATCCTTCATCTATCTTCAGGACAATCCCTCCCATTTCCTCTGAGCTTGCTGCCACCTCCAGATTCTCTGCATATTTGTGCAGTCTGACTCAGGTAACACTGCTGCAGGACTATCTCCTTCATGACATCTTTGGAGTCTTAGCAGAGTGGGGCATGGTCATACCCACCTTTCCTCAGCTTTGCACATTTATTATTGTTTGTCTCTTTTCATTTTACAATAAATATCAGCCTTAGGAAGACATTAGACATGGTCTTAAATAAATTAATGAATGAATATACAAACAAAGGATTAAAGTTTTAACCTCCGAAACTGGGACCAGTCTTTATGTAGCATTAATGTTTGCACTTTCTCAAGAATTCTTGATGTTGAAATTGCAAGATGACAAATATAAACAGAAATAAAATTTACAAAAGATTGATTATCATTGGAATATCAAATTATTAATAATAAATAAATCACCCAGACTCTCTCAGTCTCACTGAACTGAGGCTGGGCAAGGCAATAATTTTTCAGTTTTTAAAAATTATAGGGGCTAAAGTTATAGTTTTTACATATTTTTGGAAAGTTTTAAATTAAAGCTTAAATGGATTTTTTAATAATTTTATTTAGTAGTAAAAGTTATTAGAACAACATACACAAACTTTGGATCAGACCAAAGATAAAAATAATGTCAATAAGGTTTGGATAAATTACTAATGATACAGTCTACATGGAGATGTTGGCAATTTGTTGAAGAGGTTTTAACCATTTCTACTCTACTTATCTATAACTTAAAAATATGATACCCAAATTCTTATCAAAAGAATACAGTTCTACTCCAGTAGGACACTTGGCAAAGGTCACCTCATTTCCCCAGAACATTCTGTCACCAATTCTACTTGGTCACAATCCATTTTCACAAAGAAATTATTCTTGTTTGGTCAACACACTACCTCAGAATTATTCAATGACTTCCCTACCCACCCATGTTTCAAAGGAAATACTTTGTAGGATCTGTAAGCACTCAAAAGCTTTTTCATCTTTCATGGTGTTATTTTCTCCTCTCTGAAACCATTTTCAGGTATTCTTCCCTTCCACAATCCCTATTGTAGCATGATTACTCTATTTCATGATTTTCCGGAGTACAAAGTCTTGTTCTCAGCTTTACACAGACACAAACTGACATCATAACTTCACCACTCAAAAGTGGAAAAAGCCATGAGGAGCTCGCTAGAAGTTAGTCTTTATTAGTAAAACAGCCTATGACAGTTAATATCATCAACATGACAGGATGTAGAATCACTTAGGAGATGTGCTTGTGATCATAATTATGAGGGATTATATAGATCAGGTAACTTTGGGAAATAATTTGTAAGGTTATTGCTAGATTGGATGAACTGAGTTGGGAAGACTCATCCTACAAGTAGGTGATACCATTCTTAGGGTTTGGATCTTGACTGCATTAAAAGGGTAACACTAGCTGAGCACCAGTGGTTATTGCTCTCTTCTTCAAGACTGAATATGCAACATGACCAGATGCTTTAAACATCTGCTGCCATAACTATGTCTCCATGATAAAAATTGTATCTTTGAACTGTGATCCAAAGTAAACTCTTCTTTTCTGAAGCAGCTGTTATGAATATTGTTTCTTATAGCAGCAAGAAAGTAACTGAGACACAGACATTTAATATATGAACTAATTATAGCAGGGTGTATTTGTTATTTGTTGTTGTTGTTGTTATGATAAACACAATGACCAAAAGGGAATTATAGAAGAGATTGTTTTGGCTTAAAGTTCCAGAAGAAGAGTCCATAGCAACAGGGCCCATGCATGCATAAAGCAGACAGCAAACTGAAAGGGTGAGGCTCTCCATACCCACCCCAGTGTGAACTTCCTCCAGCAAGGTTCCTTGTTTTGAAAGGTCCATAGTCTTCCCCAAACACAGCTACCATCTGGGGACCTGGTATTCAAATTCATGAGCCTATGGAGGACAGTTCCCATTCAAACCACCATATGGTTGTATAGTCATGCCCCACCAAGTCAAAGAAACATTTTGCCCATTTGCCAAATGCTACTGCTTCTTTTAAATGAGAATACATGTCTTTGGTAATCTGCATCTGGGTTGACTGGGACTTTCTATTTTAAGAAGACATACTAGCTTATAATAACCAAAAGGGAAATGATGCTTGGAAAGGGTTTTAGCGTTATGCATTAACAATGAATATAAGAAAAAATTTAACTTGGTACTTGGAGGCAGCAGTCAAAAACAGGCCTGGCATACAAAATAGAGTGACTGATGAGGGTTGTAATTAGATTATTTGGTCAATTACTTGATTCTTTGGTATTATCATTTCCTTTTTCTTTAGGGCCTTTGACATTCTCTCTTTTTTAAAAAAATCATTTATCCTTTGGTAATTCCACACATGAAAACAATGTGTTCAGATCATATCTACTCCACAGTTCCCCCCAATCATCTGCCTCTGATCCTCTTATCCTGCTTCAAACTTCCTCTCTCTCTCTCTCTCTCTCTCTCTCTCTCTCTCTCTCTCTCTCTCTCTCTCTCTCTCTCTCTCTCTCTCCTGGTCACACATGCATGTGTGAAGGGGGCCATTCACTCTAGCATGGTCAACCTACCATAGGCCAAACAAATAAATAAAATGTACTTTCCCTACCTTGATGACACCCACCAACTGCCAATGGTTCCTCAGCTAGGGCATGGGGCTTCATGGGGCTTCATGAGGCCCTTCCTGCTTCATATTAGTCTGCACTCTAGACTGACTGGATGATATGCAGGTCTTATACTCACCACCACAGCTGTGAGTTCATGGGTGTAAGGGCCCTGTCATATCTAGAAAGACATCTCTTAAAACATTATTTACATTCCTATATCAGCCTTTCTATTTGTTTATAACATTCCTGACATCTGAGACTTTGTCTTAGATGCTCCATGAGGTAACATTCTATACTTCCATATACAGAATAATTTACTGAGTTGAATTTCATAATATGTACCACATATGCAACATAGAATTAAGACATGTTATAAGATAAACTTTCTTTGTAATCAGCTTCATAGTAAAAAAAAAAAAAAAAAAAAAAAAAAAAAAACATGTGAACAGCTCTAATAGTACTTTTTCATTGAGATCACCAGCCTGCAAATGACAACATAGAGACTTGTTATTAATTATGGGAGTTTGGCCTTTAGCTTAGGCTAGTTCCCAACTAGCTCTTATAACTCAAATTCACCCATTTATAGTAATCTACATTCCACCACATGGCTCATGGCTGTTACCTCTTCTCGTGAATGCCTTGCTTGTTCTGCATCTCTTTGAGTCTCTACCCTTCTCCTTCCCAGAGTTCTTGCTGTCCTTGGAAGTTCCACATAACCTCTTCCTGCCTAGCTTTTGGACATTCTGCTCTTTATTAAACCAAGATATGTCTTAGCAAATACACAACTTTACAGTGTAAACAAATATTCTACAACATTTCCTCTTTTGTATAAATAAAAAGGAAAGGCTTTAACTCTACCACACTAAAACTATATATAATAAGAAAAATTATCAGGTAAGAATTACATTCACAATGTCCAGTTCATTAGTATTTGGCAAATTTGGAAAAAATACTCTATTATCTATTTTATCTTGATGAGTCCAAAGTTTTATACTTAAACCACTTTCTATCATAACTTGTTTTACCCATCCTAAAAATATCTTTTAGACCTTAAGACATTTTTTAGACAAACAACTCAAGGTTTTGTGTATCTCAAACGTTATAAACCTTACATTTCTTTTGTAAGTTTCTTTTTTGAATTTGGTAACAAAGAAAATGGTATAACTATCTAGACTTCAAATTCATTAGAGACCTGAGAAGGATATAATATTACCTGAGTAAACAGGAAGTGCAGAGTAAGCAACTTCCAAAACTACAGAAATGACAGAGACAACTGGCCCAAGGTTCCTCTGTAATGTTGGGGCATCCATCTTCAGCCTATAGGTTTAGAATACCTGACAAAAGTTTCTGTGAAGCAGGAATTTTGAAGAACTCTTCTACCTTGTCTTGTCAAAGTTTGGCAGTTGTCTTTTGTGTCCTGCTTATCCAGTTTGGACATCATACTGTTAGCAGTTGAGGCAATGGAAGTTTCTTGCCCAGTGGTTAACTTTGCCCCCCCCCCCAAAAAAAATATGAAGATTCTTCATTATCTTTTCAGAAGTAGGAAATCAGAATTGTCTCACTGTCATGAAAGTCTGTTACTAATATATCTTAAATGCCATATTTTGTAGGTCTCTGAAGTGTTGGAAGACTATCTGTCTATCTAAAAATATATCCCTGTTTGACCTGGAAAACATACCTAACATGACTACAAATTTGATTGTTAGATGACTAACCACTAGCCTGTACTTCTTGATTATCCTAAATAGTGTGTAAGAATAACTTTCAAGGACTAGAAATTTACATAACATTGTTAAATGAACTGCATATGTTTCTACATATATACAGTGTATCATATATAGTATATACAGTATAACACACATATACAATATAACATATATACAGTATAGCAAAAATAACCTTAAATTTGTATCAATATATAAAAATCCATACCAATGTAAAATATTTAAGACTAGTGGTTGCCTTTTTAGTTTAAAGGTAGATTCAATAATCTACCCTTTAATCCTATAATTCCTATTCTCCCTCCCCATTTTCTTTTCAGAAAGAGATCCCTGAATCTAACCTCCTTTGCTTAGTTTTTTTTTTTCCCTGACCATGGTTAGTAACCTCCCTAAACAATGACAAACATCCATAATCTACTGAACAACCAAAAGCCACCCACCACTGTGGTGATATTTGTAATCTAAGAAATAAAGCTTTCCTGAAGATCAGAGGACAGAGCCAACCACAGAGTTAGCAACAGAGGTCAGGCAATGGTGACACACAACTTTAATCCTAGCACTCAGGAGGCAGAGATCATCTGGATTTCTGTGAGTTCAAGGCTACACTGGGCTACATGAGATTAATCCAGTCTAAAAAAGAAGCATAGCCAGATGGTGATGGCTCACACCTTTAATTCCAGCATTTGGGATCACACACCTTTAATTCCAGCATTTGGGATCACACACTTTTATTCTCAGCACTAGGAAGATTGATACAGGAAGTAACATGGCTAGGCAGAGAAAGGAATATAAGGCAGGAGGAGGCAGGAATTCACTTTCCTGCAGAGGCTCTGTCAGGCTGAGAAGTTGGTGAGGTAAGAGGTAGTAGCTGTGGCTTGTTCTTCTTCTCTGATCTTTCAGCTTTCACCCTGATATCTGTCTCCGGGTTTTTATTATAAGACCATTTAGGATTTGTGCAACACACCCCACCTTTTGGGATTGTGGGTCTTGTATTTTCTACACTGCTTCTTTACTGTCTGTTGGTGACAGCATCTTTAGGGGACCCTGAGAAAATTGGGACAATGGTCAATTCCAGGTTCAGTGAGATGGGAAAGTAAAGGGCTTATTTGAAGTTCTGGCTAGAGTAGTGCATCAGGCTAGACCATCTTAGCTAGCAGCTTTGAAGTTGTTCTGGATGAAGATTTTGAGGCCACTGCAACATAGGCATTCTGAGAGGGTGGATCATCTGGAGTACTTGTTTTCATTGCTGTATGGTCCTTTTCATTCTGAAAACACACCAACTTTTAAAGGTAATGTACATACATTAACACAAGTGTAAAATGTGTGATATGCAAAAATCAGCTGAAGATTTTTTTGTTCTGTGTTTGAGAGGGTAAATGGCATCTATCAACTTTATAGATCCACTTGGACTGCATAACCGAATTATAATATAAATCTCTATCCATCCATATGAAAGGATGGCATGTAATAATAAGTCAGGAGGACTCTCTAGCCCACAACATTTATCGTGTCTCATCTAGTCTCAGAGTTGTTCCCATGTCAAGGGATCAGCATATACGTCGCCTCTACTGTACTCTTTCTTGGTTTCTTTCCTCATGTCTGTAGCCAAAAATTTCAGGCAGTCTCTTCTGATCAAATCTAATCTTCATTAATTTTGAAGGAATTCATAGCTTTTTGTTTGCTGTGGAAACAAATGCACAACCTCTCCCCCAATGTAGCACATAGCCTAGTTTCCATTTTAAAGTTATGGCATCCCCAAAATACACCAGCTGGATCCATTTAGCAGCTCTTTCACAAGCCATTGTCTACCAGTAGCTGTTGCTTTTTGCTCATTAACATTTAAAATATTTAAAGTTAACAAAACACTATATATGAAACACATGCCCTGTACTATGGTATTTCCCATCCTTATGTGGCTTATCTCTTTTATGTTACTTTAATCTCTCTTTACAGACTTCACTTTATTACTTTTAAACTATTAATTTATTTTTCTATGACTTTCTATTCCCATTTTTTTCTTTCTTTAGCATCTAAGCACACTGTTCAGAGGTTTCCTCAGCCTGGACCTGACTTTGGACATGTGCAGCCTTCTCTGATCCTGTGAGCCAAATCTTACCCTGACAGGCCCTTTGCTGTACCACTAACTTATGGTGCTGGCAGCTGGCCCTGCCCTCTTCAGGTCCATCCCAGCTCTGGGGACACTCTATGGCAGGAGTTTCTATCTAGTCTCCTTCAAGTGCTCTGTTGCAGAACAGGTTCTCTTAAAAGAGCCACTCACTCCCCTGTAAGTCACAAGCAGTGGGCTCTTTGTATGTGTTGCATGTTGGACACAATTTGTAGTAGTAATTTTTCCATTGGGACTGCCAGCCCATAAATAAAACCATGGAGACTTATTAATTATGAAAGTTTGGCCTCTAGCTTAGGCTTGTCCCCAACTAGCTCATATAACTTAAATTAACCTATTTATATTAATCTATGTTCTGTCACATGGCTCGTGACTGTTAACCTCTCCTCCTGCACATCCTGCTTGTTCTGCATCTCCCAGCATCTCCCCCTTCTCCTTCCCAGAGTCCTTTCTGTCCCTGGAAGTCCCACCTAACCTCTTCCTGCCTAGCTATTGTCCATTCAGCTCTTTATTAAGCCAATCAGAAGGAGCCTTGGCAAAGACACATCTTTATAATCTAAACAAATATTCTGCAACAAACAGCCATGAAAATTCTTAGCTTCTTGGCATATTTTGTAAAGCAGAATTCCACGCAATAATGATACTAACATTTTAATTTTGTTCTACTGCAGTGGAACCCATATAATTAATTTACACAGTGGTCAAACACTGAGGGTCATCCTTCCCTTTTCTTTTCCATTGCCTCTACTTGGAGGTTTTCTGGATCATTCTGTAGACCAGTTTTCATGTCACTTTAGTACTTGAAACATTATAGATTTATTTGTTTTCTATTCTTCCCTATAAATCAGTGGTTCCCAACCTGTGGGCCATGACTCCTTTGGGGCTCAAATGACCCTTTCATAGGAATTGCCTAAGACTATTGGAAAACATACATACTTACATTACAATTCATAACAGCAACAATATTACAGTTATGAAGTAGCAATAAAAATAATTTTATGCTTGGGGGTCACCACAATATGAAGAACTGTATTAAAGTTTTCAGTATTAGGAAGACTGAGAACCTGTGTTATATACTGTGACTCCATGAAACTAGATACTTAATTTTGTTTCTATTTTCTAACATTTACCTCAGTATCTTGAGATGTGCATTCAAAAATTATCATCAAATTAATAAATAAGTGAAAACATGAATTTTTACGAATTCTTTTCACACTAGAGTGGAATAAGAAGATTTAAATTTCAAAAAAAGTAAAAAAAGAAAAAAACAGAAAGTAAATCAAGGTGACAATTTTGTCCTTCCTGACCTCAGTGTAAGTTTCATATTTAGTTTATTTAATTAATTACTTACAATAATAAATCAATTTAAAGTAATAAGGCATGTGAGATATTCCCCTCAGTTTATAAAAAGCAATGAAATAGTGTCATAAATTTCTAATTATGTGCTCATAATATTTGAATGTGGAGTAATAGGTAAATATCCAGAAGCAAAGAGGTATTGTAGCTGCTTAGGAAGTTAGTACTTTGTTTAGCCTTCCTGGAGTGGAGTCACCTTTATTATCTTTATCAAAATTGGCCTTCTACAGGGCTTACCCACAGATATAAATGAGAAAATGGCACCCAAACTATATCTCTGAGCGACATACCCTGCTCTTGCTCAGACACTAGCAAAAGCCTTGAGAGGCACAAAGAGGTCGAATGTTCTCCACAGCTTTGTGCCTGCATTCCATCCTCGTTAGAACTCTATGTGACACCTGCAAGCACGATTTTGACTGATTTGTACCTATGAGCACAGTTGAAGGAGATGCGGGTGGAAAGTTGAGGATTGGTGTGCAGTTGTACAAGGAAGAGGTGGTGCTGATATTGAACCCAGTGCAGGTAAGGTCAGGACCAGCTTCCCCTACCAGGGACCTCTATCCTCAAAAAGATTCAGGCTTCATTTCCCAGCATTCAACATCAGCTGTCTTTCCCTTAAGTCAGGCAATGGAAATCCCTCATAGTATAGTGGTGCATGATAAAAGGAGAGTGGGAATTTTCTCTTCCTGTTGCCCTGAGAATCATCTTCACTAACGCTGGTTTCTCCTCTGCCCTGGCTGAAGCTCTGAGAACACAGGACCTCTGCAGAGCCATCAGCAGGGATGCCCATGCCCTTGCCCAGCTGCTGCCTCCTTTTCCCTCCAGAGATCGTCCTTCAGTTTCTCATCTGGAGACGTTTTTTTCCTGTCTGGCTTCCCAGCTCTTCTACCACTGTGTGACACATTGTTTTCCTTGTGCTGGAGTAACTGTCGTTTCTTTTTCTCCGGAGAGATTTCTCATGGGTAGGACAGCCATTGATAAGATATTCTGATTCCCAGCAGCTACTCTCACAGTGTCCAAGAGGAAAGCGTTATTATCTGGGCTAAGTGTTATGTTAAGGAGAGTATTACAGAAATCCAAGTGATAACAGTAAAATATAAATATTACAATTTAAAAATAACTGAAATCAATAACATCTACTTGATGCAAAGCTTTAGTTTTTAATTCATAATAATAGTAAATTTAATAAAAGCATTACATTTTTCTTTTACTTTGGGGCAAATAACATAGTTCAATAAATTGACTCGTTTTTGAAATGTTATTCTGCATGGATCGATTTTATATAAATAAAATAATATAAAACACCATAGTACATTATTGTTATAATACACTATTTCAGAAAGGAATTACATTCTCTTGCTTTAAAGATATATGAGTAGTAAACGTGGGTGTATTTTGTATTTTTCTGGGTCAAACAGAGAAGAATGACTGGCATATCTTGCTTGACAAAAATCATGCCTCAACCTGAAAGCAGCCATACTATCTCCACAGTGCAACTGACATTATGGATCAGATACACTTTTGTGCTTTTATGTGTTTCTTCCCAAATTCCACTCAGTTCTTCCCCAGCAAGTCTGATACACATTTATGTGTACCATTACTCCTTGACTTATTTTATGAAAGTGAGACAGCATGCTAAAATATACTCACTTACACACCGAGTCCAAAAAGCATTCATCCATCCACCCAGAAGCACGTGTGATGAAGAAACGGTGTAGCAAAACCTAGACCTGGAGAGGAGGGGAAAGCTCCAGCAATCAGAGATAATCACAGCTGGCTTTCCTTACAGCAGGAGAAACTGAGGAGAGAAGACAAAGGGAGTCAGAGGAGACACAGCGCTCAAGATTAGAAACGGCTTCCTTTCAGTACATGTGACTGTGCCCCACTGCATGTTCTTAGTGACGACCACAGTAAGCTTTCCTCCAAATACATAAATACATTGTGTTTACTTATCTTTTTTTATCATTTTTATTATTTGGAATTTAAACATATATATATAACTTACTTCTGAAGGTAAAATTATTTGCAATTTACTAAAATTTTTGTAAGAAAACACAAACTATAAAGGGTAAGTGTAAAGGAAGTATCCTGTTTTCAAACATCTTTACTTAGGAAATTGAAATTAAGTTCAAAACTGATTAATAGTTTTCTTGGGGGGGTATAAGAGGTTTTTACTACTGGAATAAAGTTATCTTTAGTAAAAATCAAAACAAAAACAACCCAGAAATGGAGATAGGTGAAGGTTCAGAATAAGGAATTAATCCTATTGCAACAGGTTTTGTGAGTACTGAGCTGGTTTATCAGGTAAGACCCCCCTGCCTCTAAGCCTGGGCTACCTGGGTTCAATCTTGGGGACCCACATGGTCTTCAAGACACATCCCTCCTACACATAAAGTAAATAAACAAATGGTTTTGGTTTTCATTTCAGTTTTATGAGACAGAGTGCAGTTTTTAAGGGAATTAAAAACATTTATTCCACAGAGGACTGCTGTCTTTTGTCCCCTCTCAGAAAATTTAATCTTCAATGTGCTTGGTTCTATTTAAATAGATACTGTAGAGCAGTGAAGTTATGATGTAGGCTTACAGATGTGTGATATAGCTCTGTGAAGAGAAATAGTTTATAAGTCTCCGAGGCTTTTCTCCTCATAAAGGCTCTGTCCCAGCTTTGCCTTAACAATATTGATTTTTCTAATTACTAAGTTATTACTTGGGACTTCCAATTCAGTGTGGTTGATTGGACACTGCTTCTTAGACTTCACCACTTTCCAAAGATATGTAGTAATAAAAATCATAAAGCCTTCAAGGAGGTACCTAGAGAAAAGAATACACGCAGATGAGTGAGGTCAACCAATTTTGGAGAAATGAAAAAACAGAATGCTAACTAAGGAGACCAGAGGAAGCTTCAACCTCTCAGCTTACAGAAGGGGCATGGAGTGAACCAGCACGGACGCCCTAAAGAACACAGGATGCTAGCAGTTCATCCAAAGGCAGGAGTCAAAAGAGGGACTAAGAGGATACATGAGAAGCAGTGAGGCTCTCAGCATGCACAACAAAGACATCTGTCACACTCATGTGTGTCATCCACTAATCAGTGCTATTCTCTGAAGACGTGGAATCCAAGGGGTTCAAGGCCAGGTACAGGAGTCACCCAGAGAAATGCTGACAAGGTTGGTTTAATAGCAGGCAATTCATGGTAGGCAAACAAGTCTTTCAGGATCTCTAAACAGTGGGGGTTGTGAGGTGGAGGAAAACTGGAAGTAAGGAGGCAGTTAATAGTTGAGGAGATGTTAACACAAGGGTCTGCTTACATACATGTAACACAACTTCCTAACGGTCTTATTAATAAAGAACCTGGAGCCAGATATTGGGGTGAAAGCTGAAAGAGAAAGATCAGAGAGCAAGCCAGCCACGTTTGAAGGCTAGGAAATCCTCAGCCCAAGAGAAAGCTACTTCCTGTATACTCACGCCTATATACTTTTCTGTGCCCTGTCATCTTACTTTCTCTCTCTGCCCAGCTATATCACTTCCTCTTTCCACCCAGCTCTATCACTTCCTGTATGTCTGTACAGACCTCCAGACCTCTAAGGTTAACTAGTACTAAAAGGTGTGTGCCACCATGCCTGGTTCTGTTCCCAGTGTGGCCTTGAACTCACAGAGATTCCAATGAATCTCTGCCTCCTGAATACTAGGATTAAAGGCATGTGCTACCACTGCCTGACCTCTATATTTAATGTAATGGCTGGCTTTGTCCTCTGATCTCCAGGCAGGGTTTATTTGTTAGAGCACAAAAAATATCACCAAACATACATACATTTTATATCTCATGGAGAAGACTGCCCCTCATCCACAATGACTTCTGATATTACAGCAGACAGTAGTATAGGAAAATGGAGGAAATGTGTAAATCTAGAGACTGCATTTTATATATACTGATGCACTATATATATATGCATATATATGCATGTACATTTTATATATACACATGCATATTTGAGATATAAACATAAACCTGATCTTCTTCACTTGGGCTGAAATTGTTTTCAGAGATGAAACTCTAAAGTGAAGCAAAATGGCATGTTGTTTAACTATGGGTTTAAATATTTTACCCAAAGGAAACAAGTCCATCACTTTGGGAAGAACAAGTCCTCATGTGTATATTTACAGCATTGTTCACCATACAGAGGCGAGGAAATAACCTGCCCCTCAAGAGAACGCAAGTAATCAAACTGTGGTGTAGACACACACACACACACACACACACACAGAGAGAGAGAGAGAGAGCTTGAGACAGACAGACACACAGAGAGATAGAAAAACAGAGAGAGACAGAGAAATATTATTCATACTTTAAAAAGGAGGAGAAGCTGCTATTTCCCAAAATACATTTGGGAGATACTAGGCTATATGAAGTATAGTAGAGACAGAATGGGAATAATTACACCATCTCACATATTTGCTATATCTTTGAAAAATGATCAAATATAATAAGAGAGCTAGAAGACAAAACATTGAGAATGACCAGCAGAGTGAGATGAGTAAGTGAAGGATGAAACATATCTAAGGACATGAAGCATCAGGTATGCAGGTGTGTAAATCTGAGGACCTGCTGGACCACACCAGGACAGTAGTTAATAGCACAGTGTAATTGATAAATCTTGTTCAAAAGCAGGTGAGGACCATTCTCCGCAGGAGAGAATCATGGACAGCTGTGATAGATGGATGTGGGAATTTGTTTCATTGTAGCAACCACTTTATGACACTTGGACATTATCTCATAACACCATGTCATGTGCTTTAAATATACACAATGAAATTTAAAGAAAAAGCCATGCTACTTGACACATGTCGGTGCTGCTCACTAACACGTCTATCCACGTGTATATATAACTGCCATCTTCACAGATTCAACATGTGCGTGTAAGCTTCTGACATACTACACAACACCAAAGTGCTTATGCTGGATGATTGACACTGGAAAATACATATTTTTACTACAGGTGCTCTCTACTTGTTTTCTGTTTTCACTTCAATTCTGTAACATCATTATTATTGGTAAATTATGTGTTGAAAGGTTAGGTTTTACCAGAAGATGATACAGTAAAGGCAGGTTTATAACACCCCTGCTTTTTAACAGATGAGCATCACATTTCATGTTGCTGAGGTCCGCTACCTTAGATAAATTCACTCATTGAAAATTCTCTCTCCAAACACAGAGCCCAGTCTTCTGTCCTTAAATGGAGGCTGTCAGGCAGCTGTAATCAGATATCTGAGGAGAGCTTCTAAACACAGAAACTTGGAGGAAGAGGGAACAAAATGAATCAAATAATAAAGTGAAAAATAAAGTCAAGAGAAAGAAGATGACAGTACAAGGTAGCATTCCAAAAGATGTGTGTGTGTGTTTGTGTGAGTGTGTGTGGGTGTGCACACATGTGTATGTGTGCATATAACAGTAATTTGTAAACTATATTGATCAGAGAATCTATATGATTCCTGCCCTTTGGATGTTCGTTCAAGGTCAAAACCAGTTTCTTGATACTTACAGAGCTATCATTTTCCTTATTTGCCCCCTACTCTCATGAGTGCAAGCAAGAGTTCTTCAGAGACCACACAATGCATGATGCCACTTGATAAATCAGATTCTGAAGTATCTTTGCTAATGCAGCTGTCCTCTGCTAGGCTGGTCATTAAAATAGTTTTTTACCAGTATGTGCTGTGGGATGGTCTGTATGTCAAATTGCTCTGATTGGTCAATAAATAAAACACTGATTGGCCAGTGGCCATTCAGGAAGTAGGTGGGACAAGGAGAGAGGAGAATTCTGGGAAGCGGAAGGCTGAGGCAGAGAGACACTGCCAGCTGCCACCATGACCAGCAGCATGTGAAGACACAGGTAAGCCACCAGTCATGTGGCAAGCTATAGATTTATGGAAATGGATTAATTTAAGCTATAAGAACAGTTAGCAATAAGCCTGCCACGGCCATACAGTTTGTAAGCAATATAAGTCTCTGTGTTTACTTGGTTGGGTCTGAGCAGCTGTGGGACTGGCGGGTGACAGAGATTTGTCCTGACTGTGGGCAAGACAGGAAAACTCAAGCTACAAGTATGTGGCAGGTTTAGTGGTATTTGTAAATTAACTGTTTTAATATAATTATGTGTCACTTAACAATGGATATATGTTCTGAAAAATGCTTCAATTGGCAATTTTAGTGGTGTGCAAATTTCAGAGTGTACTTGCACAGACTGAGTTGGCTCTGGTGTGTCTAGACCATGTAATCTTGAGGGACTGACAATTGTATACAATCTCTCACTGACTAAAATGTCATTATGTGGCACAGGGTTGCTGCCCAACTTTGGTTTCTGATACAATACCCATAAATACAACCTACACAAATAAAAGCACTTTGGGATCTTCAGTAAATTTTAATATGTGCAACTTGTAAAATATGTATCACACATGTACCATACATGTATATGCACGTGTGTGTGAAAGCAGAGATACAGAAATGTGAAACATACACATATACTTGTACTTACTATCCTGAGGATGGTGACAGGGGCCGTGAAATAGAAAGAAAGTCTTACAATAAAGAAACAGACGATAATGTTTCTGTAGCCTTAATGCCGTGGTTCTTGAATACAGTTCCTCAGGTTGTGGTTACCCTAAACCATAAAATTATTTCATTGCTACTTCATAACTGTAATTTTGCTACTATTACATATTGTAAATATCTGATATGCAGGATATCTGATGTGAGACTCCCAAAGGGATCACAACCCACAGGTTGAGGACCATTGCCTTAATGTTTTGGAGATAGAGTGACCACTTAAAATAAATAATCTAGAATTTTAAAGTGTAATTGGTGGGTTAGAGAGCTTAATGAGTGGCTAAGATCACTTATTGCTCTTATAGAGGACCTGGGTTCAGTTCTCAGCATCTACATCACGCTCACTACCATCTGATGCAAGTGGTATACATAAACTCACACAGGATTCATACAAATAAATGAATAAAAATAAATAAATCTTTTTTAAAAAGTATAATACAATAAACTCCAAATAAATAGCAAAGACAGAGTAAGGGAATGTATAAAACGAAAAACAAGGAAATTAGGTAATAGGTCCAGAGCTTCCCATATCCAGTAGTGAGAATTTCAGATAAAAAGAAAATATGAAGAGCATTAATTCAGAGAAACAATCACAGAAAATCACAGAACTACAGGACAAAAATTGCCAGAATAAAGGGATAAACGCACAAAATGGAAACAAGAATATCACCCTAGGTGCTCTGTAGTTCATAGCACTAAGAACCAAAATAACTCAAACCACTCTTTCAAAAGCTGGCAGATTAGACATTATATACATATTTGCAAGAAGAGTGTAAAGTTGGCCCACTAACTTTTAAGAAGGATTTATTTTATTTTGTTTTAGCTTTTATTCTTCTCACATACATTGCTTCTGGACCGCTAATTAGCCTCCTTCCACTGCCCACACCTCTCCTCTCACCCAGATCTACTCCTCTTTTCCCTTCAGTAAAAAGCAGACCTCCCAGGGGTATCCACCGAACAATGCCTAACAAGATGCAATAAGACTAGGCACGCCCAGCGCTGGTGGTGCACACCTTTAATCCCAGCACTCGCGAGGCAGAGCCAGGTGGGATCTCTGTGAGTTCAAGGCCAGCCTGGTCTACAGAGGGAGATCCAGGACTGCCACCAAAACTACACAGAAGCACAAACCCTCATATCATGGCTGGATGAGGCAACCCAGTAGGAGGAAAAGGGTCCCAAGCAGAGGCGAAAGAATCAGGGACAGCTCAACCCCCCCACTGTTAGGAGGCCCACAAGAATACAAAGCCATAAGGTATACGCAGAGGGCCTAGCTCAGACCCATACAGACTCCATGTTTGTTGTTTCAGTCTCTGCGAGCCCCTATGAGCCCTGCTTAGTTAATTCTGTGGTTTCTCTTGGTGTCCTCTATCCTCTGGCTCCTATAATCCTTCCTCCCCCTCTTCTCCGGGGTTCCCCTGGCTCCACCTAGTGTCTGGATGTCAGTCTCTGCATCTGCTCCCCTCAGTTGCTGGATGACTTCCCTCTGATGACATTTGGGCTAGGCACCGATCTATGAGTAGAGCAGAATATCATTAGGGCTCGCGGGGGTGGGGGTGGGGGGCTACACGGATGGATGCAGACCTAGAAATTCTATGTGACATTCTGGGATGTCTCCCCTGAATGGGGAAGGGAAAATAAAATTGATTTAGCGGATAGACTGGGGACAGGTGGGGATGGGAAGAGAAGGAACAGGCTGGGGCTGAGAGGGATGCATAGAGCATTGGCAGAGACAACTGGTATTGGGGGACATATGGGAGGAAAAGTAGCAACCTAGTACAGTGGAAATTACCTGGAATCTAAGTGAGTGACCCTAGCGAAGTCTCCTAATAATGAGGGATACGGAGCCCAAACCAGCTGTCTTCTACAACCAGACAATAACCCCTACCAGTGGGACTGGACCATCAACCCAGCCACAAAACCTTCGACCTACAATCTACCCTGCCAGCAGGATGTGCTGGGACAATGGTGTTGCAGAACTTGTGGGACTGGACAACCAATGACTGGTCCAACTTGAGGCCCATACCATAAGAGGGAGCTTATGCCTGACACTGCCTGGATCGCCAGGAACCAGAGGCAGGACAGCCCAGAGACCCAGGATTGAACCAAAAATGACTGGTGAAAAGAAAAACAAACAAACAAAAAAAAAAGATTTATTTTTAATTCTGTGTACCTATCATGTCTGTGTAGGAATATGTGGATATGAGTGCAATACCAAACAGAGAACAGAAGAGGTCACTGATTCCTGGAGCAGTAACCACAGACAATCATGAGCTGCCCAACATAGGTGCTGAGAACCCAAGGCAGGCTTTTTGGAAGACCAGTAAACACCCTCACCCACCGAGCCATCTCTCCAGATCTAGCGTAACATTTCTTGTGTGAAGCATAGTTCAGACAGAAATTTTATATTCTAGCTTCCAATCAAAGGTTTAGACAAAATAACCCCGAGACAACCAGTCACCAAGTTTTTCATTTTTTTATGCATATTTCCAAATAAAACTCTGAAAGAATGGGTAGCAAACCTGGGAATGTGATAGCAATGAGCACAGGAAACAAGGGAGATGCCCCAGAATGTCACATAGAATTTTCTGGTCAGCATCAATCTTGAGGAACAACGTAGCCATAGAGAGGCAGGGTGCCCAGGAAACATTTCTAGGAAAAACCAATGACCCGGTAGACTCTCCCTACCTCACTGTAAGATTGCTGTAGGAGCATAATTGATAGGTAGGGATTGGTAGGGAGATTATTGGCACATAGGGATTGAAATTACATTTGGATGTAAGGGAATTATCCGCTGAAGAGAAAGGAACATTTGAAAGAAAAACTTAACATAACAACACATCACTCTCAACTTACCTGGGCAATAATTTGTCTGAAAGTTATTGATCCCTTTTCAGTCAGCCAAAGTTGAAATCTTGTGAGCTTCCTAAGCAGTGAAAGAAAAGGCAAGGTCGGTAGATGACAGTGAGAAGAGCCACTGTGAATGCCTGGAGACTCAGATTCAAACACAAACCAATTTATGTGTAGGATTTCAGGATATTTTAAGTAGCAGTAGAAAGGTATAATTTCATATTTATGAAATTAAAATGAAATTTCACATACTCTTTTATAATATAATGATGATACTTCATACTTTAATCAGACAATCTGAAGCACTTTATAAACATTAGCAAATTAAGTCCCACAATACCCCATGTGGTAGTTAATAATAGTCATTCATTATATACTCAGTAGTTGAAATGAGACATCAAGAGATTAAATGATTTGCTTCAAGATCATGCATTCCCTGAGTTTCAGAGAACAGTCGTCTGCAATTGCCCATGTATTTTCCTCTAGCTGTCAATATTCTCTTACCATTTGTGTCACTTCAGATAATGGGATGAGCTCTCTATTTGGTGTCATTATCTACGATGCAGGATCTCTTGGCCACCTTATAAATGTACGAAATTTCCACATTTCCCCTTGGGTCTGCTGTAGCATAAACCTATTGCTTACCAAATTTCTTTTTATTTCCAAGTATATTTCTTGATGTGAGTTTTTCCAACGTAAGCATATTTCCAGAATAGCACCTATATTTAACAATTTATGCTTTGAAAAAATCTATCCACCCTTAATTAATCAAATATTTATTAGGTGATTTCTATAGGCCAAGTACTGCAGATTTAACCCCTACCATCATGGATCTGAGTGCCTACCTAAAAAGGAAAGAACATTTTTATAAGTGAATACAGTAAAGACAGCCACAAGCTACAAAGACAGATTATGACACCAAACAGTCATGAGTACACACCCAGAATAGAAGTTACTTCTGAATATTGTTTCTACAGGGCTGTTTAGATGGTAGATAACACCCATGTATGGACTGCTAAAGCCTCTGTGAAATAAACTGTGACTAGTTGGTGATGACAGAGAAATATCCAATTCAGTAGCAAAGTGTGCAAGAAAAGAAGCATTGAGAAACAGAAGTGTAAAAGGTCTTATTAATAAAAACAAACCCAGAGCCAGGTATTGGGGTGAACGCTGAAAGATCAGAGAGACAGGACAGGCCACAGCTAATCTCACCTCGCCAACTTCTCAGCAGATCACGTTTCCTCAAACTGGAAGCCTCTGAGTCCTGATTCAGAATGAATCTCAGCTGAACTGCTGCTAAAAGCCTAAAAGCTTAATCAGGCTCTAGTTCCTGGTCTTCACACCTTATATACCTTTCTTCTTCCTGCCATCACTTCCTGGGATTAAATGTGTGTGTCACCATGCCTGGCTGTTTCCAGTGTGACTTTGAACTCACAGAGATCCATCTGAATCTCTGCCTTTAGAATACTATGATTAAAGGCGTGTGTGCCACCATTTTCTGGCCTCTATATCTAGTGGCTGTTCTGTTCTCTGACACCAGATAAGTTTATTAAGATGCACAATATATTGGGGAACACAATATCACCACACAGAACAGAAGGAGAGTGAATCCAGAGTCCATTCAGGAAGGCTCAGTAAGAAAGTAAAGAGTTCTCACCTGTCAATGCACTGAGGGCAGCTTCAGAGGGGCCATGATCACACCTCAAGACAAAGGGAACACCTCAGAAAATCCACACTGTACATCCTAACTAACTTCAAAGAGATATACATCTCGAGAAAGAACAAAAGCCATGCCCAACAGCTGCATGGCACATTGCTGTGAAAAGCCTCTCTTCTGTGCAAGCAAGCAGAGCAGTGGCAAGAACCCACATTAAAAAGAACACCTAAGTCTCCAGCTAGGCATCTCTGGGGCAAAGGTCCCTCCTCTTGTAGTTCAGTCTGTAAACCCAAAGTGAATGTCACTGGACTGTAGTCTGTTATTTGACTGTAAATAAAAAGAAATCACATTTAAGTTAGAACCTCTCAACATTTTACCAGGTGTCAATCTAGTTTATACCACTGTCTGGAATAGAAACACAGAGAGCTGGGATTACACCTGTGCCCCACTCTATGAGGGACCACTGTGTTCTTGCAAGGGATCAAACAGAGGCAGGGACACATCTGTGCCATTATTCATTCTCATTAGCAGAAACTACACAAAGAAACATCCCCAGGCCTAAGTGAGAGATAACACATGGAGCTATACTCTTGCCCAGCCTTGTGCCACCTTGCTGGCCCATGCGGTGCCTGTGAAAGCTAGAGCAGGAGGCCAGGTGTCTTACACCATCACTTTCACAATATTATCTTCTCACCAAGTCATTCATGGAATCAGGAGGTTGCCAATTCATCTAGGCTTGACAGCCAATGAGCTCTTGGGCTCCACCAGTATCTGCTCCCCAGCACTCTGATTACAGACACAGAGAGCCATGCCTTACCATGATGTGGATACCAGAGATTCAAACTCAGGTCTTCATGCTTGCAGAACAAACTCTCTCCATTTTTATATTTTCCCTTTTACTTAGTATCAATTTCTCCTCATTTAATTTCAAATTTAGAGAACCTGCATTGTCTTGGATTTCCCAGTGAACACAGGTTGGCCTGGAGTTGGGTGTCTACTTGCCTCAGACTCCTAAATGCTGTAGTTATTTTAATTTTTTTTACATGTTTTCCTTTTCATACTTATTTTAATACTTATTATTCCCCTTTCTATTTACCTTTCCATTTTCTATTTTTCTTTTTTTCTATGACAGCTATCTTCAACTATACACTTTTTAGAATTACTTCCCATGAGAAACACAGACTGCCGTGATTCATAAACACATAAAACCAGAACTACAGGATATATGTTAAAGAATCACACAAGAGAAGCATAATTATATCATATCATTTTCTTCCTTGAAGGACAAAAAAAAACTGAAACAGTGAATAAGCAAATAGGGATGAGAAAATGACCAGACATAAATTAACATTAAAATCACATGAACTAATCCATAGATTTAAAAACTTTGAGTGTTAGTCTTGATTCTTATACACTGAATGGATGAACAATGCTGCTCCCAGAAGACGTGGGTTATTCAATGAAATGTAAGTGCTGGGCAGAGGACACCTCCCAATGAGTTCTTGGTCAAGAAGGCCCCAGAAGAATCCAAAATAATACGTGTTATTGCCATTGTTCTTAGAATCTTCTGATAATTAGATGGCAAGAACCCATTGTGAAGACACCACCCTCATTGGTTGTAGGATATCAATAAATAAATCTTCATTTGACCAGGAAATTCCCCTTCATTTGACCAGGAAATTTGAGCTAGGAAATAGCTAGCTAGCTAGCTTTTGTAGTGCTAAGAGGTAACATGTAGATTGTCTAGGAAGGAAAGACATCAATGGTCTCATCCATTGCTGGATTTAAGGCTTCACAGGAGTATTTCATGTCTGATACTGTAAACCTAGTCAAAAGCCCAGGGCTGAGGAAATCCTAGGCACTAGAGGAAAAATGATTGATGTTTTCCTAAATAATCTTGTTAAATAATCTTGTTAAATTTTTGTTTATACTTATAGATAACATTGGTAGGGAAACTTCTTTTGCTTTGGGTAGTGGTGAATGCAGAGACTCATAACTGGTAAGGCACTAAGAATAACAGACCATGAATGAACAGTCATAAATGGGTTTTCTATATCAACCCTCTTACCTTGACCCAAGGCTTAGGAAACATCATGGAAGAGTGAGCAGAGAGAATCTAAAAGCCAGGGGTTATGGAGGAGAACTGTGAAAGGTTATCTTCTAGACATTATATGACTGGTACACACATCAAGGCACACCAGCTATGGTTGCCTAGATGTGTCTTGCACAACATAAAGCTGAAGCTAGTCAATATTCCAACATTGATGATGGACGATCTCTCAAGGTCCCAACTATAGATGGCAGTTAATGGCTGCTGGGGGAAGGAAATAAATTTCTTTGAAGATCGTGACCACTGATCAGTTGCCCATGCCCCAGAGGATGACCCCATACCTGTTTGCACATGGTCAACACTAATAAAACTGAGGGCATTAATAATTATTATTATTATAAAGAATACATAAGTCAAAAGGGTGAATGGAACTAAAAGTAAAATAAGTATAGCAATACTAATACTTGACAAAATAGAATTCACACCCAAATTATCCAATGGATTAAAAAGGGGTAAAGATGGGGCTCTTCATATTGATAAAGAAAATAATCCATCCAGAAGATACTGCAATTGTGAAGACATAGACTGACCATCAGCACATTTGTTTGTAAAACAAGCACTACTGGCTATGGAAGCATTGATTGATTCTCACCAATAGACAGGCTGTGCAGAGAAAAGTGTCAATGTATACTTCAGAGTTCAGTGGAAATATTGGTCAAATAGACTTAATAAATGTCTGTGGATATTCCACCCAAATATGACAAAGTGGACATTCTTCCCAGAAATCCATGAAACTTTCTGTAACATAGACAACATTTGGAAGGGAAAAGGTGTTTGAATATGAACATTAAAATATAAGATAGTTTTATTATTATTTGACAATTTCATGTGTGTGTGCAGTATTTTTGTCACATTCATGTCCTACCCCCCCATTAAGCACTCTTATCTCCCTCTTTTTTTTTAAAGATTTATTTATTTATTATATACACAATGTCCTGCCTGCATGTATGCCTGCATGCCAGAAGAGGGCACCAGATCTCATTTTAGATGGTTGTGAGCCACCTTGTGGTTGCTGGGAATTGAACTGAGGACCTCTGAAGGAGCAGCCAGTGCTCTTAACCTCTGACCCATCTCTCCAGCCCCTCTTATCTCCCTCTTAATCTCACTGAATCCTTTCTTCTTTCCAACAGTTCACCCAGTACCTTTCATGGCTTTTGTGTATGCATGCAAGAAAGAGTTTAATGCAGATTGCTGTCAAGAGTGTAGGTGAGTGTTACTTATTAGAGCATGGAGAACTAAACTATGATTACACCACTGGAAAAAAGGACTACCCATAATCCAGCAACTGTCAATATCTCCTTGGAGAAAGGTAGGAACTCATGATCCCCTTCCCAGTCTATAATGAAATGTCAGCAGGGCCTGTTTAGTGTAGGTCTTGTCTAGGTATCCACAGCTGTTGTGAGCAAAACAAGGATAGTAAGCTCTTTCCTAGAACCTATGACCTACTCAACCACAGGTTCTTAATTAGGTTTCTAGTATCAGATATGACTTCCCTTCTGAAAAGTGGACCTCAAATTCAACAAGATGGTCGGTTACCCACATAAGAGTCACGCTGCTATTGCACCAGGGGACACAACTTGTCTGGCAGGTTCAGGTTGGTTTTCTCTCACAGCATTCACAGATAAATGGCACCATTGGTGACTTTTCTCAGCATTTTTCACGCTATTAAACTTTGCCGTGAATGAAGAATCCAGTTGAGATTCACCTTTACCTCTCTATGGCCTACAGCCAAAGTGCATGGTTGCTTCAGTTGCAGGGTCTTCCTATCCAGCTGTGGTGGGCAACCAACAACAATGGAAATAGCCTATGTTGTTTGGGGGACATCTGGGGCTTCTCTGATGAAGAACTTGTAGGGAACTATACCATATTTGACACGAACATATTTATTTAGTGACCATTAACTTCTGGGAAGAACTTTATTCCCCATGCAAAGAGGAACTGAGTTTCAAATAATTTTTATAATTATATTTTGAATTATCTTATAATTGGTAGCTTTCTCTGTGGCTTTTGTTAATCTACTGGTAGTGTTTGGTTAACTAATTGCCAACAGTTCCTTCTCTTCTACAAAATACCCTTAAAATTTTCTACCAACAGTATTTCTCCATTTCAAATTACAACTCAAGAGCAAACTAAACTGCAGGACTTACTCAAAGCCATTGGGAAGCAACACTTTAATGCTAAGTCATCATTAATGAAATCATGAAGGAAATTGAGCATTTCCTAGAATTGAAGGAAAAAGAAACCACAATATACCACCAAAGCACGCAAGGTACAATGGGAGTGATTTTAAGAGAGGCATTTGTAACTATAAAGGCCTGTGTTTAAAAAGAAACAGAAAATCATAAATAAAAGACTTAATGCTTTACCTTAGAATCTTAGAAAAATAAGAAGAATGCAAATTAAAAATCAGTAGATGGAAAGAAAGATTGAGGCAGAAATGATCGAAATGGAAATGAAAACAATGAAACAAGAAATCAATAAAATAAAGAGTTGGTACTTGGAAAAAAATAAATTAGACTGAAAAACCAATAACCAAACTAACCCAAAGAGAAAGAAGAGCCAGAGTAATAAAATCAGGAGTGTCTAAACAACATTTGTGCATTTATTAAATACATTGCAATAAACTGTATAGAAGAAATGAGTAAGATTGAAGACAGAACATGTTACTTAACAAAATTAAACCATGAGATAAAAAGAAGTTTAAGTAGATCTAAAACAACCAAGGAGATTAAACAGAAATAAAAAATAAATACATAAATAAAAATAAAAACTCACAAAAAAAAGCCCCAGGCCCAGATACACTTACTGCTAAATTTTTCCAGATTTTCAAGAAAGAGCCATTATCAATGTTTCTGAACCCATTTCATGAAATAGAAAGAGACAACATGCTATGAAATTTCCTTCATAAACTATTATCAATAAGAACAAGAAGAAAGTTGTAGGCCAATCTCCTGACAAATATGAATGCAAAATTTCTTAATAACAGACTTAAAAAACGTATGAGATTGGCCATCTTCTGTGCTAACCCAGCAGAGTTCTTTATAATTAGTTCAAAGACACAGCACAGTGAGGCTGAAATATAACAGAGGAAAGCACAAAGACTCAGAAATTCATAAAATTAAAAGTCAACCAGCCAAAACAGCAAAAAGCAAACAAACAAAAAATGAAAATGATAATCCATTCTGAAAGGCTTCTGAAAATATTAATAAAGCTATAAAATCCTAGCATGATAATGGAAACTGAAGAAAAGACCTGTTTTAAGAGATAGCCCCCCTGTGTTTATAATACCTCTTAAACTTAGCCATGCAGAACCTAATAGAAAAAATGAACTATAAATTCAAAGTATAAAACATTATATCACATCTTAAAGTCATCAGGGAAGGAGTATATTTCTGTAAAATAAAGTATTCTATCTCCCTGACACAAAGGACTAAGAAACCTTGGTGGCATCCTAGATGGTAAAGGCTCACCAGAAACTGTCAGTGACTCAAGCCTCACTTGGATCACTCATTCTTTGAAACATCTCAGTTTCTTACCTTTTCACCAAATGGTTCAGCTGCCCACACTGGGAACTAGTTTCTCTTCTTTCACTTCATCAAAGCCATGGGCAGAGGAGCATAAAACTTCTATACTGCCTCTTCACCTTCCACTGTTCATCTGCCCAACTGACTACTGTATGCTCCTAAAAATTTATAATATAGAGGCAGAGAAAGAAATATCACACCAAACAAGCATGAGCAAAGAGATCTCAGGGCCAGAGGTCAGCAATATTTCCTGAAAAGGACCGTACTATAAATTATTTAGTTGTGCGCCATGCAGTCTAGTCAAATTTGGCTTAGTGCAAAGGAGTTTGGGGAAATGCATAGATAAATGGGTGTGATTTAAGTTAAAATTTTATTGACAGAAAGCAGGTGGCAGCATAGATGTGGTCTTCAGGCTCTAGTTTATTATGGACTTTAATTTCTCAGAGAAAGAAGAAAGTCCTCTGATTTTAGTAAAACCAAAATATTTTCTGTCAAAAAGCAAATTTTTCTTAAGGACAAAACCATCAAATCTATGAGTGATATTTGAATTGCTAATATTCACACTAAGATATGTGACTAACGATGAAGGTTTTCTAGGAAGAAGATGCCCATGCTCCACAGAAGAATAGTCCTCTAAGAAATAGTTCTGAAGTGTTGGAGGAAGAGCTCATAATGATGGCACACCACTAAGATGTTTTAGGCTTAAGACTTAAGACTGCTTTGTGCACATTTTGACCCAAACTCAAGAAGCTATTAAATGATGTATTGCTGAACAGAAGCTCTGATCAAAATGGGAGGTAAGAGCTGACTCTAAGTGCATCTTACTCCTGTAAGAGTCACTTCTTCCAAAACTTAAGCCCCACTGAGATACTCAGCCCTTTGCTGCTACATAATCAGCATGCCCCATGGCCTTCTGGGCCTCATGCTTTACTATGATCTGTTTTGTTGATCAACTTGACCCAGCATAATGGCAATCCATTCACACATAGTTTTATCTCCTTGGACTCATTCAACTGACCAAAATGCAGCATGAGTTTAATCTGATTCCTAACCTATTCTGTATTTCCATTCAAGCTTTATCAGATCAGTCTTACTCCAGATTTATGACTGCAAACCTCAGATGGATTCTCCATTCTCCTGAGCAACCATTCTTTATTGTGCAGTCTCTTCTCTCTCTTTCATCTGAGATGCTCTTTAACAAATTCCCTAGTTGTTTCCAGGGAGAAAATGTGAATTTTTATTCGGTTTTGCTTCTTTGTGGTCTGGTTTGGGTTTTAGTCTTATAGTGTTGTAGTTAGTGCAAATGTAGAATGATGGAGTTCTATGCTTGGGCTCTTACCAAAATTACCCTAGAAAGAGGGCAGAACTATTATTCTATTCTTAGACAGGACATGTGTTCCAATCTCATGCGTGTTAGCCAAAATGATTTTCTTGCAGCTATAAGCTAGAGGTCCCCAGTAGCTGTCTGTTGGCTAGGAACCAACCTGCCTAAGGAAGCCACTTGAAGCTGCTCATCATGCCTTCTGTCAAGGTCATTCACAACATAGAACTTATTTTCTCTTGGATCAGCAGCAATTAATACCTCTGATTTCCTCTAGTGTGACCACAAGAGGAATCATTGCGGGGGGGGGGGGGGGGGGGGGGGGACCTGTGTTTGGCCAGGCCCATTCAAGGTGGTTTGTTTTCTATCAAGGACATGATCACAGGAGTGATGTCTTCTCACATCACAGGACATCCAGTGATGCGTAAATGTAAATACAAGAGCATATACCACATTGAGCATCACCTTGGAACTCTTTTTTTCAATATCTCTTCCCAACTCTCATCTAACATAACTCTTTAGTTCATTATAAAAATTGAGTATAAGTACTTATGGAAACAGTCTAACATTCTTTTGCCAAATCTACAAACCTGTCTTCATCTGAAGCCCTCCTACACTAGGCTTTCTCTTCTAGTATTCCTTTGTGTTACTATGATAAAAATAGTGACCAAAATTAACTTGTAGAGGGAAGGTTTTGTTTCATCTTACATGCCACAGTCCAACACGAGGGGACATAAGGCAGGTGCTTGAAGCAGAATCCACAGAGAAATACTGCTTAAAGACTCATTCCCTGGCTCTTGTTCAGTTACCTTTCTTACACAGCACAGGTCCACCTGTCTAGGGGTAGCATCATCTTTAGAGAGCTGGACCCTCCCACACCAATCATGAATCAATAAGACGTTCCCCACTCAAGGCCACAGGCTACTATGGTGTAGGCAGTTCCTCAGTTGTGGATTCTTCTTCCTAGATGTGTCAAGTTTGCTACCAAGATGAATCCCTGAAAGTTGAGATTTGTAACTATGACTGATTACCCATTCCCTGATCCTAAATGCAACTCTGTATCCTGCTCATGGGATCTTACACAAACCTCTCCACTCTAGAACATCTCTATTCTAATTTTTGCCCCATAAACATTCTTAGCCACATACAAGAAAATCTACAAAGTAACCAAACAGATTTATATTTTCCCACCATGTCTTTATTTCTCTCATCAGTAACCTTAATTATCTCAATGTATTCTTCTGTGACTCTATCCATAACCTACTCAAATCTGTCCTTTCCTCTTATCAGTCTTCATGGAGACACAAATTATTGGAGAAATTATTTTGGCCACTCCACGTAGTTAAAAGGATATTTATTTAATGGCGAAACTCACAAATTAAGTAATGGGTAGGTCGCAGGGTCTGGGGAAGGTGTATTGCAGTCCAACGGTGTTCTCCGGAGCTCTACACAGTCAATCTGCACTGGTCAGCGTCCCGGCACGAGAGAGCGCCCAGCGCGAGCGCTGGCCCATCCAGCTCTCGGGTCCCCAGGCGCCTCCCCTCGCCCCGCCTCGTAGGCGTGACAGTTGCCAGAGTCTCAATGGGGGTTGGAACTTCCAGAACCAAGTTGGAATGGCTACCCACTACATCTCCCCCTTTTTGTCTAAATAAGAAGGTTCTAAACTAATACAAGACTATATACAAAGGAATGGTTATCAAATATTGTCCAGAAATAATGAGAGATAATGACCTAGATAAGATGTAACTACAACCAATGCAAACAATATCAAGCAAGAAACACATACTAAAATCCAGAGAAGTATAGAGCATAGGTAAACAGCATATTATAAAGATCATTCAAAGGTGTCCTATCCTAAAGAACCTGAACCTAATACTTAATAAGTTCTATCTAAGATATTATATATACTAAGTTGTAACTATAACTGCTAGTCTTCAATCCCATCAAAGACCTGAGAAGGAATATAACGGTACCTGAGAAATGGAAGACGGATGCAAGCAACTTTCGGGAATCTTGCAAGAGTAGACCAAGACAGCTGGCAGCCTGGACAGTCACCTAATGTTTCTCAGCATTGTTGGTGTATTCAAATTGGCTACAGGCCTAGAGTATCTGACAGACCATTTTCAGAAGCAGGATTTCTGAAAGACCATCTTACCCTGTCTTGGCAGAGTACAGTGGTCGCTTTCCTTGTGTCCCGCTTGTCCAGAAAAGAGAAACCCTTTTGTCAAAGTTAAGATCAGTTTCAGTCACCATGTTCTGGAAACTCTCAGCATCCCAGTCGTTCACTTCCTTTATGAAACATGTCCCTCTCCTGAGGTTCTGACACCATATGTCCTAGTTTTCCTTAGTGATGGACCATGTAGTATCCTTTCTGAATTCTGTTCATCTCTATACATGGCATCATCTTTATTGTTCTACTAAGGACAGTGTAGTCATTCTTGAATTTTCATCTTTATGTTTATATACAAGCAGTCTGTAAACAAAATGTTTGGTCCCACATTCAAACATATCCCTTGTCCAATCTTTTATTCCAAGTTTTATAGCTGATGCCCCATGGATAATCTTCTTTCCCTATTAAATGACAGTCACATCCTCTTGCTTCAATTCCTGCCCTACCAAGACTCCATGTGGTGATATATTGTGTACTCTAATAAACTTTCCTGAGGATCAGAGGACAGAGCCAGCTACTAGGTTAGAGACAGAGGTCACATACTTTTAATCCTACAACTTGGGAGGCAGACATCCTTCTGGATCTCTGTGAGTTCAGGGCCACACTGGGCTACATGAGATTAATACAGTATAGAAGAGAAAATAGAGCCAGGCAGTAGAAGCACACATGCCTTTAATCCCAGGAAGCAATATGGCAGGGTGGAGAAAGGAAACAGAAACTTACTCTCTTTAGGCTGAGGATTTTGTAAAGGTAAGAACTAATGACTGGTTATTATCAGCTTTCACCCTATCCTGACATCTGGCTCTGGGAATTTTATTATAAGACCATCTAAGATTTGAACAACATCTGGGATCCAATCTGTGGGGGCACAGATTCACAAAAAAAACCACTTGCCTGTGGCCTTGCAGGTCCTGAATCAGGCCCAAGAAGCACAAGGCTGGAGTCTCCACCCCAGTGGACCAGAGTTAGCTAAGTTTTTGTTGCAGCCTCTCTGCAGCAAACTCCATAGGTTTTTTTTTTTTTTTTTTTTTTTTTTTTTGAAGGGGGAAGGTAGACTCTAAAAACCATAAGAGTTAGCCATTTTCTCTCCTTACCTCATACAAATGGCTAGCTCTTTGGCTTCTTCTCTCCTGGTGGGTTGTGACCTCTCCATGGAACTCCATCTTGGACTGCTATCACACTAGGTACCTGCCTTGAATCCTGATCAGGCTTCTAATATTCTACACAAAGGCAGTCAGCCAAGTATCTAAATTATTGTTGGCAGATTTGGTGAGACAATTGGGATTTCTTAAAGGGAAAATGAGTTAAAAAAGAATATTTTCCCATATTAAAAAAATGATAATTTTTTTACAATAGAGGGAAATTTGGTCTCCATTTGATAATATAATTGATGGTCTGAAATGGAACAATTAAATGAGAGGATTATTAATGTAGCTGGGATGTATATAATGTCAATTATAAATACTATTTGTTTGATCATTTATCATTAAAAGAGTGATTAATGTGAGTACCAAGATAAAAATTGTAGGAAAAAACTTGTTAAAACAGATCACAGAGAAATTCAGACAAAGACAGAGGAATTTAAAGGTGAACCAATCTCAGCATTGCATTATATGGATAGAGAGAAACAACCTAAGACTTTCAAACAACCAACCTCAATCTTCCCAGTAACCTTAAAAGAACTACCAAATGCTTAAGGCTCTATAACAGCTGACTGTACTCCTGTACAAATATTAGATTTCCATATGGTATGCATTCCCTGTTTGTGAAGCAGATGTTAAACTTGTGGTGAACTTATAATAGAATTATCCCTCAGGACCGGAAAGATTTGGGGACAGCTATCTTAGAAGCTGGTCCTCAATTACAATAGAGGACCTGGTGGAAAGATGAGGCTAAGACCATTGAACAAAGAAGTAGGCTAGAGGTATGGAAATCTCACAAGATAAGCTTATTGGAGCAGGAGATTATGCTAATGTAGAAAGACAATCTCTATATGATGACCACAACCTGGCTTTAGGTCAGCTTTGAATATTTGGGATAGAATTGAAGAAGTGGGAAAGAAAATTGAGTCATTTACAAAAGTTAAACAGGGTCCAAAAGAAACTTTCACTGATTTCTTACAAAGGCAGTCTTCAGCAGTGAATAGAATGATACCAAATTCAGAAGCTAGATGGATAATAATTGAATCTTTGGCTTTTGAAAATGCTAATGCACAATGCAAAGGGGTAATTAGGCTGTTAAAGACAAGATCAGCACCCTTGGAGGAATGGACCTGAGATATAATTATTATTGAATCTCATGACCATGATGATACTTGGATAGGAAAGGTGCTTTCCAGAGTTTTGAAGAAAAAAATTAATGTCAGATGTTTCAATTGTGGTAAACAAGGTCATGAAAAAAGGGACTGCAAACAGGGTGTTCCTAGAAACAATGTTTTTTTCATGGAACAATGGCAACAGAATGCCCCTCCCTTCTGGATTATGTAAAAGGTGACTCAAAGGCAAACATTGGATTAATGAATGTAGATCAACAAGGGACAGACAAGGTAATCCTTTGCCTTTGCCATCAGGAAACTCCCTGAGGGGCCTCTTGCAGGCTTCCATGACAAATTTGGTTCAGTACTTTCCTGCCATTATGGAAGAAACCCCTTCCCAGAGCAATTAAAGAACCTAATGCTTATTGTTAAAAAAACAAAAAAAAACAACAACAAAAAAAACACCATACTGCTTAGGGTGATAGAACAGCTATGAAAGAGAGAAGAAGAGAGAAGAGAAAATTCGGGGGAAATTATGTTGGCAAACTTCTATAAACGAACAAAGACCGAAATTAAAAATATGAATGAATGACATTCTCATTGAAGGTCTTGTATACCCAATTGCAGATGTACCAATATTTGCACCAGAATCTTGGCATCCAAATTGGCCTCTTCATGAGGTAAATGTTCAGATTTTAAGGACTGGAACATTATCTCAAGTAAAACAGAGTACAAGATGGGTCAAATGTACAGGACCAGAAGGACAGAGAGGAAAATTAAAGCCATATGTGATTAATATAGCTATGAATCTATGGGGCCGTGATTTATTACAACAATGGAACACCAAGATTAACATTCTTCCAATATCAGGAAAAAAAACATAAACTAACATATGTTTCTGGGAAAAATATTAGAAGGTATTATAAAGAGCAGTCATTGACCACACAGATTGTACAAGAAAAAGGCACAACAGCTGCTGATCTTTCAAAGACACTAACAGCTCTACCTTTAAACTGGTTAACAGACAAACCTGTATGTGTTCAGCAATGGCCTTTAACAACAGAGAAACAACAGGCCTTAGAACAGCTGGTAGAAGAGCAGTTAAATGCTCAGCATATTGAAGAATCAACCAGCCCTTGAAATTCTCCTGTATTTGTTATTAAAAAGAAATCTGTTAAGTGGAGAATGGTAACAGATCTAAGAGCTATTAACAAGGTAGTTCAGCCAATGGGCTCTCTACAATCTGGAATGCCTTTGCCTACCCTGTTACCTAGGATGGCCTCTTATAGTTATCAATTTAAAAGACTGTTTCTTTTCAGTACCCTTACAAGAAAAAGACAGAAAAAATTACCTTCACAGTGACTACTTATAATAATTCTCAGCCTGTTAAGAGATATCAATGGAAGGTTATCCCACAGGGAATGTTAAATAGCCGAACCCTGTGCCAATATTTTATATGGCAGCCATTGAAACTAATACATAAATAATTTCCTTAATCTATAGCTTACCATTACATGGATGACATTTTACTAGCTATTTCAAATGTAGATACTTTAGAATGTTTGAAGAAGTAAAGAAAAATTTGCCTTGTTGGGAATTACAAATTGCTCCTGAAAAGATTTTAAAGGAGATTTTATTGATTGTTTAGGATATAAAATAGGTCTACAAAAAATTAGATCCCAAAAGGTGTAAATTAAGAGAGATACATTATGGACTCTTAATGACTTTCAAAGATTATTAGGAGACATTTCCAATCTATGGATCACTATTGGGGTAGAAAATGATGAACTGAGTAATTGGTTCAAAACCTTAGAGGGTGACAAGGACTTAAATGGTCCAAGAGAATTATCACCTGAAGCTGAGAAAGAATTGACCTTGGTAGAAAAGAAAGTACAGGAAGAACATGTGGATTATTTGGATACAAAGCTTGATTGCATTTTGATTATTTTACCTTATAAGCATTTTCCTCCAGGAATTTTAATACAGAGGGAATATATTATATTGGAATAGATATTTCTATCAAATAAACAAAGTAAAAAATTAAAACTTATGTGGAAAAGATCTCTGAGTTGATTTTAAAAGGAAAAAGATAAAAAGACAATATAGATATGATAAGCTAAAAGGTAAATTATTAAATCTCCTGTCAATAGAAGATATATAAATGATGGATAAGGCATAGATTACTAAATCTACTCTAAAAATAAAAAGGGAAGGATATAGATATGGTAAGATAAAAAGGTAGATTATTAAATCTACTTTTAGAAAGCCACTACTAGTTTTAAATATTTTACATTGGATTGGATTTTTGTATATTGTGTACAAATTATGTATATTGATACAAATTTGTGATTGACTTTGTTAGAAAATACTGTACTTATATTTCTCATCTTGTTCAAGGTATTGTACCTATATAGCTTATATAAGAATGTAATTCAATTTGCTAGTCCTTAAAAGTTATTATTACCAAATAATTGGAACATAAAGAAATGCAAGTTAGTAGTTAGTCACCTATTACAATTGAACTTATGTTTTCAAGGTTAAACAGAGATATATATTAGATATACAGGTCATATTCAAATACTTCAGAGATCTATAGAATATGGCATTTAAGATGTTTTAATAACATATATAGATTCTTTTTATTTATGATAATGAGACATGTCTGTTCCTGGCAGCACCAATATACTTCAGAAAAGATGGTGGGCATCAAAGAAACTCCATATGGAGTTTACTTTCTTTGTGGCAAAAGTTAGTCACTGGGCAAGAAAATCCCTTGCCTCAACTGTTGACAGTATGTTGTCCAAAATGGAAATTGAAGACATAAAAGAAAGGAATGCTGAACGTTGTCAAGACAAGGTAGAGAAGCCCTTCAGAAAACCCTGCTTTACAGATGATTCTGTCACATATGTGAGGCCTGTAGGCCAAAGATAGATGTTCCTACGTTGCAGAGAAATCTTGGGTAACTGTCCAGGCAGCCAACTGTTTCTGTCATTTCTCACATTTTTTGGAAGTCACTTGCTTGCACTTCCTGCTTACTTGGGTAATATTATTTCCTTCTTGGGTCTCTGAGAAAGTTGAAGATTAGATAGTTATAGTTTTCCTTGTTAACAAATTCAGAAAAGAAACTCACTAAAGAGGTGTAAAGTGTATACATTTGAAAGACATTAAAAGATAGTTTTGCGTTGGTAATACAAGTTAAGATAGAAAGGGAATTAGGTACAACATTTTTGGACTCACCAATATAGGATAAATAATGGAATATTTTCTCTGAATCTGTCAAATGTTTATGGACTGGGCATTGTTAATATAATTCTTGAATGTGTGTATTGTATATACTTATTGTATATAGTTTCTCTTATATTAGTTTTAACTTTCTTTTATTATTTTAGACAAAAAGGGGAAATGTGGTAATATATTGTGTACCCCAATATATTGTATACCCTAATAAACTTGCCTGAAGATCAGAGGACAGAGCCAGCCACTAGGTTAGAAACAGAGGTCACACACTTTTAATCCTATCACTCACTGGGGAGGTATAGATCCCTCTGGATCTCTGTGAGTTCAAGGCCACACTGGGCTAGATGATATTGATCCAGTATATGAGAAAAAACAGAGCCAGGCAGTGGAAGCACACACACCTTTAATCCCAGGGAGGGACATGCCAGGGCAGAGAAAGGTATATAAGGCATGAGAACACAGGAACTCACTCTCTTTAGGCTGAGGATTTCCTAGAGGTAAGAACTAGTGGCTGGCTGCGTTGCTTTTCTGATCTTTTAGCTTTTACCCTGATATCTGGCTCTGGGTTTTTTATTATAAGACCATTTAAAATTAGAACAACAACTCTATCCATCAACCAGTATGACATTCTGAGGCAGAAAACATATTAGCTAACTTACTTTACTGTGCAAAACCATCAAATAATATATTTTCATTCACACCAGACATAAATGATATATGTGCATAGGCTATTGAAAGGCATGGAATAAAGACACAGTCTGGTTGCAAATGTCATAGCTAGCCATTCTTCTTACTAATTCTGTCTTACCTAAAATGACACCCTTACTGCTTTTATAAGCCAATAAAAAGATGGACTTTGTGGGTTTGTCTGCCAGTGTATACATGGTATCTTTTTCACCTTCACTGAAGCTTCTGTTTAAATGGCATCTCCCTGTCTGTGATAACTAAACTAGAAGCCTGTTAGTCTCTTCATATTTGCTTGACCTTGTGTTTATCTACAGTAAAACCACTACATAATATACCGCAGTTCTTATTTATCTGCTTAATGCCTATAAGCTACAATGAGATAAAGTCACCATGGGAGCAGACACTTCTGTTGTATTCCCTATCAATAGGACAAAGTATGATACATGGGAAAATTCACTAAATGTTGAATATTAAATAATTTAGAAATCAATGTACTAATGATCATTTTTCATTTATAGGCCATCTCTAAAACCCTGTCAAGCCCTCTTTATTCACACTTTTGATTGTGATGCTTAGAACAATAATATGTCATTATCAGTGATTAATTGCAAATAATAACATTATTAAAGAATAATTTTCAGATAACCATCTTCTATAAATGTATTTTACTATATTTTTGTGTAGCCATCTAAGAAATTTCCCCAGATATGGAATTGTTGGGCCATGAGATATGTGTATGGTCTTTTGGATAAGGACAAATTGTATTCCAAAGTTTTCAGAAGACAAATGAACAAGTGAAATTTCTCCTCACACAGGTATGGAAGTGAGAAAGGTTGGTGTACTTGGCCTACGTGTGGAAATGCCATGGAGATTCTCAGCAAAGTCTTCAAAACTATGTACTTAAGCTATGTGATGGCTTTATAATAATCTGCTTTATTTTATTTTTCATGATGTACAAGTATATGTGTGCTATATACCTGTTTTTATATGTACAAAATATAACATATTTTAAACATATAATGTCTGACTACTGAGCATATATGATCCAAATCCATTGTTGTGTAGTTTATCATTTCTTCTCTTAACCAACATATCAGTTGCAAACATAAACAAAAAACAAAAGGAATAAAAAAACAATACAGAGATGTTGGAAAAAAGATGACCACCTCACCGAGTCCCATCTCATATACAGGCAAAAACAAAGGTTTATTTAAAGGATTATAGTGGGCGACCGTACATAGAATACAGCTTTTACAAAAGACATTGAACAGTTATAGTCATTTGCTCATTTGTTGACCTTCATTGAGGCAAAGTTAAAAGAGACTGTGCTTTAATGTCATTTGAAAACGCCTGCTGTCTATGCAGCACTGTTTTGTCAATAGTCTGTAACCACTACAGCCCTACAGTGACTGACATGAAACCTGAAGGTGCTGACCAGAACCACAGGTGCTGAAATGGCAGGGAACGTCAGACGCTGCATTCCTGAGAAGGCAACACCTGCACCCTCCAGGAGTATTCTCTGTAGTCCCATTTCTCAACATGCAGGCAGTACTCAGGAAGAAAGTCCTCAGACCTGGGGGGAAAGACTCATGCTTTACCTCTCCATTCAGCTGCTACCTTTCAGCTTGCTCTGACTCAGAAGCAACTCTGCTATCTAAGCCACTTTTACATGTCCCTTGGCAGTGATTAGGGAACCGCACATACAGTACCGTATAAATTAAACTAAGTGAAAAATTAACTTCCTGAAGAAAAACCACATGCTGTCCTCCTCCAAAATATGTGTTCACCCTGACCTTTCGGAGGCATCGACACATCCTAGCCTTTTAACTTCATGAAAATCTTCCTGGATAGCTTACTCCCAGGGCAGATTTATGTCCAGAAAATTTGGAGTTGCTTACCAAAAGGATGAGAGTCATTTATTTTCCTGTTTCTGGTCTGCCACATGAATGAGATAACATCAGCTAAAATATTCAGCAGGAGCTGTTAGACGGTTCTATATATTTTTTTCCTTTCCCTCTTTGAGACCAGTTACCTATTTAACTCCATCCTGTCAATTAAACCAGAGAAAAAACGCAAAGAACTAATTAGGCAACTGTGTAATTTTAATTAGCTGTTTTGATAATTAAACTAATTAGTTCCCCTGTGTTTCCACAATATGTGGTGGACTGGTTTTGATATCACAGCTTCCGAGTTCCATTCCATTAGTTAATTAGTCACTTTTGCATTAGAAAGCTTTATTAATGGCCTTAATTTGCAGTTGAAATGAGAAATCTGCTGTCAATAATTTGGATAATTGCCTACTGTTTGATTATAAAGTACAAAAGTAGCAGAACACCATTACATATGCAAATCCCGGGGGGTTATTTCCTGGATGCTTAGCTTTCTTGATCTACATTTCATCCTCTCTTGCTTTCTGTTTTTTTCTTGACCCTGTTAGGGGAAAGAGAATCCAGCTTATTAAGAAAATGAAGGCCTGCTCTTCTCCCCCTCCCTTCCCCTCGTCCTATACGGCATGTATGCTTGTGCCTGCAATTGTGAAAGTTATTGCTTGCTTTGTACCTAATTAGTGTCCTTGGAATTAAATGAACAGCTCTGTATACACCTCAAGCTCCTGCAGCCATGTTTGTGCATTGAATAATTGATTCTACTCTGCTAATCAGATAGGGACATAATGAGCCAGTTTAATTAAATGGGGATCTAACCTGGTGAACACTGGGAAAATATTTGCTCATTTACTTAGTAAAAGGCCACAGTTGCTTTTCATTGGATGGAGGGGAAGGTTACAGAAAGTAAAGTAGAGCTCTCGGAGCAGAACATCACAGTGGTGCTCCACCACTGCTGGAATAGCAAAAGGCCTGGTTGGTTTGGGAGTGGGGGCCAGAGTGGGAAGACTTGAATCAAAGGACCAGAAGACGCTGAAACGGTTGCCAGGTTCCCCTGGCTCTCCCAGAAGTGTCAGCACTGCTGTTCTGCTATGCACAGGGAGGCAGGTTTCTCGGTCATACATGGTCTTTAGTGATTTCCAGAAAGAATTCAACTCACTTGCCTGCCAGTTGGCGCCCGTGCGACCGCATAAAGGTAAGACACAGATGCAGTTTGTCTTCTTCGACAGTGACGGGACTGACTCGATTGTTTCCCCGTGACCCTGTGGAGGGTGCCTGCTGGAAATGAGTAACCAAATGTGTGTCTCCTGCAGCCTTACTCCTGTGCTGAGAAAGAGAGGGAGATGAACAAAACCAAGGCGTGGGAGGGAGTGGGGCCTCTGTAAAGTTCACCGAGAATGTCTGAAAAGGAAATTTTGGACTTCAGGGACAGCAGCTGATGATTTTCAGACTTCAGGCTGACCACAGCAATAGTTGTGTGCTCACACAGGTGAAATCTTGGGAATGGGAAAACAACGACGGTCTTTAAATGTAGATAATTACCACCTTTGCAATTTCAGCTTCAGTGAAACACATTACCATCCATATAATCAGTGAAACATGGTCCAGTTCACTACAGGCACACACATCCTCCCCTAATTCCTATGGCACATTGGACTAACTTTAGCTGCAGGGATCCAACACTGGGAGACCAATAGAACCACAACATGGCGCTCATCTGCTGGGGTGCACGGGGATGAAATAGCATATTGACCCTGAACCCATACTCTGAGTCATTGTCATTCTGCCACTGTGACACCTTGTTGCCAGAGGCAATGTAATTAAAGCTGTGAGGACTCATTTTCCATCCTTATCTCTTAAGCTCCTTTGAATCAGAAACTGTTTGTCTGTGGTAACTGAGCAAACCTACTACAAGGCTACATGTTTATGTATGAATGTTTGGTAGCTTCTCCTTTTAGGGGAGCTGAGAAAATGGACATAATTACCAACATTCATCCAAATAATATGTTTAAACACGTGTTGAAGGGCTGTTGTGCTGGGCACATGCGAAAATGCATGTGCATACTGTATGTGAATTTCTACATATGTACACAGCTCACAGATGATCTGTATAAATAAACATATATGCTGCATATACACATGCTCACACACAGAGTCTAAATTTTACTCACCCCCTTTTCTCCTCTATTAAAATTCCAAATGGCTAAGAGGATTTTCTCAATTTAGTCATACTTTTAATCTTCACTGAAATGACTGATGACTTCTTACAATAAAAAGTTGACAGGCTTACATTGCGCACCGGTGGATTAGTTTCCCTTGGTGATGAGGTTTTCTTTTGTGCGCCGTGTGTCTGTTTGATGGAGGTTTAACAGAAAGCATTTTGGCAGAAATTGGATGCAGCAGGGATCATCTGGAGATGGCTGCTGTTCGATATTAACTGCACACAGTAACTTTTTTTTCTTCTTCCTTTTTTTTTTATATTCTTCAGCCAGGTGACAGAGAGGGGGGAGAGAGAGAGAGAGAGAGAGAAAGAGAGAGAGAGAGAGAGCCAAATGATTCTTTCTTCTTTTTTTCTCCTTTTGCAAGTAAAGAATTTTTTTCCTTTTTTAAGAATAAAGTATTTTATAATCTACAAACACCTAAAAAATACTTATTGTACTTGGGCCGTTGTTTAATCAAAGCATGGCAAAGCAGCTTGCTTTGTAAGGAAGATGTGGCACACAGACAGCTCAAAGGTGCATTTCTAATCACCAAACGGCTTGGACACTCTAGGCATCCACACGCAAACAGGAACTGACTGTAGGTAAGAATTAGATGTTTGACGGAAGATATACCTTTGATACTTGCCTAAATTTTTTAAATGGGGGGGGTATTGAAGGCTCCCCATCTGTAGCTCTCTTTTGCAACCCCTCTTTATTACTCATTGGAAGCATTGAGAGTCTCATAATGGAGACTTACCAGATGTCAAATACCACGGAACATGTTCTGAACATATGTACACATCTATACTTGTGAATATCTACACACAGAGCAAATAAATAACTTACAGGAAACATCTCACTTGACAGGAAAGCTCTGACCAGGTGCTCATGTCCTCTGTCCCTAAGCACTCTGTCCAGCCATTTGAAGTGTGTCAATCTGCATTTGATATGAGAGCACTAAGCCTGAGCTCTCCTGTCCTGTACAAACGAGGATTTGCTTTAATCAAGAGATAGATCTATGTGTGTTCATTTAACACACCAGTAAAGCTATTCTATTTAATAGCAAATATGTATCTCTAAAAGAGCAGCGTTCTTTGAAATATGTGAGAATTTAATTACCGCTTTAATTCTCTGATAATAAAGAAAACCTTCAAGTCTGCTCGCAGTGTGAAGTTCTTAGATCCTAGCAAAACGCTTACGATAGAGACAGGACAAGCTTAATCTGCACTTACCTCTGCTGCAGATGGCAGCATTGACAATCCTGCCTGGCTTGTCAAGTTTCAAGCACTCGCAATTCTTAATTTAAACACTTGTGAGATCTATGGGGCCTGTCAGTCTGGTTAATTAAGGTCCTCTTCTTTCACCCCATCCTCTCCACCAAAACAAAATCTGGCTCTTTTTTAATGCCACTTAAAGCTTTATCTACTGATTAAGCAAACAGGTTTGAGTTTAAGTAGTTGATCTTAGGAGACTTAAGTGGAGGTGTTTTTGTTCTGAAAGGGAGCACAGACTAAAATCTTACTGGTGAGTGTCAGAGATAGCTCAGCCTGGAATTCCTCAGCATTCCTATTTCAGAACTAATTAAAGAAATGTTGGGTAATCCAGAGTGAGAAATGATGAAAGAATGGTATGTGCATTGCCCTGTTTGCCAGGATTTAATTTGTTAACAAGAGAGTGAGTTTCATATATGGCATGTGGCATGTGACAGTCCAAAGTGGAAACCATCAGTTCCTTCTCATCCACCGGAATTGAGTTTCTGACAAACTTGACCAGAAAAATTTGTGAATGAAAATTTTGATATCATATGGGAAAACAAAGTTTGTAAAAGACTAAGGCTTGGGTCAACAAGATGACTCTTTGGGTGAAACACCTGCCACTTAGCCTAAATACCTGAGTTTGATCCCTGGGACCCACATGGTGGAAGGAAAAAAGTTCTCTGGCTTTCCCATCTGTGTTAGGGAATAAACCCCACACTCACAGAAAATAAATAAATCAAAATGCAGTTAATCAAATAAAGAAGCAGCCAACAGTCTACGGTACGTCTACAGAAACCCAGGTTTTTTAAATTCAAACTCAGTGATGGCTCATTGGGTGTTGGTTGCTCAAGTATGAGGCCCTAAGATCAGGTGTCTAGCATCCAGGTGAAAAGCTGAAAGTGACCACTCATGCCTGTAGCCACGACACTGTGGGGCATTGAAAGGAGGATCTCTGGGGCTTGATGGCTGCTAGCTTGACTCAGTGAGAAACTCTGCCTAAGAGAGCAAGGTTGAGAGAGGTTATAAAAAAAATCCAAAGTTGTCCAGTGGATTCCAAGTGCCTGCCTAAGACACATGCATTCCCTCAGCATATGAGCATAAACATCACATGCACTTAATCCATTCACACACACACACAGACACTCACAAAGAGGGGAAGAAAATACAAATGTAAGTTTGTATTCACTAATATGCTAATGTTCACTAAAGAGGACACCCTATATAAGGAGCCCATGTACCATCAGGTACCAATTTATATACTTTTCTTTTTGAAACAAGATTCCACATAGCCTAGGCTGGCTTCTAACTCACAATGCAGCTGACGATGACCTTTAGGTCCTGACATTCCTGAATCCACAGGGATCAAGTGCATGACTCACTGTGCCCAGTTTATACAGTGCTGTGGATCGCACCTGTGTCATTGGGCATGTTAGGCAAGCATTCCACTCACTGAGCTATATCCTATCCTGTGCATCTTAATGTTAATAAATATTGACTAATCAGTTTAGAATTACCTCCATTCAATGGTGTCATTCATTTCAGAATCTTATGCTGTCTCTATTTCAATGTCAACATAAAGGGTGGCTCTTGTTGTAGGTCATATATATGATAGAAGATATTTTCTCCATGTTGGTCTTCCTCCAATATCTAATGACTCTTGATTTCAGAAGTGAACATTCTGTTTCCTGTGACCTCCATAGTTCCAGAGGCAGAGGCACTTCATTCTGAAATTCCTGATTCCTCGGTATTCTCTCTCCCCTCCTTTAAAACCACACACACACACACACACACACACACACACACACACACAAAATGTCTCCTTTGCTGAGAGATAACACTGAGAAATCTAGAATTATAGATACAACAACAGTAATTCTTCAGTATATAGTTTTCCTGGATAGTAATAAGGCCTACATACAACAGGATTTGGGACAGGTTCCTGAGCAATGGCCTTCCAATGATTCCAAAGTGACTAAAAGAAATATTTTGCATGAATTATAAGAAGCAATGCAGGCAAAGGCGTAAGTACGGTTCACTGCCCAAATATTTACCACAGGAATCTCAGGGACATATTTGAACACCTCTTCCCTTTCAATTGTATCCTGTTAGCTGAGTAAATGCCCAGGACACACTCAAGAGGCTTAGACATTCAGATATAATGATGTCTTGGTGACAGTGTGGAATATGTTCTTGTGTTACTGGCACAATACAGACTCAATTTATTCCTACACCTCTGTCACTGTGTGAAGAAAATGCAAAAACTGTCTCCATGTTGTCCTTGCCTCTGATCCTTCTCCCACTGGGCAGACATTCAGAGCTACTTACTCTTTCACTGACAGACATGAATGCGAAACATCAGTCAATCTTCAGTTAACGGGGATTCTACTAAACCTTGTGATACCAATAGTTGTCAATTAGAACCACTGCAAATAAAATGTTTCCAAAAATCAGTTTATTGTGATAAAGCCACAGTGAATTATTTTCCTCTTCTATATTTAGTAAGTAAATAAACTTCAAGGCATTGTCCTCTTTTCAAATTGGTGGAAATGGAGGGAGGGAGAGAGAGAGACAGACAGACAGACAGACTCTTACATGACTCTCTATTAAATGCAATATGGCTGCAAGCGTCCCTGCTGTTGCATGAACTGTCCTATGAAGTAGGATGGAGGAAGGTAAACTGTGCACGTCCACCGTCTTTTATCATTTAAAGAGGACTTCAATAAGTACATTTATCAGAACTTAGTAGCATGACATGTATGTTAAGAAGGCTGGAACACATAGACCTGCTTAGATCTGAGCTCCCAGGTACAGGAACAAGGACGCTAATGTTATGGAAGGAAGACACAGAGACTAATGGATTGAAGTCCTCCTGTGCTTCATAACATCTCACTCTTGATAACTGCCATGGTACTGAAACAGCTATTTCACAGAAATCCTATCTGTTTGATTTTGACATGATTGAGATTAAACTTGGCCTTGTATGGCCTCTCCCAAAATTTGCAGTGAACCTTTAGAAATAAATTTTCAAACCTTCCTACTGGCATCAATCTTCATTCCTGAATTTGCTTGAATGGAATGGAGTGGAGTGGAGTGAGTGAGTGGAGTGGAACAGAAGATACTAAACACGTTAGAAAAACTTCTGCTCTCACATTTAGTACATTTAAAAATTTTAATTGAACATGACTTTGTCTTTAGCATCATAAAATAAACATCTGTCCTTTATTTCATGGTTTTGAATAAAGATATTTTAACCTGTTTTTTTTTCTTTCTTGTACTGATGTACCCTCTAAACTACTACTTGAAATAACTCACCTTTTCACTTATCAAGTATGATTTACTTCAAAACAAGTACAAACACACAGAACAGCATATTCCTGACTAATTCCAAACTCTGTGGACATGTCCCCTTTATGATGATGACTACTTTTTTCATGGAGTAAACATGTCTGCCCTCACACTATATCCATGAATACCTTGTTCATTTAAAGCCTAGATTTTTCCATGGGCAGGAAATTTTTTTTTTAAATTTGAAGTATGCAAGCAGAAATTTTTTACTAAACCACAGTAAAAGAACCCTAGCAAACAAGCATTTTTTGCTCTAAGGCATCAGAAAATATTATTTGAGAAGAGCTCATGTAAGAATGATGAATTATCTCTCATTGAAATAAACTTAGAAGTGCCGACTGTGGTGTGATTGTTTATCAATAAATCCATCAGAGACCCAGGATCTTCTATTCTCCAACTCTAGCAACTTTAACCCACTGGAGTTTTTATGTCCGTCTTATTGCCTACTCTCAGAGTGATGGAACGGTTGCTGCAGCTCCATTTAGCATATCAAATTCCACTGTAGGGTGAGAAATATTATAAAGACTTGTCCCTTGTATAAGGAAAATATCAACAGATATACAGGTAGATATATAGAGATAAGATGAGATAGATAGATGATAGAAATAGATTGATTGATAGGTACATAGATGATAGATAGATAGATAGATAGATAGATAGATAGATAGATAGATAGATAGATAGATGATACATACATACATACATATATACATACCTACATAAAAGGTAGACTGAGAAAACAGAGCATTCCCTTAAATTAAAAGTGAAGTTGGCTAAGATATTCAAGTCAGTCTGCCATAGTAGTCTATCAAACAATTTCAAAATTAGTACGTCTAACAAGAAATGCCATAAACTTTACATATTTTTAGGTAGAGTTGAACGTTTCAAATACTATCTAACAAATAAGACCTTTACTTTTTACCCTCCAGCTGAAGACTGCAGTAACAGAAAGTTGCATTGATCCCTGTCTGATGTATATGCATAGCATGAAAATACTCACTAATAAGGCATAAAGTGCCGAGATATGTCTAGCCATAATGAGGAATGAGGGAAGACCAGGAAAGAACTATGAAGTCACCAAAACAATAATGAAATAACCTCATATTAGCTGTCTGCAAAGAGAGCTGAAGAAAGTTTAATCTCAGACATTATAAATTACTTAATCTCACGGTTTATTTAGGCATATTGGCCCTATGGTAATGCTATGATGCATTTCAACCTTATATAGACCATGTTGAAACATGATGTATTGAGGGTAGCAATCACCTCCTGAGTTCTGGTGAAAACAAAGGACTCTTGCTGGAAAGGAGTGCTTCAGTGGGCTTTGTGACAGATGCATTAGCCTGTCACATTAGTTACATTATCCATTCTGACAGGTGTTCGATAGAATCACAAAGAAGTTTTTATTTGCATTTCCATGATTGGTAAGGATGTTGAACATTTCTCTAAGTGTTTCTCATCCATTTGAGATTCCTCTATTGAGAATTCTCTGTTTAGATCTGTACCCCATTTTTTAAATTAGATAATTTGGTTTTTGATATCTAGTTTTTTGAGGTCTTTATATATTTTGCACTTTAGTCTTCTATTGGAATAGGAGCTGGTGAAAATCTTTTCACATTCTGTAGGATACCCCTTTGTCCTGTGGATTCCTTTTGCCTCACAGAAGAGTTTCGGTTTCATGAAGTCCCACTTGTTAGTTGTTGATCTTGGCACCTGCACTGTCAGTGTTCAGTTCATAAGCTAGTCTCCTGTGCCAATGAGTTCAAGGCTGGTCTCCTTTTTCTCCTCTGTACGGTTCAATGTGTCCAGTTTTATGTTGATGTCTTTGATCCACTTGGACTTGAGTTTTGTGCAAGGTGATAAATATGGATCTATTTGCATTCTTCAATATACAGACATCCAGTTTGACCAGTACCATTTGTTGAAGGTGTTTTCTTTTTCCAGTGGGAATTTCTGCCTTCTTTATCAAAAATTAGGTGTGTATAGGTGCATAGTTGTGTGGATTTATGTCTGGGTTTTCAATTCAGTTCCATCGACAAGTCTATTTTTGTGCCAATGTCATGCTATTTTTATTATTGTAGTGTAGATGTAACCAACAGTCTTATTAAATAAGAAACACAGAACCAGTGTAAAAGAGAAAGCCGAGAGGTCAGAGCTCAGAGCTAAAATCTCACCCTTCCTCCTGAGGTGTCCCAGCTTCCCGAAAGAGAGCTATATCCTGTCTATCCATCTTTTTATAGTATTTTGTTCTGCCTTCTCATTGGTTGTAAACCCAAACACGTGACTGCCTCGTCACTGTCTGTTTGTACAGCCCTTCAGGTCTTAAAGACATATGTCTCCAATGCTGGCTGTATCCCTGAACAAACAGAGATCTATGGGATTAAAGGCGTGTGACACCACCGCCACACTCTTGCTATGGCTCTAATAGCTCTGACCCCCGGGTAACTTTATTTATTAACATACAATCAAAATCACATTTCAGTACAATTAGAATACCACCACATTGTAGCTCTGTATTACAACTTGAAATGAGGGACAATGCTGCTTTCATCAGTCTCATATATTCAGGATTATTTTAGCAATTCTGTTTTGTTTCTTTGTTTGTTTTGTGTGTGTGTGTTTCCATATTAAGCTGAACTTGAAAGCAGAGATGGTGATACCTCCAGAAGTTATTTTATTATTCAGGATTGTTTTAGCTATCTTGGGTTTGTTTTTCCAGCACTGTCCTTTCAAGGTTCTTTCAAGGTTGTGTCAGAATTTTGATGGGGATTGCAGTTGAATGTGTGGATTATTTTGTTAAAATGGATGTTATGTTCTTTTTTTTTCTACTATGTTAATTCTACCAATCCACGAGCATGGGAGAGCTTTCTGTCTTCTGATACCTTCTTTAATTTCTTTCTTCCAAGACTTGAAGTTTTATCATACAGTTCTTTCATTTGCTTAGTTAGATTTACTCTGAGATATTTTATATCATTTTAAGTGATTATGAAGGGTTGTGTTTTCCTGATTTCTTTCTTAGTCTGTTTGTCATTTGTGTATCAGAGGGCTACTGATTGTTTTGTTGTTGCTAATTTTGTATGCAGGCACTTTGCTGAAGGTGTTTGTCACCTATATGAGTACCCTGCTTTCAGGGTCATTTATGTATAATACCATACCATCTGCAGATAACTGTACTTTGCCTTTTTTCTTTTTAGTTGGCAGCCACTTGATCTGCACTTGCTTATTGTTCTAGCTAAAATTCCAAGTGCTGTGCGGAATACATAGGAAAAGAATAGACAACTTTATCCTGACTTTAGTGGAATCGCTTTGAATTTCTCTCCATTTAATTTGGTGTTGGGTATAGACTTGCTGTAAGTTGCCTTTATTGTGTTTAAGTATGTCTACTGTATCCCTAATCTCTCCAGGACTTTTATCATGAAGTGGTGTTGGATTTTGTCAAAAAATTTCTTTGGCATCTAATGAGAGGATCATGTGGATTTTTTTTCTTTCAGTTTATTTACATGGTGGATTACATTGACTGATTTTCATATGTTGAATTATCCCTGCATTCCTGGGATGAAGCTTACTTGATCATAGTAAATGAACTTTTTGACGTGTTCTTGGATTCGGTTTGCAAGTAATTTATTGATATTTTTGCATCTATGTTCATAAGGGAAATTGGACTGTAATTCTCTTTTTTTGTTGAGTCTTTATGTGGTTTGGGTAAAAAGGTAGCTGTGGTCTCATAAAATGAATTTGGCAATGTTCCTTCTGTTACTATGTTGTGGAATAATTTGAGGAGTATTGGTGTTAACTCTTCTATGAAAGTCTGGTAGAATTGTTCACTAAAACCATATGAGTTTTTAATTTATTTTTTATTTTTTTTCCCCGAGACAGGGTTTCTCTGTGTAGCTTTGGCATCTTTCCTGGAACTCACTCTGTAGCCTGCCTCTGCCTCCTGAGTGTTGGAATTAAAGGAGTAAGCCACCACTGACTGCTTCTGTTTCATTAGGGGTTATGTTCTATTTATGTTGTCTATCTGATCCTAGTTAACTTTGTAAGTGGTTCCTATTTATCCATTTCTTTAGATTTTTCCAATTTGGTGGAGTACAGTTTTTTTTTAGATTATGTCTTTATGATTTTCTGGATTTCCTCAATATTTGTTGTTATATAACTCCTTTTTGTTTCAGATTTTGTTAATTTGGATATTATGTCTGTGTGTATTTTAGCTAGTTTAAATAAGCTTTATTGATTTTCTCAAAGAAGCAACTATTTGTTTCATTGATTCTTCTGTATTGTTCTCTTTATCTCTATTTTATTATTTTCAGCCCTCAGTTTGATTATTTCCTGCCATCTACTCCTCCTGGGGGTGCTTACTTCTTTTTGTTCTATAGATTCCAGATGTGCTGTTTAAGTGCTGATATGAGATCTCTCTAGTTTCTATATGAAGGCACTTAGTGCTATGAACTTTCTTCTTAGCACTATGCTCATTGTGTCCCATATGTTTGGGTAAGTTGTGTATTCAATTTCATTGAATTCAAAAATTCTTTAATTTCTTTCTTTGTTTCCCATTTTCATTCAGTGGAGAGTTGTTCAATTTGTAACTTTCTGTTGTTTCTGTTGTTGTTTATATCCATGGTGGTCTGATAAGGTGCATGGAGTTATTTCAATCTTTTTTATATCCATTGTGTTTCTTGTATGCAACAGAAGGATGGATCCTGTTTTGTTTTGTTGCTTTGTATTCATTCATTCTGTTAGTCTGTATCTTTTCATTGAGGAATTAAAATCATTGATATTGCAAGATATCAATAACCAATGATTATTAATTCCTGTTATTTTGCTGTGTTGCATTGTGTGGTAGTGGTGGTGGTGGTGGTGGTGGTGGTGGTGGTGGTGGTGGTGTGTGTGTGTGTGTGTGTTTCTATTTGCGAGCTTCCCTTCTTATGGTTTTGCTGGGGTGAGATTATTTATTTTCTATTTTCATGGAGATAGTTAACCTTCTTCTTGCACTGGAGTTTTCCTTCTGACACCTTCTGTAGGGCTGAATCTGTAGGAAGATATTATTTAAATTTGACTTTGTCATGGAAATCTTATTTTCTCCATATGGTGATTGAATGTTTTGCTGGGTATAGTAGTCTAGGATGGCATTTATGGTGTCTTAGAGTCTATAGCACATCAGCTCAAGCCCTCCTGACTTTTAGAAATGCCATTGAGAAGTCATGTGTATTTTTAATAGTCGTGCCTTAAAATGTTACTTGGTCTTTTTCCCTTGCACTTTTTCATATTCTTTATTTGTTTTTTATGTTTAGTGGTTTGCCTATAATATGTTGAAGGAACTTTCTTTTCTGGTCTAATCTGTTTGGTATTCTATATGCTTCTTATTCCTTTATAGGCATCTCCATTTATAAGTTAGGAAAGTTTTCCTCTATGATTTTGTTGAATATATTTTCTGGGCCTTTGAGCTCCTATAATTTTCCTTCCTCCATTCCTATTATTCTTACATTTGGTCTTTTCATAGTGTCCCTGATTTCATTGATGTTTTGTGTCAGGAATTTTTAGATTTAACACTTTCTTTCATCTATGTATCCATTTCTTTTATTTTATCTTCAATGCCTAAGTTTCTACTTTCCATGTCTTTTATTCTTTTGATGAAGCTTTCCTTGTAGTTCCCATTCAGTTACTAAGTTTTTCATATCCAGAATTCTCTCAGTTTGCATTTTCTTTAATTGCTTCTATTTCCATTTTCAGGTCTTGAACTATTTTGTTCATTTCCTTCAACTGTTTGTTTTTTCTTAGCTTTCTTTAAGGTATGTATTCATTTCCTCTTCTAGGACCTCTATCATCTTCATGTAGTTGGTTTTAAGGTCATTTTCTTGTGTTTCAGCTACATTGGAATATTCAGGACCTGATGTTGTAGAATAGCCAGGCTCTGGTGGAGATATATTGCCCTGGCAGTTGTTGATTGTGTTCTTATGCTGGTGTGTAGGCACCTGGGTTTTAGGTGACTATAGGTCTAGGTGTGGGTGTTTTGTTCTTGGTTTTTGTTTTCTCTTCAGATTTTCAGAGTGCATTGGCTGTGTGTTGCCTGTTTTACTGGCCTGCTTGGTGGGTGTGTTCACAGAGAGTACTTGCTGATGTTGGAGGCTGGGAGAAGAAGAAGCCAGGGTCTGGTCTGGGATGGTATGGGAAATCCATACTAGGGTGGATGGGGGAGGGAGGCTATGGCTGGCATTCTGTTACAGAGCTAGATAGGAGCCTGTGGATTGAGTCTGGGGGAGTAGAGAGAGTGGGGAAGTGAATTATAAGGTTCTGTTGATTAGCTGTTTCAATTAGAAGAAATTCTTTGTGTTCCTAGTTTTTCCAAGGTCTCATCAGAGATAAATGTTTCAAAACCTTTCAAGTTTCCCAGGTATTTTCTTCTTGGGTTGAGATGGTCACATGTTCTCCTCCTATTTTAATTTTCAGTCTGTGAATTGAAATGATTACACAGATTTGTATGAATATTTTCAAATATTAAATTATTTCTGGAATGTTGTCATGCTGATGTAAACCTAAAATCTCAGTAATTGGGAAGCTGAAGCAAGAGGATCATGAGTTTGAGGCCAGACTGATCTACATATCAAGATCTTGTCCCCTAAATAAACAAATAAATATAAATCCATGACTTTGGCAATAAAAACACTTGATTATTATCAAATGATATTAGATAATATGAATAGAAAGTATAAAAGGTATTTATATTTTAATGTTATGGTGAATTAGGATTTCTAAAATTTTTGTATCTATGCTGATAAAATATACTTTTTTTGAGACAGAGTCTAGCTATACAGCTCAGGATAGCTCCACTGTCACTTTGTGCCATACACATGTGTGCACATTTATTAGGAGACCAAAAATCCACAATAAATATTTTCCTCTGTTGCTTTCCAGTTTATTTTATTTTATTTTTTTGAGACAGTCTCTCACTGGACCTAGAACTCACCAACTAGCTAGGGTGGAAGCCAGCAAATGCTAAGGATCCTCTTGTCTCTGCCTTCTCAGTTCTAGGGTTACAGGCAAGTGCCCTAATACTCTGCCTCATTGGGAAATGCTCAATGAGGCAGAGGCAGTATTAACATGTAGCTAATTAAGCCCTACTATAGTAAAAATCATTCTTGTACTCAAATCAATACCTTATTTATTGTGAGGTTGTTTGGTTCATGGATAAGAACAGGCTCCATTTGAAACTCAATGTGAGTACCAGATACTGCTTCCTGGTAATTATTTTGTGCTTTTTCTTCTATAACATTCTCAATGTTGATTTAAATCTTAAGTGTATCCACCATGTCTAAAACCACTTAAAGAGAAATATCCTTATCAATGAGTAAGATAAAAAAAAATCCCATGATCATAACCATCTGATTCCCTAAAAGCCTCTATATCTTAAATAATTTCATGTCCATAGGAATAAACACCTCCTCTCACATGCACAGAAGATATATCTTAGACAGGTAGTAACTACTTGAGCAATTTGGGTCTAGGATCACATACCACACAAGGAGTAAAGTTGGATTTGGGGGTGAGGTTGAGTTCAGGGAACAGTGTTTGCTGTCTCTGGAAGCAATAATGGCATTTTGACTGAAAATTTGAAAACTGTGAATGGTTAAAATGTGGCATAGAAGGGTGGGGATTAAACCAAGAGGTCCTTGCAGTTTATTAATTCCACATTAGGTCATACAGAGTGACATACATGAATTTTCTTTCAGTATAGAACTTCTTTAGACATTGTGTTTTAGAGTTTGCACCTCTGTATGACCCAGTGGGTTACAGAAATTAAAACATGAATATATTTTCATACACTTATGTTATGTCATACTTATACCCTTCTGTATAACCAAGTGGTTCTCATAGTGCCTTACATGACAAAAGGTTTCTGCTGTGGTTTTAAAAACTAGCACTTCTTGGGTATATGCCTAGGAGTGGTATAGCTGGATCTTGGGGGAGATTGATTCCCAATTTTCTAAGAAAGCGCCATATTGATTTCCAAAGTGGTTGTACAAGCTTGCATTCCCACCAGCAGTGGAGGAGAGTTCCCCTAGTTCCACATCCTCTCCAGCATAAAATGTCTTCAGTGTTTTTGATTTTAGCCATTCTGATAGGCGTAAGGTGATATCTCAGAGTTGTTTTGATTTACATTTCTCTGATAATTAGGGATGTTGAGCAATCCCTTAAATGTCTTTCAGCCATTTGAGTTTCCTCTGTTGAGAATTCTCTGTTTAGTTCTATAGCCCGTTTCTTAATTGGACTGTTGGTTGTTTTGATGTCTAATTTCTTGAGTTCCTTATATATTCTGGATATCAGTCCTCTGTCAGATGTGGGGTGGGTGAAGACCTTTTCCCATTCTGTAGGATGTCGCTTTGCCTTGTTGATTATATCCTTTGCTCTACAAAAGCTTCTCAGTTTCAAGAGGTCCCATTGATTGATTGTTTCTCTCAGTGTCTGTGCTACTGGTGTTATCTCCTACGCCAATGCGTTCAAGACTACTTCCTACTTTCTCTTCTAGCATGTTCAGAATAGCTGGATTTATGTTGATGTCCTTGATCCACTTGGACTTAAGTTTTGTGCACGGTGACAGATATGGATCTATTTGCAGCCTTCTACACAAGCGGGAGATCCCAGCTGGATCAACAACAGAGAGGGAGAACAAGGAATAGGAGACCATGGTAAATGAAGACCACATGAGAAAAGGAAGAAACAAAGTGTTATAGAGGCCCACAGAAATCCACAATGATACCCCCACAATAGACTGCTGGTAATGGTCAAGAGACAGCTGGAACTGACCTACTCTGGTGATGGGATGGCCAAACACCCTAATAATCATGCCAGAAACCCCGTCCAACGACTGAGGGATCTGGATGCAGAGATCCACTGATAGGCCCCGGGTAGAGCTCCAGGAGTCCAATTAGCGAGAAAAAGGAGGGTTTATATGAGCAAGAATTGTTGAGACCAAGGTTGGATAAAACACAGGGACAAATAGCGAAACGAATGGAAACACATGAACTATGAACCAAAGGCTGAGGGGCCCCCAACTGGATCAGGCCCTCTGAATAGATGAGACAGTTGATTGGCTTGATCTGTTTGGAAGGCATCTAGGCAGTGATACCAGGTCCTGTGCTCATTGCATTAGTTGGCTGTTTGAAACCTAGGGCTTATGCAGGGACGCTTGGCTCAGTCTGGGAGGAGGGAACTGGACCTGCCTGGACTGAGTCTACCAGGTTGATCTCAGTCCTTGGGGGAGGCTTTGCCCTGGAGGAGGTAGGAATGGGGAGTGGGCTGGGGGGAAGGGGAGGGGGCAGGAGGGAGGAGAATAAGGGAATCCATGGCTGATATGTAGAACTGAATGGTATTGTAAAATAAAATAAAAGGAAAAAAAAACTAGCACTTCTATGAACTCTGAATCATCTTTCTCCTTGTTCACTGTTCCTCTAATAAATATTCCCTACCAGTTATCTACACATCTGTAGAGCCGATCCAATCCATCTTTTTTCAATTCCCAGGAATGTGAGAGAGGAAGAGTGAAAGAGATGTCCATAATTAGAAATTAATATGGATTCTTTGTTTTCCAATACCAAGAAAGGTAGACAGTAGTGCTGTGGGATGGTCTATATGTCAAATTACTCTGAATGATCAATAAATAAAACACTGATTGGCTAGTGGCTAGGCAGGAAGTATAGGCGGGACTAACAGAGAGGAGAAAAGAAAGAACAGGAAGGCAGAAAGAGACACTGCCAGCCACCGCCATGACAAGCAGCATGTGAAGATGCTGGTAAGCCACGAGCCATGTGGCAAAGTATAGATTTATGTAAATGGATTAATTTTAGCTATAAGAACAGTTAGCAAGAAGTCTGCCACAGCCATACAGTTTGTAAGCAATATAAGTCTCTGTGTTTACCTCGTTGGGTCTGAGTGGCTGTGGGACTGGCGGGTGTGAGAGATTTGTCCTGACTGTGGGCCAGGCAGGAAAACTCTAGCTGCACAGGGGTAAAAGGTGATAATTTGATATAGTAAAACAAATTGAGGCCTGTGAGGGCTTTGTTGTCTCACTATGGATATCATTTCAGAACTCAAAAGGAAAAAAAAATACCCTCTGGAGAGATGACTCAACACCTAATAGCACATTTCACTCTTACAGACAACCCACATTCAGCTTCCCAAACAAATGTTGGGTAGCCCACAACAACCTGAAACTCCTGCTCCAGAGCATCTGACCCCTCTGGGCCTTGAGGGTACCTGCAGTCATGTGCACACACCAACACACAGTCACACACATAACTAATATTGAGAATAAAATAAAAATACATTTTTAAAAATCAGAGAAGATAACATTTACTGCCATATATCAGCATTCAACACTCATTGTTCTTAAAGATATTTAGAAAATTTCTCATTATTTTTTCTTGTTCTTCAGTCCATATGTACATCCTTATCCAGAATGCACTTAGGTTGACTCAATAGTAATGTAGAAGATGGGATGAATTCCTACAACACAGAACCTGAAGCAAGATTCCAATATGTCTATAAACCTCCCCATCCAGGGCAGGTGGGTATCAAGCCCTAAGACACATCCCCTAGCCAGGAATCTGAATCCCCACAGGCAAAAAGCAAAGTCCTTTCTGGGAACATACATCATGAGATCTATGGCATAATAAAATGGTGACTCTATTGTTTGATGGTGCAAAGTTTTATTATTCTTTCATATAGAAATATAGCTCACATGGCAAATATCAATCATTTCTAAATCCTTTGCCAATTTCAGTATCATAAATATCACCTTAATCATGATTAGTCATAGAAAATAGTAATTTCTGTTTTTAAAAGTGACTGGCTTTGAATAATTTAATATTTAATTGGGTGTGAGTATAAACATTTCCCCTCAATGCTGTGTGGGCTTTTACATCATCATGAATGCAAATGACAGAAAGAAAGGCACTGCTGTCTCTGACCATAAAAAAAATGCATGACAAAGAACCTGTGTTTAAATGTAAACAAATTTAATTATGTGTTTAATTCTACACTAAACCAACTTCTCTCTGAAACAAGTTTACACTTGTCTCCATGAATTGTATTAAGAATATTCATTGTTTCTTCCCCTAAATGCCACAACATCATCTCATTGTCCTTACACAAGCATTAGTGACAACAGAAGATGTGTTCGGAGCAATGAGCCCAATCTGTCCCCTTTCTCTTTATTAGTCAGGAGTCTTGCTTCATAAGCATTAAGTGGCCTCTCTTCTGCTCCCCAAAATGGCTGCTTAATGGAGGAGAATTCTAATCTTTCGTCTTTTAGGATTTTGTGGTTTTAAGTTTAGCCTCCTGGCTTCTTCATTGTTGCTGAACTCAGCTCTTCTGGTTACAAGGAAGGTTTTAATGTTTCCCTTCCCCCTTTCTTAAAAATAACATTTCTCTGTAAAGCATCTAATGCCATCACTGAGCCAATGGGAAGAATCGCCCCTCACTCCAAAACAAATTCTTCCCAACAGAAAGTGAATAAGTGGAGTCCAAGCAATGTTACTTTTCCCTCTGAGTGATTTCTTTAATGCATTTCCCTGCTTTCACACAGCTACCTGGCATTTTTGCTTTATTGCCGCCAGAAGGTTGAAAGGCATTGCTTTTAAATATCCTGGAAGTTTTTCATTGATAAGAAAAGATGGTAAAATTCACTTCTAAGTGAACAGTAGCACACACATCACAAATCATATCTAAGTTCCCCCCATGTGATATGAAGAACTCTGGTAATTGTGACTTAGCTGGGATTCCCAGAAAAGTAGAAGAAAGGAAAATTCAGGATTGTTAGAGTTACTGTATGAGTTGTATTAAATGTGTATGTCTCTCTCTGTGTGTGGTGTGTGGTGTGGTGTGTGTGTGTGTGTGTGTGTGTGTGTGTGTGTGTGTGTGTGAGCTATATGTAGCCGGAAGGTTTCTCCAGTCCCACCCAGCCCTGCAGTTCTGCAATCACTTATAAAATAATCATTCAGAGGTGTAATATTAGTTATAAACTGTGTAGCCTATGGCAGGCCTCTTGCTTGCTAGCTCTTATAGTTTAACTCAACCTATAAGCCACATATTCTATGGCTTTACCTACATCTCATTATATGTTGTTCCTGGGATGGCAGTCTGGCATCTCCCCCACTTCACCTTTCTCTTTCCTGTCTCTCCTTGGATTTCCTGCCTGCCTCTAAGCTGTCTTGACATAGGCCAAAACGGCTTATTTATTATCCAATGGGAAGAACATATTCACAGCACATAGAAAGACATCCCCCACACTTCCCCTTTTATATCTAAACAAAAGGGAAAGTTTTTAGCTTTAATATAGTAAAATTATATATAGATGTAGCATGAATCTTAACAGTTCTTATTAATAAAATCAAATCTGAGGCCAGTTATTGGGGTGAATACTGGAAGATCAGAGAGACAGAACAAGCCACAGCTACCTCACCTGGCCAACTTCTCAGCTGATCTTGTTTCCTCAGACAGGAAGCCTCTGTGTCTTCATATCCGAATGGTTCTCAGCTGAACTGTGCTGCTCAAAACCTAACAGCTTGAATACTTAACCAGCCAAATGCTTAACCAGCCAAATGCTTCTAGTTTCTGGTCCTCAACGCCTTAGATACCTTTCTGCTTTCTGCCATCACTCCCTGGGATTAAAGACTCGCTTTCTGGGATTAAAGGCATGAATCACCATGCTTGGCTGTATCCTTGAACAGATGGATTTCTGCCTCTGGAATGCTAGGATTAAAGGCGTATGCTACCACTGCCTATCCTAGTGGCTTTTCTGTTCTCTGACCCCAGATAAGTTTATTAGGGTACACAATATTTTGAGGAACACAATACTACCACATATAACAAACAGGTATCAAGCAAGAATTGCAATATTTAGTCTATTTGTATTTGGAAAAATTATAGAAAATATTTTATCATCTATCCTATATTTGTGAGTCTAAAATTTTGTATCTAATTTATCTTTTATCATAGCCAAGGAAAATTATAATTATAATTATCTAGTTTTCAACTACATCACAGACCCCAGAAGGATATAATATTACCTAAGTAAATAGGAAGTACATTGTAAGCAACTTCCAAATATCTAGAATGACAGAGACATCTGAACGTTGGCTGCCTGGACAGTCATCCAAAGTTCCTCTGCAATGTTGGGGCATCCATCCTTAGTGTATAGGACTACAGTTTCTCAGTTGCTGCTCCCTATGTCCTGCAGAATGTCTGGCAGTGTCCTCTCTGAAGAAGGAACCCGAAGGACCATCTTGCCTTGTTTCAGGAAAAACTCAGCAGTCATTGTTCAATGGGTCCTGTATGTCCAGGTGATACATCATTTTGTCAAGCAGTCCAGGCAAGAACAGTTTCTTGCACAAATGGCTAACGTTTGCCATAAGGAAAACAAACTCCATATGGAGTGTCTTCGATGCCCATCATCTTCTTTGAAGTAAATCAGTGCTGCCAGGAGCCGACATGTTGCACTGTCCAGAAAGTCAGGTTTTTGAAACGTTTAAATGCAATATTCTGTAGGTCTTTGAAGTGTTTGAAGATTACCTCCCTATTGAAATATATCTATGTATACCTAGAAAACCTAACTAACATGACTATAAGTTTGATTATCATAGATGACTAATGATTAATCTGTATTTCTTAATTATACATTACAATTTCAAATGAGCCATACAAACATAATAACTTAAACAGGAGTAGAAATACACATAGAGTATAACAAAATTAACTTTAAATTTGTATCAATAAACTAAAATTCATAACAATGCAAAACATTTTAAACAAGTTGTTTCTCTTTAAAAGTAGATTCAAGAATCTACCATTTTATCATATCATATTTATACTGTACCTTTTTCTTTTTTAGAAAGAGATTGAATTTATAATAAACCCCCTTTAAATAAAATAAACATTTATAAGCAATGTTTTGGGAATTTATGCATATCTTTTCTTATTTATAATAGTTTAATTTTAAAATTAAGAATTATAGTTAAATATTGGCTGTAGTAGTCTATGAGGATGGATTGTCTCAGCCAGTTGCTTTAAAGCTGACTTTGGATGCTGGATTATTTGGGCCATGGCTGTCATCAGAGACCTTTCAGGGGGTCTTGGTTTATCATACCATATTAGCTCGGAAGCAATCCACAGTTTCTTATCTTCTGTGGAAACAAAAGCAGAATCTCTTTTCCAAAGCAACATATCCTTAGACACAATTTTGAAGTTTTAAAATATGTATGTTGTTTTAATTCAGCAGCTTTTATAATCAAATGGTTTTTTTTGTAGTTAAAAATCCCAAAGACAATATACTCCAGACAGTCTGTATAATATTGATTTTCATTTGATATAAAACTCTAGTTATATATATATATATATATATATATATATATATATATATATATATATATATATAGTCAGGACAAATCTCTGTCACCCACCAGTCCCACAGCCGCTCAGACCCAACCAAGTAAACACAGAGACTTATATTGCTTACAAACTGTACTGTATGGCCGTGGCAGGCTTCTTGCTAACTGTTCTTATAACTTAAATTAATCCATTTCTATAAATCTATACCTTGTCATGTGGCTCGTAGCTTACCGGCATTTCACATGCTGCTTGTCATGGTGGCGGCTGGCAGTGTCTCCTCGACTCAGCCTTCCACTTCCCACAATTCTCCTCTCTTTGTCACGCTTACTTCCTGCCTGGCCACTGGCCAATCGGTGTTTTATTTATACAGAATGATATCCACAGCATATATATATATATATATATATATATATATATATATACACTATTTTTATGACTATATCCTTTCTCTTTTCTCTCTTAAAACTATGTATCTTTTATACATATTGTAAACCATTTAGAGATTTATTCCATCTGAAACTGTCTTTTGTGCATCTAAAATCCTTTTTGATCATTGTTTTAAATTGTACCTTGGTTAGGACTGAAGCAGCAGCTTTGGCTGCTGACTCTGCCCATCTGTTTTTCAACATGGTAGAGATATCCAGTCATGCTTACCTACCCAATTCTGGGAATTAGTATCGAGCAATATGACTATGTTTTTAAGTTCACTGTTGTGCTCCCAAGCCTGCAGGTAGCACAGTCCAGCACATCAGAGACTGCAGGAGTCCTCCATATTATTGCTGAAGCCTGCTGCAGCCAGGGGACAAATCTCTATCCCACAGCTCAACATGATAACATGAATTAGGAAGCTTCTCTTGGCTCCATTTTAGAATCCTTTTTTAAAGTTTTCTCAGGTTTTGGGGTAGAAATTCTTGCTACCACATTGGGTGCCAAATGTAGCCAGAAGGTTTCTCTGGTCCCACCAGGCCCCATGGTCCAACAGCCACTTATAAAATAATCATTCAGAGGCTTAATATTATGTATGGCAATGGCAGGCCTGTGGCTAGCTAGCCCTTACAGTTTAACTCAAGCCATAATTATTAATCTATGTATTGCCATGTATTCTGTGGCTTCACCTGCATCCCATCACGTGTTGCTCTGAGAATCGCAGTCTGGTGTCTCCCCTACTCCTCCTTTCTCTTTCCTGTCTCTCTCCTTGGATTTTCTGCCTGCCTCTAAGCTGCCTTGCCATAGGCCAAAGCAGCTTACTTATTAACCAATGGGAACAACATATATTCACAATGTACAGAAAGACATCCCCCAGCAGCTATAAAATGTTGTAAATAAAAATTACTGAACATAACATAGTTGCTATTAACTTAGTTATAAAATTTAAAATGCAATAAAAATAATTGCAAATATGTGTTAGTTGTATGTCTCTGTTCACAAAAATAACATTTGAACTATTTGAGTATAACGTATTATTGAATAAATTATTTTGTCTTTCCCAATGATAACATTTTATAGTACCCAGTCTATTTTGTCTAGTTTGAAAATCCATGGGAATTGATACCAACTACCTCTGAAAACAGGAACTGACCAAAAAAGATTACTGTCTGAAGACTAAGCAGGAAAAAATCGACTTTGAAATCAAAGACTTGTCATTGATCAAACCTTTGTTGTTTTGGAGCAAGGTCTTACTGACTTCTCATTTCTCCCAAGGCTCTGAGTGTAGTGGGCCTGAGAAGGATGGGGGTGAGATGAGTGGGAGAGAGGACCTCCTGTTTCTCATCCCAGAACTGGCCATGCACCTTTTTCTCACCCTGGTCTTCAAGGATAGGAAAGGGACAACCAGAAATTCTAATCATGTGAGTTTCAGGACTTTCTAGTTTCGTTGTCTTAAACAGGGCAGCATTTTCACTTCTGACAAATACCTTTAAATGAGCTTAAGGGAAGCTGGTGATACAGGAAGATCTGTGCCACTGAAGACCTGTGACACCCAATGGAAGACAAACTGTTTTTGTCCCCCACTCCCACCCCTGTCTGTTTTCATTATAATTGTAAAAACGAGGAGGGAGGTGCTTAGGTGCACTTGTAGAGGAAAGGGGAACAATTTAAAATCCAGGCACTATGACCTGAAGAAGATCAGGGCGACATGATATACATTATACAGATTATTACAGAGCATAGCAATAAACATATTCCTGCCAGGTTTGATGTGAATATTTTAAGGATGACTATTTAATTTCTAGCCATCATGTATTCTTATAACAAAGATTATATTGATCAAACAAATGGTAGAGATGAGGGAGTTATTTAATAAAGATTACAATTTGTAAGAATATTTGTTACTAAACCTTGAAAGAAAATGTGTCATACATGTGTCAAATTCTTTGCTCTTACTAACACTCAGTGGGCCAGGGTAGGGGGCACAAAAATGTCTTAAGTTGTCAGAGCACACTAATGTGTGAGGATTGAGATAGATTTTATCTATGGAGAAGGGACATTAATCTTTATCTAAAAAAATGTTGTGTTGGCAAGTTTATATTTTCCCCTAGAATATTTAGAGGGAAAGGGGAGCCTCAACTCCCACATTCTTTAAACACAGCCATAGGCCAGTTCTGCAAACGAGCCACTCTAGTGCAAAAACACTTTCAAAGTTCTAAATGAGTTGTCCCTGCGGTAATAAAGAGGGGACATTTTACAGTATGACAGTATGTAAGACAGCATTGTCAGCTGTGGTTTATTTAAAGCAGGAGGCCTCTAACAGGAAAATAATGACTTTAATAAAATTTACTATTGACTTTGTAGGCTAAAATCTTTCTGTCATCAGGAATACAGAAAAACAACCTGTCTGAAACCGTTCAGTTAAATATATTCCTTTAATATTTCAAAGCAATTTGATTTTTTTAATATACTTGCTACTTCAGAAGACATTGTAGAATGTGGAAATTAGTATTTTTAATAGAAAGTTGGTATTGCTTACATAAGGAAAAATCAGTAACGACCTAGGGCACTGTGGGTGGAGAGCAACATTTGAAGAGGTTGCAGAAGCAGTCTCTACAGTTCCTTGAAATACTCTCTAAGCTGTGTTGCAAATGAACGATGTATGAGTCAGCCAATGTCCTTCTTTCCTGAAGGGCATCTTTTAATCATGCCACATAATTTCTCAGTGAGAATGCCGAAGAGCTTGCTGGGTATTTGTGAAACTCTACAGCATGTTAATAAGGTTCGGGTCACATCTGAAAACTGGGGAAACCGGGAAACATATGGCCTGATTTTATTCTCCAGCCAATTTGATTAAACCTGGTATGGATTGTTTGTGGTGTGTAAGAGAGGTCATGCCCATTCTGTGTGAAAGGCTGAAGAAATGCCATTCCTTTAACGTTTACATAGTTAAAATAAACTGTGGTAAAAAGTTTCCCAACAGTATATGACAGCTCAATTTAGAGGTGAGGCCTTTTAATAAAACCTCATGAAATGAATACTTTGGTTTATGCACTCTGTTTGTGTTTCCCACTGGAGTCCTTAGCATTATGAAGCTGTGGTTACTTGCTTTACTGCTGCAGAATAACATCATGAAAGGCGAGCCCCGAGCTTTGTATCAGAAAATATCCGAAGAGTAGAAATGCTGATGGTGGAACCTTAATGTGGAGCTCAGCTGCTTTCCTATTTGCATTTAACACGCTATTGTAAAGTATACAGCTTGAATTACAGGATATTATTTAAACAAAGAAGAAAATCCACAGGGGCTTTTACACTTTAACTTATAGCTTACTTAAAGAGAAATGTCGAACCTCAGAATCATATACTAGTAAATCTTTCTAAGCCTTCAAGATAATAGGAACTTTAGAATAGAAGCATGCTTTTCTGAATTACTTATACATATTTTTTGGAAGAGAGAGAATGTAATAGTAAAAATTAATTAAAAAAGAGAAGGGAGTTAATGTGCATAAAAAGTGTGGCATGAACATGCCATGTGAAGATGTAATTCTATGTCAGTGTCATCTAGGATCTCAGAAGGGTTAGCTTGTGCCTTAACATGACTGTGTGTTCAATATATTGGCATTGGCAGATATAATGGTTCTCAGGGGTAGTCTTTATTCTGGCCTCTTTTTTTCTAGGTATGAGTTTGGTGCCACTCCGAGACTGTCCCTGATCTGAGGGACAAAATCAGGAAGGTTGGAGTTTGCTCCACTACCCATTCCATCCCGTGACCACCCCCAGAATTTCCAAGCCTTTGGCCTGACTCCAAATACTGTAAGATTTCATGAGATATTTTGTTCTTATGCATGACTGCATAGTTGTAAACACAGTGTGCAAACACATTGTTGGTGTATGGATCTTGGTGGATATGGAATTCTCAAATCTTTGGAAGAACTGTACAGTGTGTATCCACCAGTTGGTTGTGACAGTGTGTGTTATAATGGACTGGGTATATTGAGTGTTCAAGATACAAGACTGCTGTTCTATGCTATTTATTCACTTTCCTATGTATGGAAGGAAGCTAAAATTCATAACTCAGTTATTTATAGACAATTTTAATGTGGTTAAGAGACAAAATAAGAACAACTATGTATTCATGGCTTGTTTGGATGATTACAGGTAGAGTGACTTTCCTTCACTATGCCTTGCATGTGAGAGGTAAAATGCCATAAGGACCGTATCTTTGATGGTAAATAGAGATGACATTGCTATTTATTAGTTACTTGTTAAATGCAAAGCTAAATATCTTGTTTTTGTGGGGTTTCAGGGCCTTGTTATGTGGGATGCATAGTTTTGAAAATCCAGAAGGATTGTAATTATTTTGACTCCTAATATTTCTTAGTTTCCAGATTTCCAAATGAGTTTATGGACAATGATGATTTCTGCATGGTAGTGAACCACTAACTTGATCTAACCCTTTATATTTAAATATAATCTTAGGCTCACCTATTGAAGCAACAGCAACCAGAAATCCTTAGAAATCAATTAAGGAATAGATCCAAGAAACCTTTGCTTTATTTATTACATCGTTGATTATTTTTTGTGTTTTATTTTCCAGAGATTGATTAGAAAAAAAAATCCCCCAGGCCAAAGAATCTTTACTTTTCCTATAAAAGACAGATAACAACCCAGATGCAAAAGTTAATTCATCTTCTCAAGTGGTAAAGTGATCTAGGAAATAAGTGAGTAAAAGGAGAAGGAAAAAAGAAGGAAGGAAAAAAGGAGGGAAGGAAAAGAAGATGAACAAAGGGAAAGGAAAATGCCAAGTAGGGTCAGAAGGTGGCAGATAGAGGACAAAGTCTGTGATTAGTCCAGAAAACACTGTGTGATAACAGTTATCATGAGACTATCACCCATTTGATTCAGTAGGTACTTTAGTCAGAAATGAATTGAAAAGAAATCTATACACAGGATGGTTTCAATATTTCCATTTTTCATGTGATTCCAAACCTGCTAGGAGACCTGTTCATGTAAAAACAGTTTTGTGACATTAATATTCCAGCCAGTTAAGTTGGTTACATTGTTCCCAATCTGATCACTAATCTCATAAAGACATGATGTTATGAAGAGTGTTGGTATATCAAAAAAGAAATCCCTCTATGTTTTTAAAGATAACAGAAAAAAAAAGACCCTGGCACAGCACTGTGTTATAGACTTTGTTTAAAATAATATACTGCTGACCATATTAGGAATTTGTAAGGTTTAAATATTGAGCAACCTAAAGGTCAATATCTGGTAGTGAATTAATGACAGACAAAGGGACAACACAGGGTAGGGGAGAAGGCCTGCCTTTAAAATGACATCTCTGTTTATGAAAAATTACTTTGTGTTCTTGTTTCCAACTTCCAAATACTGTATTGGGAAATTAAGTCTCTAGAGGGTGTGGGATAAAAGGGCACACATCTGGACTCATCCATGAACTGTATGCTGCATCTTTCCACTGGTAACAGTTATAAATGGTGCAATGATGGTTTCACAACTTGGGGTGTTTAAAGGAGAGAAAAATGCATTTTGGATCATATATAATCCTAGCAGTAGGAATGCAAAGGTACAAGAATGAGTAGATCAAGCCCATGCTTATCTCCTGGGTTTGAGGTCAGCTTGGAATCCATGAAGACGTGTCTCAATAGATAGATAGATAGATAGATAGATAGATAGATAGATAGATAGATAGATAGATGATAGATAGATGGAGACAGGCAGATGGATAGATAGATGACAAGCAGATGAATAAATAAAAGTTATTCACTTGAAAAAACAAAAAGAAAAAATGTGCTCAATATAACTAAAAACTTTTTTTTTTTTAATGATAATGAGGCTAAAACAACTTCCTTAGTCTCGAAACGTGTGTGGTCAGTAACAAGCACAGTGACTGCTGAATGTGATAAAAATGCAGATGGAGTCTCATCAAGGCACTTCTCAGTCAATATTGCCATTTCAAATTTAAAGTCCATCATGATCCTGAAAGAAAAAACTATTTACTATATAAAAAATTTAAGAACTAGAGAATTATTTCTACACTTACTTCATATACCTCACAAATCCTATCACATCTTTTCAAATCTACATCCATGGGGTTTTTGAATCTCTGATTTAAAAAAATAATTATTTTTATTTGATAAAAAATAAAAAAGTCAATAGTTGTTTATGTCTTTACTATTCTTTGGCATTTTTTTTTATAAATTATCCTGAATATTTGGTCCAAAATTTAAACTGCTTTCATCAGAGCACCATTATTTCTGTGGAAATGAAAGCAGAGCCTCCTTTCCAAAGCAACATATCCTTACATCCAAATTTTGAAGTCAAGGTACATTTAAAATATACATATTTGTTTAATTCAACAGCTTTTTACTATCAAATGTTTTTCTGCAGTTAAAAGTCCCAAAGACAACACAATCCAGATTCTCTGTGTAATGTCCATCTTTATGTAGCTTATTTTTAATACTACCTTTACTGTCTCTTTAAAAACTTTATTTTTAAAAATTATTTCTTTATATAACTGTATATATTCTTTTTTCTCTTTCTTCCAAGCCTATGTACATTTTTACACACTTTGTAAAGCATTTAAAGTCTTGTTCCATCTGAATCTGTCTTATCGTGAATCTATTGTTTTAAACTTCAGCATTTCTAAGACTGAAATGGTGCTGTGGCTGCTGTCTCTTCCCACTTTAGCTTCCCAAGATGGTGGTGGTACAGTCTACCACCAGCTCTGGGTCTGGAGCCATGTGTACTATCAACTATCAGAAGCAGTTCTATCATTCTATCAAAGCAGCAGCGTGTAGCTCAGAAACCTTTTTTTTTTTTTTTTTTTTTTTTTTTTTTACTAGCAAAGGCTAATTCTACTGCACAACAGAGTAATGTGCTGTTTGCAGACACCTCATTCCCACCATACTGCAGGTCAAGTATGCACACCACCACAAATCCGCCATATAGTAGCTCAAGCATGCAGGCTGAGGCTAACTTGAGAGAGACAACTAGGAAGCTATTTTTAGCTCCATTTTAGAATCGTCCTTCTCAGGTTTTGGGTGGAAACTCAAGCCATTGGGTGCCATTTGTAACTGGAGTTTTCTCTCTGGGCCCCACCAAGCTCCGGCAGTCCAACAGCCCACTTAAAAAATAAACACACAGACGCTTATATTATTTATAAACTGTATGGCCATGGCAGGCTTCTTGTTATCTAGTTCTTATATCTTTCTTTTAAAACAATTTATTTATTTATTATGTATACAGTGTTCTGCTTTCATGTATCCCTTCAGGCCAGAAGAGGGTGCCAGATCTCATTACAGATGGTTGTGAGCCACCATGTGGTTGCTGGGAATTGAACTCAGGACCTCTGGAAGAACAGCCAGTGCTCTTAACCTCTTAGCCATCTTTTGAGTCCTGTATCTTAAATCAACCCATTTCTATTAGTCTATAAGTTGCCTCGTGGCTCGTGGCCTTCTGGTACCTTACATCTTGCTTGTCATGGTGGCTGGCAGCATCTCTCTGACTCAGCCTTTCACTTCCCAGAATTCTCCTCTGTCCTTGTCCTGCTTATACTTCCTGCCTGGCTACTGGCCAATCAGTGTTTTATTTATAAACCAATCAGAGCAACACATTTAACATACAGAACATCCCACGGCACTGACAGATGTGAGATACTCTACATTTTCTCATTACAGATGAAGTGGAATGGTTGAGAAGGTAATGTACATTGCACTAATCCCACAAAAAAATGAAAACAGCATCAGCAAGACTGGAGCCAGTCCTCCCTAACTTGAGCTGCACTGTGTAACCAATTGTCTCATAACTTCGTATTAGGATTTCCAACTTAGCATGTGTTAGGTTATTAGTAGTAAAATCAGGGTTTCATAAAAGGACAAATATCATACGAAATTAACAGAAAAAATTTGTTCAAAAATAATACCTCAATTTGAAACAGTGTGTACTATTCATCACAAAACTTCTAACAGACACCAAATAGAGTCCCAGTCTTCCTGGTGGGGATGGTAGCTCCCTGTAGGAGGCATTTTGAAAATTTACAAGGTCCACTTTGACTCAGTGTGGAGAAAGAGACCATTTTAAGGTCTCAACCAGGATGTCCTATGATGAGCAGGATAGTCCACATGGTGCAATGTACTGTCTATATATCCCAGAGGTTTGGAATTGACCCAAGAAATCCATAAAGTGAAAGTAACTGTATTAATCTGAACCTAGAGTTTATCATGTATTTCTATGTGACACGCACAGAATTCTTACACAGATAGAGTTTTCCAGAAATGTATAATGGTGAAAAGCTATAGCAGATTTTACTTTATTTAGTTAGAATTTTATCAGGAATCATTTACACTTTTGGATAACATGCCTCCCACAGCAATGATCACATGACATTTGTCACTACTCTTCACTTTCTATCACTCTTTGTAGTTGTCTTGAAGTCAAGGACAGTTGAAACTCCTTTGAACAGTATTACAGAGAATATTATTTAACAGCCAAGTAATGAAATTGAGTGGTACTCATCAGGCTCATAAGTATGTTTGATTCATATTCTTATTTAAGTTCCATGTTGTAACAGCTATGCCTTGTGAAGATTGTAGATTAGATGTACTTACTTATTCTATGTGCAGAAACAGTTATGTGTCATGACAATTATGTATTAGATGTAGTAACTTATTCTGTTGTTTTCAGAGGGTTCATACTGTTACTCTGACACTGTCCTCAGACTTATAATACTCACCTCTTGGTTTACTGCCACTCTCTTTTATCCCAGTTACTCTCCATCCCCATCACAGTTAAGAACTCAGTTCTTAAGTCAGACTTGATTCTCACTATGTACCTTGATACATGGTGTAGAGTCAAAGTACATTAACAGTCTTACATGATTCTGTGACATTACTCTATCAAATGATTTTATATGGGGCATAGATTCACAAAAGTATTGTACTTCTCTGTTTTGGGGAAAAGCATATACTTGCATAAACTCTGGGTAGTTTTTCATTTTCTCTTGTATAAATAAATCTTGCTTATTAACACTTACTATAATTAATTTGAGATTATGGTAATCATGTAATTTCTGCTCTTTCATTTTGCTATGCCTCTGCTGCAGAAAGGCACCTAAATTTTTTTAATTAGAAAAGATGTTGGGATGAATGTGTCAGAATAAAGGAGTTAAACTCAAATGAAATAGCAAATAATCAAATTTTATATTCTTGATGTAAAGAAATCATAATGATGTAAAGAAATAAATACGCACAGGTGAAACTAAACAAATGCCAGTGTTGGGGGTGAAGTATATGAAAGACACAGCATCACTCCGATGGAAGGTATTCTGCTTTGTCTAATTGAGCACTCAAATAATAATTGAAAGTTATTACAATACATGACAAAAAGTCCTCTGTCTGGATCAGTTTTTCATTGCTGTGACAAAATGCCTGAGAATACAGTTCAAGGAACAGAAGGTTGCCTTTCATTTCACTATGTAAGAAGTTCAATCACCTCATTTTCTTGTTGCTAGACTGCAATGAGACAGAAGATCATCGTAGAAGGACAGAGCAGAGCCAAGTTCATCAGCTCATGGAGAACTGAAGGGAATATGGAGAGAAAGGTCAGGGATAAGATACTTTCCAAAGTCCAAACCCAAGGATAGATGTTACATCTTATATTCTCCCACTTTTCAGTTCAGCTATGAGTTCATCAATAAATAATTTATTATATAGGCAGGCCAGAAGCCTCATGATCCAATAACTCCACAAAAGCCTGCCTTTATGTTTTAAACTTCATATATGTTTTAAAATTCATATGTATGTACTCATTTATGTCATCTACCATTCCTCTCACTCCTTCAGCCTCTCCTGTATAAACTCTCACTTCCTTCTCAAATCATGGACTCTTTTTCTTTAAATACATATATAACTTATATATTTAGTTAATAGTATGTATTACATAAATATAAGTATTTATTTAAAGAAAAAGTGTCCACAATTTGGGAAGGGAGAAAATATATCTGTATAAAATTTGTACATATATATTTATGTATCACTGAATAAATATATAAATAAAGCCTACTGAGTCTATTTAGTGTCATTGATGTGTACATATGTTTAGGGCTGAGCACTTGATATTGGATCACCAAGTAGAGGGTTCATCCCTAGGGAAGACTGGCCCTCCCTCCCTACAGTCATCAATTGCCTGTAGCTCTTCATGCAGGAGTGAGGCCTCATTAGTTTTTTTGTTTCGTTTTGTTTTGTTTTGTTTTGTTTTTGTTTTGTTTTCAATCCACCTTGGCATGTCAACTGGTGATGTCACTGTGCGGGTCTCTTTAAGTCAGCCATGTTGAGGTTTTATGGGGGCAGCTTCTGTGTCATATATAGACAACAGATCTCACAGAAGACGTTTGTTTACCTTGTTCCTATTATCAAAATTTCACCTTTGAATGTTATGCTGGGGATCATGTCTTCAAACCATAAAGCTCTGGGTTAGGGATTGTTTCATATCAATCATGTAACACCATTAGTTGCATTTCATAAGATTTCAGGTTTAGTGTCTCCATTTTTTCTAATCAGTCTCCAAGTGGAAACAGCAATAATCTTTGAAAACCCAGTTCCTTGTGATGGCAAATGAAGTTTCTTAATTTTCAGAAAGTGTGTGACAACTACATCCCGCAATCCTGTGTCTGATTGCTTAGGCTGCACTCAAACGTGTTTTTCTTTTATCAACCTGTGGGATTCTGGAACATAGCTGTCATTTCAACCTGATAAAATTTGGATGGTGCTATTTGAGCAGTCTCAAATCTTTGACCTAGCTCGGCATGGAGCTCCAGGATAAAGTTAGCTTTACTTCTCTTAAATGCAACAGAAGCAGAGGTTTTCAATCCCTGCTCATTACCCCCCAAATCGTTTTTGAGCCAATTCAGAGCTGCTGCCTCAGTGTATATCACTCTAAATCATGGGTATAAAATATAGTTTGGAGGGAAAAAAGTCTAAATGGTAGCAAAATGTCAGTTTCAAGAGATGTTAAAAGGAAATTTAATCAATGTTCAACACAGTGAACACCACCTTGGCATTAGATACCGTGGATTTCCATCTAACCTCCCAACTTCTGAGGCTTATTATTAAATACTTTCACAGCAGCACAATTGCAGAGACATTAGACTGCTTGCTTACAGGTATAATCGACTTAGTAAACTTAAAGGGACAGGACCAGGGCTGGTAAGGCTGAAATTAGACCTAGGGCTTTGTCTGGAAGCTTGGATGTGCACAGTAAGATACCTGATTCACATGGCCTGCTGGCTTTGTTCTCTCATGCAAGCCAGAGAACATGGGGGTGGGCATGGATTGACACTCAGGGGAGTCCCTTTTAACCTGCAGGCTGCTCCTGACTGCTAGCAGGGCAGGTAGAGCCTGGCAGACAGGTAGGACCCTGGGTTTGCTGTCCAAGCAATGCTGTTTCAGAATTGGGATTTTAGCCTTGGAATCCAGGACAAATTGTACAAAGTTAGAAGAATTATTTAAATTGTGTGTTGGTCAGGGGGAATAATTTGAAAATTCGGGTCTTACTGAGACTCTAGAGCCCTGCATCTATCCTGAGAAAGTCAAGACTGGATTAAGGCAAGGTAACCTAGTGAAGGAAGTTCTCAATACCTGGCTCAACCTCTCTGACAAAGAAATAGGCTGAATAACTATGAAGCTGTTCTGATTTTTGAAGTTTCTCTTTCAGTAAAATGTTCTAAAACAGTCGCAGCATGAAACAGTTCCGTGTGTGTTACTAGATTTAGCTAAAATATGCAATGCTCCTTTGTTTTCACTGAATTGTCCTGTATCTAAACCAGACTTAAGGCAAGGACAAAGAACCTAGAAAATAGGAGCACTTGTTTATTTGTTTATTTAACTATCAGGCCATAACTGGGGCAGCTTAAATATGGCTGACTTGAAATCATCTCTTAGTCATTTGAACATACATTTTGAAGTCTTGAAAAAATGAAATGTTAACACTTGTAGAGTACATGTTCTACACATTTTGTCTAAGTATTAAAACCATCTTGTAGAATTTTGAGATGCCTGCTTTGGAAAAGAAGATTCCTTTTTCTCCTTTAAATGTATTTTTTTCCCATTATAATGTTTAATAATAAAATGGATATGATCCGAGCATCATGCTAAATACAGTACCTGTGGTATTTTTTTTTTTTTTTTTTTTTTTTTTTTTTGCAGTGTAGTATTTTTTTTTAAGTAAATTTATTTTACAACATCATTTAGTTCAACATAATGGCCACAGATTCCCCTGTTCTCCCACTCTCGCCCCCCTCCCCCTCCCCCATCCCACCCCCCATTCCCACCTCCTCCAGATCAAGGTCTCCCCCGAGGACCGGGATCGACCTGGTAGACTCAGTCCAGCCAGGACCAGTCCCCCCCTCCCAGACCGAGCCAAGTGTCCCTGCATATGTCCCAGGATTCAAACAGCCAACTCATGCAACAAGCCCAGGACCCGGCACCAACACACGGCTGCCTCCCAAACAGATCAAGCCAAATGACTGTCTCACCCATTCAGGGGGCCTGATCCAGTTGGGGGCCCCTCAGCCTTTGGTTCATAGATCCTGTGCTTCCATTCGTTTGGTTATTTGTCCCTGTGCTTTATCCAACCCTGGCTTCAACAATTCTCGCTCATATAAACCCTCTTCTTTCTCACTAATTAGACTCCCAGTGCTCCACCAGGGGCCCAGTCGTGGATGTCTGCATCCAGATTCCTCAGCCCTTCCTTGGATGGGGTTTATGGCACAACTAACAGGGTGTCTGGCCATCCCATCACCAGAGTAGGTCAGTTCCTGCCGTCTCTCGTCCATTGCCAGCAGTCTTTTGTGGGGGTATCTTTGTGGATCTCCGTGGGCCTCCCTAGCTCTCTGCTTCCTCCCCTTCTCATGTGGTCTTCATTTACCATGGTCTTAAATGTATTTTTAAGACCCCTCAAAACAAAGAAATCTAAGATCCCATAAGAACAATCATAAATCCCTGATACCCCAGCACTGAAAGTGGAGGCAGGAACATACCAGGTCTCAAACCAGCCTGGGACACACAGAGAGGTCCTTCCCCAACCCACACAAAGGAAAATTATAGATTTTATTTGTGCCCAAGAACTTAAACATATGCTTTTGAGCATATTTTAGCCCATTTCCAATATTTGATATTGATAGACTATAAATTATCCAAGTTGAACAACTCATTTATTCATTACACATTTTTCTTGGTTATATCACTGCAATGTTTTACAACCTCCTACATAGAAAGTCTACTTCACTCACAAACATAATATCCCCTTCTCATACAACACTGAAGTTTTAGAATAGAAAAGTAATGTTGGAAGGAAGTGTTTATCTCTACTCTTAATTTCTTTCTAATTATATTAATTGTAAACCCCATTTCGAGCTAAAACTTCCTACTAGTGTGTCGTTTTCTACACTGACACATTGGTTGCAATAGTGGAGGCTACAATGTGTGCTGACATTCCTTTCAGTGTTACAGTTAAAAGGATTGTGTGTGATCTTTGCTTAATAAAATTATATCTGAATCTCAGCTACACACATGAACATGTACCACAATAATACACCCATATTTCAATAACTATAAAAATATACATGACACAGAACCTGACTGAGAGCACATTGTAAGAAAACACACATTGGCTGTCTATTTAAAAAGTAGTTTAAGTTCATTCCAAAGTGTCATCTAGATATGAAAAGGATTCTGGCGTGTAAGGATGAGGATATTTGATTGATACTAGAGCAGTGGGAAAGGCTTTGTGGAGGTTTCAGCACGTGTTAGGAATCTAGGCCCAAGTCTTCAAAAATGACTAGCTGGCCATTCATGGGCAGAAAACATGGGAATGCATGTGAGACAGTTTAGCAATGGGTAAGATACAGGTATAAACATAAGGGCCTATCACTGTTTAGGGACTGGAAATTCCACAAGTCAAGAAGCCTGCCAGGACATGACAAAAAGTAGATTCTCTAGAAATGGCAAAATGAAGGATTATTGTCCTCTATTAATTTTAACTTTATTTTGAATACTTATGGCATCTCTAATAGATAATTTCATGTATTTCCTAATGACTGTAAAAAAGCAATACACACTTATATTGAACACTTGGAAGTCAAAGAAAGCAATTCTACTGCTAAATTTTAAGCACTGAGTTGGCCTGGACAGATTTGCATTTTAGCAAATAAGTATTCACACGAAAGCATGAGAGATTGGAGAAAGGTTATAGTTAGGTAAGGATGTTTATGAAGATTTCAGGATCTATTCCAAACTTCTATAGAAAAATAAGACATTAAAATACAACATTCTAAATAAGAAAGGAGTGTATTTCCCTTCAAGCTAACTATCTGAGCAAAATGATTTTCTAGATAAAGAAACAATTAGTATCCATTGGTACAGGGAAATCAGAATCATCTAGAAGAATTATATTCCCCCTAAGATGAATCAGAAGTTGGACACATCATTTCTGCTACAGATAGTTCGAACATTCTTAAACTCTTCTTGAGCTGAACCCTAATTCAGAACCCTTGATTCTCTATCAAGCCAGAAAGAAATGAAAGGTATTGGGGGACTTTTAAATGTCCATACAGTGAAGGCAGAAAGTGTTCTTATTCTTGTCTTACACTCAAAGAAACCAAGAGAAGTTAGACAACTGTCCAGTGTCATGGGACTAAGTGTCAGAAACGGGATTTTAATGCTTAAACTTTCTAAGGCCAATGTCTTTCACATAAGCTTTTTTTTTTTTTTTTTTTTTTTTGGTTTTTTCGAGACAGGGTTTCTCTGCGTAGCTTTGCGCCTTTCCTGGAGCTCACTTGGTAGCCCAGGCTAGCCTCTAACTCACAGAGATCCACCTGGCTCTGCCTCCCGAGTGCTGGGATTAAAGACGTGCGCCACCACTGCCCAGCTTTCACATAAGTTTTATAATATTTTGGATTATACCTTCTATCCCATCAATTTGTTTATAACACAGTTATATAGTTCATTATTACCTCTCAGTATAATGTGAAAATAAGGGGATCTTCTTTTCAATCTGGTACTGAATCAGTAGCTGGAAATGAGACACTGATTTTTATTTTCAAGAAATTCTCAGTCCAGTTCATAATACCTTGTTATAAGGTAGTTTTATGATTCTCAATAGAGGAATCAGTAAAAAAATAATAATAAAAAGGCAAATAACTAATGGAAGAGGAGAGAATGCAAGCCAACAAACCAGTAAATGGGACAGCTGTGACAATTACAGCCTCTACTTTCTCAGCAAGTGTACCTGCTCAGAATTCTATCATCTATTAGGTATAATCTCCCTCTGTTATTCAAATAATTACTATGGTCTCCACAGCCCATGTTTGCCATCAGGTTTGAAACAGAATCATAAAAAATCATATTTAAGTTCATAAACATTTACGTTCATAATTCAGAGCCAAATTATTGGTTTGTGACATCTATCCAACTTAAATTTTTTCTTCAATGTAGTTGACCAAAAGTCATGTGCTCTGTTTCTGAACTCACAAAATTTCAACTATTTTTCATAGATGTGTATGAAATGTACAAGCATTGCATTATTCACTGGTTGTACTTTTTGTATTTCATATTATTTCTTGAAATACAATTACATCTTATTTTCCTCCTGACAATGCCCTTAGTCTTCTACACAGGTGTCCATCATAAAAACAAGAAATGTGGGATCAGAGAGGTATCTCAAAGGTTGAAAACACTTGCTTCTCTGGAAGAAGACCTGGGTCCAGTTCCCAGCACCCACAAGGCAGCTTACAACTGCCTATAACTCCAATGTTATGAGAACCAGTGCCCTCTTTCTGACCTCCTCAGACTCTAGTCACACAAGTATGTATGTAGACAAAGCACTATTACATATAATATAAAATAAATTACAAAGAATACAGAGTTTGGATAACATAATATAGATACATATATGTAAGTTAATTTGATACATATATGTATATGAAATAAAACTCTTCTAGTGTTTTAATTTGAGTAATCTGAAATATGCTTTGATGTCAATTTTTACTTTCTATGCCAAAGACAATATGACCTTGTTACATTGTACTTGAACCAATCTTGTCATAAGACATTCACTTAATTCCTAATTCCAATTTGCACAGTCTAGAGAGTGAAAAATAATGTTCAATGTATTGTCAGTCTTCATAGATCATTTATTCTTACTAGAAAGAAAAACTAAACACCAATATTCAACAAATAATTAGTAATCCAACATTAGATATTATTAAGCATCAAGATATGAAGTGTAGTCAATAATTATTGCATTGAGTTCAATGAAAGATGAAGCTGGAATAATATAAACTAATTGAAAATACTTCAGATTTTTGGTTTCTGTTGTGGGGGCAGAAATGGGTATGTTAGAAAAGCTCTCCTTAGCTGAGATACATCCCCAAAACAAGTTGAGTAAATTTTTCTAGTTCAAAAATGAAGCGACACTGAAGTTTTCTTAAGAGGCAGAAACATGCTTATCAGTCTTTATGTGAGTAGAGAGCATATACTGAGGAGTTTGTGTGAATATTACTGATAAACGAGATATGAGTCAGCTGTGAGTATCTTTTAATAACAAAATGAAGATCTCAAGAGTGGTCTGATCATTTCTAGCTTGCTGAAATATGACTCTACATATATTGATCTGAAGAAACTATGAACAATGCCTTTTCCTGAGCTATTGTTAGAAATGATACAATGGAATGATTCTCAACATTTGAGGGATGGGTGAATATCTAATACAGTAACTATTTTACACCTCGTAAATTCCTTATATAGCTCAGTTTTGGATATTCTATTTTTAGTTATTTTTTACAGTTTTTTTTTAAGATGGATGACAAAAGGAGACTATAGGGAAAACATATCAAGGATTTCCTTTTACATTACTGTTATTGCTTTACATATTTTTATTTCAGCTAATAACTAATATTTGGTCCTTATCTCTCAGGAGGCCCAGGCAGAAGGATCATGAGTTTCACAGTAGCTTGATCTATGTAGTGAGTTCCAGGCCAGACCCAGTTGCATAGCAGTCAGAGTAAGGGACAGGGTTGGCGGAAGTACATACACCATAGACAATGCATGCACAGAGAGCAGGGGAGAAAAAAAATGTAAGGGAGAGTCTAAATTTGTACTAAATAGAAACCTACCCAAGTATCATATATTTTTATTTCATAAGAAGGAATAAAAACCGATGTTCCCTGTTTTCTGGATTTTCAGTATTTCTGTATTGAAACCTAGATGTTTATCTGTCACTTTCCAGAAAATGTTTGCAATGCCCTGAGTTGTCCTGGTGAGTGGTCATAGATTTAGGTTTTAACATTGTGATCGCTAGTTTTATGTCATCTTGATACAAGTTACTGTCATTTTTGAAGAGGCTACCTCAATTGAAAAACTGTCCCATCAAACTGGGCTATGGACAAATGCAGGTGGTACATTTCCTTGATTGATGGTTGATGTAGGAGAGCCTGTTTTTGCCATTCCAGCTTCCTGCCTTCAGTTTCTGACTCGACTTCCTTTGATAATGCACTCTGATGTGGAGAAAATGTAAGATGAAATAAACCATTTAATTCCTCAGCTGCTTTTGGTCATGATGGTTAAATACAGAAACAGAAACCCTAACTAAGACAAACACCACCAAGATGCATTTATTTATCCATCAAAAACATGCTTCTTTACTGTGAGACTTATCCTACCTCTATAAACTCTTTCCTAACCAGTCAGAGCGGAGCACACCAGTAATGAGAGAGCAATAGTGAGAGAAGGATTCATTCAGTATCAGCCCCAACTACATAGTGAGTTCAACACCAGCTTGGGCTACAGCAGATCCTGTCTTTTAAAAAGGGTGTGTGTGTGGAGGGGCGGATAGGCCATTTTTCATGGTCTTATTCTTAAAGTATAAAATGGTATATAAGAACTTAGAAATTGGCAGTGTGCAATGGTGGCTAATTCCTCCTTCATGCAATAGTCCTTCAAGCCATTTGGTTAAAGACTCCCGGGTGCTGCACAGCTGTCACCACTGTGTTGTTGGTGTCATGCTGTTATCTGTCATATGATCACATAAAAATGTTTATGACAAGAGATTGCATTGTAAGTAGAAAAGCGTAATAAGTATGTATTGTTGGATCACCTCTTGAATAAGATTCAAACATTTTAATAGCATCATTGATTTCCTGCTGTTTTTATCACAGAATAACTTGATGGCCTTTCCCCTTATTATTTCCCACACGTCATTCAAGCGGCAAGTAAACTGTTTGCAGCCCTCCTTACATCTCTGTTTTCAACTTTTTGACCTCCTCGGAATAGAATTCCACCTATCTTCTTTCTCGATTGCATCCTAGTCTATCTGTCTTTAAGGGGTGACTCAAATTACCTCCATCCTGCAAATCTTTGCCTTATCTCTTTCTCTGACTGAAATCTCTCACGGTTGTAATTTTCATTTCTTGTGTTTAACGTGAAAAGTGGTGGTACACAAATACTGCTTTCTGAAGAGAAACAATTAGAAATCAATTGTAAAAAAGGAGATGAGTGAGTGAATGCAAATTATTTGTTTCTCAAGAAGTAGTACATGGGCTAAAATAGCAATGTTGAGAAAGGTTTTATTGTGTGTGCGTGTCTCTGTGTGTTTGTGTCTGTGTACATATGTGTATAGTACATGTGTGTGCATTTGTCACCTTGTTAATGCAGTTATGTGAATAAGAGTGGCTCATATTCGGTGTCTTCACTAAGAGATCTTCATCTTATCTTTTGAGATAGGGTCTGTCACTGGACTATGTTTACCAATCGGTAGTCTTCCTAGCCAACAAGCGCCAGATAACCGTTTGTCTTTGCCCCTGCTGTGCTGGGGTGTGACTAAGACCAAATGTGGATCCTAGGTCCTCTTACTGCTTGCAAAGCAGAAGCTTAATTGAGCTATGTCTTCAGCCATCAAGGAAGCTTTTAACACTTTCCATGCAATTGAATTATGAGACTAATAAGAGTTTATCCAATATTAAACGTTTCTCTGTCTGCCTGCCATCTAAAGTATCCTTTGTAAAGGAAATATCTAAAACAAAGTGGTAGATAAAATCTACAAAATTGCCGCTTACATGATACCAAATTAAAAATATGGCAATAGTCACAGATTCTAATATAGGGCTTTATGGTGGAATGTTCACTTGCAACTAAAAAACAAAGTTACCTGTAAGAATTGTAGACCTGGCAGCTGACGTTTCACTAATGACATCATCATGTCTCTAGGATTTTTTGGTGAATTACAGTTAAGAAGGTTCTCAGTTGGAATTCATAGGGAGTCTCACTTTTGTCGTGTGCAGATAACAATTTAATATTTAATTCTACCAATGGAAGGTTCATCGATTTATCTTTAGTCCATCAAATATATATCCTTTCACATTCTTCTTGCTTGAAAATCACTCCAAATATCTTTCAATCCCTTGATGTGTGGATGCCCTCTAGCAAACATTTTAGATGCATTTTAGTTTACCCAATTGAAAGATAATAGTACAGATGTCTGTGTGGCCAGATAAATTGAGAGATTACTATCATAAGGGAGAAGTGTGGCCATTCAGGGAAAAGTAGCAGTGGTTCCTAACACAGTCCCTGGTTCTTCACTACACCTTTTAAATATATCACCAAAGGAGTTTCTAACGTGTAACACATTTGTGACTAATTATGGCCTTCAGTGTTTTAAGTCTGGCATGAGATATTAATTTCCTAAGGACTGAATTCAAGAGACTACATGAAATACAAAATTAAAAATTGCTTCTCATTTTCTAATTATCAGAAAAGAAAGTACTGCCCTAACTTTTAATGTTTTCCTCATGACTTCCCTTTACAAATTTAATTTCGATAATGTTTGCCAGTAGTACATGATATAACAAAAAAGCAAATAGAAAATTGATAGGAACAGAAAAAATTTAGGACTCTTAAATTTTACATAAAGTTTGTACTAGCTCTTCAATGCAGGAATCTGCATAGATATAATATTTATTGCTAGCAATGGTGTGCCTAGTGTCCCTGATAAAATTGTATGCAGGTATCTATTTTTCTCTCATGAACACATCACAATCTCAATACTTTGCTGCTCTTTGAGAATATTCCATAATTCATATTTTCACAGATTCAAAAGCATCTCTCCAATTGACTCCTTTTTTCCTGTTTTCAGTTGGCTCTTTTAGCTTGTACATGTTAGTAAGGCTTCTTCTTGTTGCTGTTAATTGTCTAGCAGAAGAAGTTTGTCTGGCATTACATGGATTCCTCAATTTTATTTTTCTTATCATTGTCTTTCTTATGAAGATATACTGGAAAAAAGAAAAAATAAAACAGTTAATTTTTTTACCAGTTAGAAAAATAATTTATCAATCAGTTTTAGAACTTACTGTAGCATATTCTAGCAACAAAATAATTATCTACATAAATCTTTCATTTATAAAGAAAAGCTTACAAAGCAGGGGGAATTTATCCTTTCACTCAGAGATTTAATAAGGACAAAGAATTGACCAAAATAATTTTCAAAAAGGCTTTTGTAAAATAGATAACAAGGCCCAATCTTCCAAAGATTATGTTACCACCCTGCCTCGTACAATTGGTCCCTGTGTGAGGCAGTAAGCATTTAATGGAGCCTATCTCATAAGATGTAGAAGACATCCTTTTATCCGATGGATATAGCTGAAGCCATAAGAGCTGTGAATTCTGCAACCACATGAGACCAGGTCACCACAGAATGAAAGACTCTTTCTTTTAAAAAATTCTTTCTTCAAAATGGTCTTTTAAACTACTTTCAGATGACCTATAAAGAATCTACTGGTAAGTTTTACACAAACATGGTTAATTTTTATGAATTTAAAATAAACTAGTAGCATTCTCTGAACAAATATTATCCTGTGTTTGAAAGCTTTTATTTATAAATCCTGATTTGTGGTACAATCTGAGTCTCTCGTGTGTGCGTTATTTGCACTACAGTTCCTCTAAACTCATAAGGACAACACTTTTCTAACAAAATTCCACTTAAATTTTCTCACTTTTTTTTACATAAACATATGAAATAAACTTTCAGTTCAAGTTAAATTCAGTAGGCTATACAAATGGTAAACTCTATAGATAATGCTATGTTTCTAAAGAGGACAGTCACTTTTCCAAGGCATTTAAATAGGTATCTTTGGGATATGTAGATTCACATTTATAAAAAGACTGAAAAAAGAGAAAACATAAAAGACTGTATTGCTGGTCACATTGCTCAGGAGTAGTAGGGTACTTGCCTAGGAATTGTAAAGATCTAAACTCATACTACACCACTGGAAAAAAAAATTAGAGTACCAATTAAACTACAACCAAGTGAAATTACTAAGGAAGGTGATAATATCTGGTGGGAAGACTGAAGCAGTGATGGGAAGGTAGAGCCATGATTTGAAGTCTGCACATGACACAAATGTGGAATAGTGGAGCCTGCTTTCCAAGCAGAGCCTGTTCACCACTAGAAGAGAACATCAAGATATTTAGAAGAAAAGACCATGGCAGGAAGGATGTGGGGACTCACCCCCACTATCCTCAGTTAAGAATAAGATAACAATGTCCAATTTTACACTTCGGTGCTTTTAAAAGGGTTCAATCATGGCCCACCATGGTCAAAGTTTTAAATCTTTGACCCAGCAGCTCAATCCCCATCTAATAAACAGAGAAAAGGACATTTCTGTGCTTGTTCACAGGTCCATGAAGGGGTACCACTGGAAAAGCTGAGTTCTGTGAGACAAAACCGTGTGGACTCTTCTGTTGGCTTCCAGGAAAACAAGATGTGTGCTTCCCAGACTCAGGACTTCGGCCCAATCACAGCACTGGCTCTTCTATGCCAACATTTCTTGAATTAAAGACAAAAATAGAAGAATACAGAGAGAAAATAAAAGAGTGGGTTCAAAGGAAATTCTCTTTATAAACTTCAAAAAACAGAAATGTAAGTGGAAGGAAATGATTCCAATGGATCATCAGGAATTAGCCCTGGGTTGGGGTAGCAAAGAGACTTGGATAAAACATTAAATTGATACAGAAACCCTATCAATTAAAAAGTGTCATGGCCGGGCGGTGGTGGCACACGCCTTTAATCCCAGCACTCGGGAGGCAGAGCCAGGTGGATCTCTGTGAGTTCAAGGCCAGCCCGGTCTACAGAGTGAGTTCCAGGAAAGGCGCAATGCTACACAGAGAAACCCTGTCTCGAAAAACCAAAAATAAATAAATAAATAAATAAATAAATAAATAAATAAATAAATAAATAAATAAAAATAAAAACAGTGTCACACACATGAAGGGAACCCCTTTCATGGAGCTGTGACCAAACACAGAAATGTCCTTTTCTCTGTTTATTAGATGGGAATAGAGCTGCTGGGTCAAAGATTTAAAACTTTGACCATGGTGGGCCATGGTTGAACCCTTTTAAAAGCACACAATAAAACCATTCACTGAACAACTCTGTTTCTGTGTGTATAAATATGAATGTGTGCCTGTGTGTGTGTGTCTGTGTGTGTGTGTAAGGAGAGGTCAGAACTCACAAATGGGCTATATTATCTGGCTAGTTAAAAAAACATTTTTTAAAAACTGACTTTGCTTCTCCATTGCTGGATTATAAACACAGACCATCACTGTTTTTGGTTTTCCTCTATACATTGGTTTTATTCTGTCTGGTTGAAATATGAATGAAAAAATCCAACAAGGCATGGAATATAGTAAGGTTTCATAAAAAGCACCTTATTCCCAGTGGTAAAATAAATGCTTGATGTTTTTCTCCATGTTAGGATCTTAGGAAAACAAATGTGCTGATTCTTGAAAGCAGACTAGATTTTAAAATATTAGCAAGGTGCAGACAAAATTTTGATGAACGTTTTGTTCCTGTTAGTTATATAAAGCTTCCTTTATTATTTGGTTTGTACTAACACTAATCACTAGGCTTGATATCAGGCAGGACTTGACTCAACCTTTAACATCATGTTACTAATTGTGATATGTGAAATGTCCTCCATAGAGTCACATGGCAGAAAATTTAGTCCCCAGATGGGGGACCTATTAGGGAAGATTCTGAAAAGTTTAAGAAGTAGACCATTACTGAAGGAAATACACCGCTGGGGGTGGGCTTAGAATTTGTATAATCAGGCCTCCTCTCTTCTCTCTGCTTCTGGCCCAAAGCAGAAATGTGATGAGCCAGCCTCATGTATGCTCTGTGCTGCCATTCCTTCGTTCCTTCTCCAATGTAATGTATTATGTCTACCTTGAACATAAGCCAAAATAAGCATTTTATCTTCATTTGCTTTCTTTGGGGTATTTTTCAAAGCAAAAACAAACTAAGCCATACACGTGCGGGTGCACACACATGTACACACACACACACACACACACACACACACACACACACACACACACACACCAATTTAATGAATTTCCAAAATGTTGTAAAAACAAAACAGTGTTACTCTGATGTCTCCGGTGGATTAATATGAAAACCACCTCTGACTTTCTTTAGGACTTCCTGGCAGCAAGAACAAAGTCAGACTCAGTTTTACTTCCTTGAAGGGCCTTCTTAGGAGACCAGTGAAAAGAACTCTGTGTGCCTGGCAGATAGAGAACAGTAGGAAGTAATATTTTGTTTATTAATATCTTTGTTTTTTTTTCATGTTGTTGATGACTATAATTAAAAAAACAAGACCTTGATCCATTTTCCCCCTTTCCTTCCTATTGTGGAAAAGAGTTATGAAAAACATATAAAGTTAGCAAGATGTTGCATAAAATCAAAGTGTGTTCCAGCACTCCCAAGGTACTCAATACATTCCATTTGCCTGTGCACTGGAATGGCTCCAAAAGCTATGTTCCACTTGTAAATATTGAATTTTAATACCAAGGTGCCAACAGTACACAATGTTTTATATACATCAGACGGTATTCTTGTCCTCTGTAAGCTTAAGTTTCATCAAGACAAAATTGAAATTATAGATTCTTTCTTATTTTTATATTTTCACTTTATTAACATGGCAAGAATTTAACTGATTGTACCTAGTGTTTGCTGATGGTTCCTTGGATCTTCTTTCCTTTATCTTTCATATTTACTTGAAATAGATTTTTGGAAATCTGTATTAAAGTGAAGGATGACTTCAAGGCTAAAAATCATACTGCTAAGAGATAAATTTTAACTGATGTTATTGGCTAGTAAGTTCTTTGTAATGTTGTAGATAAACGATATAAAATACTTAGAAAGGTATTTTCTTTCTATTTTCAACCCTTGAAAACTCAGAGTCAGTGAAATAGATAAATTTTGTTGAAACTCTTCCTGGATCATTAAAAAATAAATCACTGGTTACTTACTGAAAATATTTAAGGAAGATGAAAAGAAGATCAAATGAGATACAGTTGTACCTGAAATGATTTCAATCCATCAATAAATTAACTATGTTGTCTTTGATATGATATTGCAGAAGCAGGTTTCTAGCTTTGCCAGAATGTGTCTTGGGAAACTACACAGCCTAGATAATCTAACTGCACAGAGCTGATTTTGAACTAGCAGTGCTAGTGATGGTGGATTTAAGGTTCCTCTGGGTATATTTTATAGACTACTATTTTGTGGATTTTTTTTTACCTTTTCATTGGTTATAAAAAGTTGTTATTCAAATTAATATTATTTTATAATATTCTATTTAGTGCTGATTTCTACTCACCCTATTACTTATGTCCATGCTTAAGTTACAATGCTTATTCAAATCTTTTCTTTACTTATTATTATGTATTTTCATTTTTGTCCTACATTTTGTCTAGGTTTTGTTCTCTGGATTGGGTAATATTAGACTATTACTTTTAAAAATAAATAGCTTGGGTCTGTACTCATTGTACACAACAGGTGAAGGTTGGTCAGATTCATCTCTGTAAATTCCTCATTCTTTTTAACTCTGAGATTATCTTGATGACACAAATGATATTAACAATGGCCACTTCTTACTTCCACATAGCATGTCTGCAGCATAGTTGTCTTCCAGGGCTTCACTGAAAGCAGGTGCCACGTTGCGTGTGGTGCTTGGTCAGTATGATACTGTGATCATGGCAAGCAGCTGAGATGAGGTAAGGGGAAGTCAAACTCCATTTGCAAATCTAAATTATGACAAAAGAAAAGCAAGGAATATGTAGAGGAACTTCAGACCAAAATGTGGACATCACTGAAGGACTGACAGAGACAAGTGGACAATGGCTGAATGTGGCTTTCACAGGTAGAGAGCATGAGAAGAGCACTTGTGTTTTCCAAATGGAGCTGTCTTCCAAGTCCAGCACAGATATCCTTTAATTAAATTCATTTTCATTTAAAATAACCTGTGGGCTGGAGAGATGGCTCAGTCATTAAAGACTAGGCTCACAACCAAAAATATAAAATAACCTGTTATTGTTTCCTACATTGTAGACTATTTCAATAAAACAATAACTGTGTGGTGGTCAGTGTTGACTAACACCTTGAGTGGATTTGTGAGGCATTCCTCTGGTGTGTCTTGGATAGTGTTTCTGGTATATGCCAGATTAGGAAGACTCTGACTTGATTAAGGATTTCATCCAGTTAGGAATTCAAAATCTGAATAGATTTTTTTGGAGGTGGTAGAACTTCCGATCTGATTGGAGGAAGTAAGTCTACTGAGGCAAGTCATTGTCCTAGCAGTTTGTTGTGTTTTTTTTATGTACTTCCTGCTCAATATGATGTGAATGGACCTGCTGGGCCACACTCTCACCACCCTGACAGACTGATACTTCTGAAACCGTGAAACAATAATAAATCGTTCTTTCTTTAGTTGTTTATGACAAATATTTTATCACATCAGTCATGAAAGTAACACTTTATTGCATCACAGCACACAAGTGTCAACATGTTACAATATTAAATTAGAAAGTTGTAAATTTCATCAGGTAATAAAACACTAAAGTACAGAGAACAAAAGTTTTAAAACATAATAAATAAACCTTATATGACACAGCAAAGATTATGACATAAATGTATTCAAGTTATACTGTCTTTATTAAACATTTCTATTATTTTTACTGATTTCTACCACAGTAGACATGAATATCCTCCCCCAAGAGGAAACAGGGTATTTTTTCCAATATTGTCACTAATATATAAAATAAAAACATAGAAATCTCTTTTATAGCAACTAAAATTCCAGATAAATCAATTAATGGTAGGCATGTTAATTAAGGCATGTTGATTAACATTGCATGATTGCATCCCATTCTTCCAAAATGAATCAAACATATAAGTGATTTTAGAAAGAACAATAATATATATCTCCAGAAAATATCTCTATGTTTTACATTCATTGTAATAAAAAAAAAAATCTCATAGTGATTTGATTCGGCATTGGTGATGATAATGATGGGGATGGTGAAGAAGACAGTGGTGGTGAATGTCTACATGACTACTAGAAATCTTATTTTTTTGGTTGTGAGCCTAGCCTTTAACGGCTGAGCCATCTCTCCAACCCGACTACTAGAAATCTTAACATGAGTTCCCCAGACTCCACTCTTAATCTTTCCGAAGAGAGAGTCAACTTGGGTCCCAAACGGTGTCTATAGTTCTCAAACCCAGGAACTGACAACATTTCCTCCCTCATCTGTTTAAATCCTCACTGACGTCCACCTAGCCAGGCCTTTGTGCTGTCTTCCCCTTAAATTCATCATGGATCAGCTTTCCAGTGCCTATGCCTGCACCCACAGTATCTGCTTGGACCATGAACAGGTCTCTTGTGGATATTTGTGTGCATCTTCTTACTGAGCTGCCAGTCTCCAGCTTTTAATGCCAGAGCAGGAAACACATAATTGTTGTCTTCACCATTGGGCAGAATGAGAAATCTGAAACGAAATCTGATCTTTTCACACTCAATAAATGTGTATCAGTCCTTTCATGTGCCACCAATCTGCATTCTGCTCCCTCACTCCTCTCACTCTTTCAATTGGGAGACTGGTGTGCAGTTACATGGACACACTACATCCTCAGAAAATGGTGGATTTGAACTGGCGTTCCCACCACTACTGTTATGCCCACCCTTATCTACAACGATAGTCGCTACTGCTACTATTATTTTGAAAGTACGAGAGAAGGAAATTAACATAGCTTATTTTTTTACATGAAAAGTTCAGAAGTAAGTACTTCAGGGTTCCCACGGCAAACTAAGGTGTGAAGGATCCACACTCACTTTTTCTGAAAGTTCTGTGATTTAAAACAGGTCCATCCAAGCCAGGCGGTGGTGGTGCACGCCTTTAATCCCAGCACTCGGGAGGCAGAGCCAGGCAGATCTCTGTGAGTTCAAGGCCAGCCTGGGCTACCAAGTGAGTTCCAGGGAAGGCGCAAAGCTACACAAGAGAAACCCTGTCTCGAAAAACCAAAATAAATAAATAAATAAATAAATAAATAAATAAATAAATAAATAAATAAAACAGGTCCATCTTATCTGGTGGCTTCCTGCATGCCCTCAGATGGACCACTCTGTTCCAATATGCTTTTCCCACTGATGGACAGAAAACCTGAAAGCATGAGCTAAAATAAACTCCTTCCAGTGTGTTGTTACCATTGGCTCTCTCATTTCATAAATTAAGAAAGTGTCTAGCACACTTGCTATGGAAGAAGAAAAGAGTTTTGAAGACTATATTATGTAACTCAGCCACGGACAGGGGTAGGATTTCAAACTCCATTTTTATCTTAAATTCACCATTCCTCCTACTGTATCAGACTACCTCTTCATCAGTGTTTTAAATGAAACCCCTGCACCAGCACTTGGGATATAAATGCACCATCTGTGTTCAAAAAGAACAAATCTATATGGATGAGACATAAAGATAGGGCTGGTTATTCACTGAGTTAGGGAAGTACAGAGACATCAGAAGTGAGGGACTGTGTAAAGGTTGCCCGTGATGATCTCCCTGCCTGGAAAGATCCCATCTGTCTACACAAATACTAATGTATTTGCCCAGCCAATTCCTGCTGAACTCTCAGCTCCAGGATCAGGAAACATGACCCATCGTTTCTTGCCAGTTCTCTTTTGCCCTGCGCACACCCCATTACAGCTCTACCTCATAAATTACAGTTATTTTTAAACAGGTGGTATCTCCCAATAGATCAAGGTAGGAAAAAAAATTATCTCATTAGCAGCTAAGAAAGAAACCCACATGGGGAATGTTTTTTTTCTTAATGGGAAAGAAGTTTTATAATATGAATTGTGACATTGTGACATGTCAAGTTACTTGTGTATGTAAAGCAAAAAAAAAAAACCACATTTGTACTCCAGTTAAATTAAATTTTGCCTTTGCTGTTGTTTACATACATACATTTCAAGCTTCATTTTCTTTAAATTTTCTCTAAAGAAGAAGTTTATCTCTTCTGTAGCTACCAGACTCCAAACAAGAATAAGATTGTGTTTGATGGCACAATTAAGCCATATGTGTTTTCAATAAATTTAATATTCATAATTTATTTTTTATTTAATTTATTATTGTGTGTGAACAATATATATGTAAGAGAGCTGGTGCTTATGTGCCACAGTATGCATGTGGGTGTTCCAGGACACTTTGGTAGAGTTAAAAATGTTTTAAAAACTTAAACTTTTCTGGACAGTGAAACATGCCTGCTCCTGGAAGTACTGATTTACTTCAAAGAGGAAAATGGGCATCAAAGACACTCCATAAGGGTTTATCTTCTTCTTGGAAAAACTGGCCATTTAGGTAAGAAACTGCTCGTGCCTGGACTGGTTGATAATATGTTATATAAACTGGGCATACAGAACCTACAGGAAAATGACCACTGAATTTTTCCAAAACAAGGTGAAATGGTCCTTCAGTATTCTGCTTTGCAGAGGAAACTGCCAGACATTCTACAAGACACAGGGAAAAGGGGCTGAGAAACTCTTGGCCTATAGGCTGAAAAAGGATGCCCCAATGTTACAGAGGAACTTTGGATGACTGTCCAGGCAGCCAGATGTCTCTGTCATTTTACATGTTTGGAAGATGCTTACAATGCACTTCCTGTTTACTTAGGTAATATTATATCTTTCTGGGATCTTTGATGGAGTTGAAGACTAGATAGCTATAATTATACCTTTCTTTAGTCATGAAAAAAGATAAATTAGATATAAAACTTTAGACTCACAAAACAGGATAGGTGGTAGAATATTTTCTAATTTTACCAAATATAAATAAACTAGATATTAAAACTATAATTCTTGCTTGATAACTGCTTTGTTATATATAATTTTACTATGTGAAAATTAAAACCTTTCTTTCTGATTAGACAGAAAAGGGGAAATGCTATGGGATGTCCTTCTGTATGCTATAAATACATGCTGTTCCCATTGGTTAGTAAATAAAGCTGTTTTGGCCTACGGCAAGAAAGGTTACAGCCAGTCAGGAAATCCAACAGGAGGGACAGAGAGAAGAAGGGTGGAAACTGAAGAGATGCCAGCCCCCACTGAAGGAGCAGCAAGATACCAACAGGCTGGTAATGCCACAGTCATGTGGCAACTTACAGATTAATGTTGCTGGAGGGCTTCTCTCCAGCTTCAACCAAGCCCCACAGTCCCACAATCCACATATAAAATAATCACTCAGACGCTTATAATTCTTATAAACTGTATGGCCATGGCAGGCTTCTTGCTAACTGTTCTTTTATCTTAAATTAACCCATTTTTATAAATCTATACCTTGCCACATGGCTGGTGGCTTACTGGCATCTTTACATGCTGCTTGTCCTGGCCGTGGCTGCAGTGTCTCTCCCTCCTTCTTCCTGTTTCCCCAATTCTCCTCTCTCTTTGTCCCGCCTATACTTCCTGCCTGGTCACTGACCATCAGTGTTTTATTTATATAGAGTGATATCCACAGCACTTTCCCCTTTTCTTCTTTTTTTAAAAAGGAAGGTTTTAATTTTAACATAGTAAAATTACATATAACAAAACAATTATCGAGCAAGAATTACAGTTACAATATTAAAGAAGATGTCCTATCTATCTTATATTTGTGAGTTTAAGGTTTTATATCTAACTTATCTTTTATCATAACTGAGGAAATACAACTATCTAGTCTTCAACCACATCAAAGACCTGAGAAGGAACATAATGGTACCTGAGAAATGGTAGATGGATGCAAGCAACTTTCGGGAATCTTGCAAGAGTAGACCAAGACAGCTGGCAGCCTGGACAGTCACCTAATGTTTCTCAGCATTGTTGGTGCATTCAAATTGGCTACAGGCCTAGAGTATCTGACAGACCATTTTCAGAAGCAGGAATTCTGAGAGACCATCTTACCCTGTCTTGGCAGAGTACAGTGGTCGCTTTCCTTGTGTCCCGCTTGTCCAGAAAGGACAGCATTGCATTTGTACTGTCAGCCGTCAAGGCAAGGGCAGTTCTTTGCCCAGTAGGCCATTTTGTGCCAAAAAGACAAACTTCCAAATGGAAATGTCTTAGAAGCCCAACATTCTCTCGGGATCAATTGGTGCAGCCAGGAGCAATTGTGTCTCACATCAACAGAATTTTAAGTTATTTGAATGCCATATTCTCTAGGTCTATGAAGTGTTTGAAGATTACCTATCTATCTGAAATATATCTATGTATACCTAGAAGACTTAACTAACATGGCTACAAATATCATTATCATAGATGACTAATTATTAATCTATTTTTAATTATCCATCACAATTTTAAATGAGTTACATAAACATAATACCTCAAACAAGAATAGAAATATATATATACAGTATAACAAAATTAACTTCAAGTTTGTATCAATAAACTAAAATTTATATCAATGTAAAACATTTTAAACATAAACTAAAATCTATACCAATGTAAAATATTTTAAACAAGTTGTTCTTTAAAAGTAGGTTCATTAATCTACCCTTTTATCTTATCATCTCTATATCCTCCTATATATCTATATCATATCCCCTTTTCTTTTTTAGAAAGAGATCACATTTATAATCAACCTGTTTTAAATAAAAATATTGGTTTTTCTCTGTCCCACACCAGAGGGCTCTTTTGATTTGGGACACAAGAATCTCTTAACCGTTTTTTTTTTTTTTTAAGCAATATGTCTGGTTTTAGAGGGGGAGTGAGCCAATTCCACCTCTAAAGTCAGCTTGGTATATTTGGGAATTTGGGCATAGCATCTCTTACTACTTCCTGCTGGAGGGGGGTGCTGTATCTTATGGGGACACAAAGAAAATTTTAGGCCTATGGGGTAGTCCGTGAGGCTGTATTGTTTGAACCAGTTGCCTTGAAACCGCTCTGGATGTTGGATCATCTGGGCCATGGTGTCATCGGAGACCTTTCAGGGGGTCTTGGCTGGTGAAACCTGATGTATCTTAATCTGGAACAAATCCACAGCCTCTGGCTTTCTGTGGAAACAAAAACAGAACCTCTTTTCCAAAGCAACATATCCTTAAATCCAAATTTTGAAGTCAAGGTACCTTTAAAATATACATTTTGGCATAACTCAAGAGCTTTTGCAATCAAATGTTTTTCTTCAGTTACGAATATCAAAGAGAACATAATCCAGATTCTCTGTGTGGTAGCCATCTTTACATGGCTTATTTTTTATATTACCTTGAGCCTATTGCTTTAAACTGCACCATTCTAAGACTGAAATGGTGCCCTGACTGCTGGCTCCGCCCATTTCAGCTTACCAACATGGTGTTTTTCGCCAGTTCTGAGTCATCAAGTCTCAGAAATAGTGGGTCTAAGCTTTTATCAAAGCAGCGTGTAGCCCAGAAAACTTTTTTTTTTTTAATACTAGTAAAGACTAAATCTGCTGGGCAGTGGTGGCGCACGCCTTTAATCCCAGCACTCGGGAGGCAGAGGCAGGCGGATCTCTGTGAGTTCGAGGCCAGCCTGGGCTACCAAGTGAGTCCCAGGAAAGGCGCAAAGCTACACAGAGAAACCCTGTCTCGAAAAACCAAAAAAAAAAAAAAAAAAAAAAAAAAAAGACTAACTCTACCACACAGAGTAATGTGCCTCTGGCAGACACCTCATTACCGCCATACTGCTGGTCAAACGCAAACGCCAGGAACCCGCCAGTAGTTCAAACCCACGTTTTGTGGTGTCTAGCTGCCCTTATGAGACATGAAGCAGGGACCTGGTTTTGGCTCTGTTTAGAATTGGTTATTAAATATTCTTAGGTTTAAGGTGGAAACTGGAGCTGTTGGGTGCCATTTGTTGCTGGAGGGCTTCTCTCCAGGTTCCACCAAGCCCCGCAGTCCCACAATCCACATATAAAATAATCACTCAGATGCTTATAATACTTATAAACTTTATGGCCATGGCAGGCTTCTTGCTAACTGTTCTTTTATCTTAAATTAAACCATTTTTATAAATCTATACCTTGCCACATGGCTGGTGGCTTACCGGCGTCTCTCCCTCCTTCTTCCTGTTTCCCCAAATTCTCCTCTCTCTTTGTCCCGCCTATGCTTCCTGCCTGGTCACTGGCCATCAGTGTTTTATTTATATAGAGTGATATCCACAGCAGATTAATAGAAATGGGTTACATTATAAGAGCTAGCTAGCAAAAAGCCTGCTTTAGGACATACAATTAGTAATTAATATAAGCCTCTGAATGATTATTTTATAAGCAGACATGACTCTGTAGCCAGGTAGGATAGGAGAAATCTTCTGGCTACAGAGTGATTCTGTTCTCTCCCTGTGAATCCCAACATCTCACCATGCTCTCATGATTTCTTACAAGTTCAGTTATCACTGGTGCCTGAAGATGAACATATTCACTTAAATGCTTACATTTTCTATTTAAAAGATACAACAGGGGGCACTTGAAAAGAGTAAATTTCAAATAATTATCCACTGTCTCCATTCTCTGTGTGAGTGTGCATGTGTGCATATTCATGTGCTTATGCTTGTGTATATGCACATGTGCATGTGTGCAAAAGTGATTCACTATGAGTAATTACTGGTACTTTGCAAACAGAAGAAAACAACTTTGCGTTTTGGATGTTCAAATACATTTCCTGTTGTTCATATTAATACTACCATCTTCTCAATACTGGGTTATTCTGAAAAAAATATATTGAATTTGACCAGATTGCATTCAGTGATTCCACATGTTTTGATCTTTCAGAAGAGAGCCAACTGCAAAGAGATCAGTTTTTGTACAGATATAATTTATTTCTGAAGTTTTTCTTGTGTTTTGAGAAAAATCTTTATGCATTATAATGTTTGTATTCTTTTTGCACATTATACAACTAAAACATTTACTTGAGTGTGTTAGGAAATCTCTCTCTCTCTCTTGCTCTCTCTCATTTTCTCTCTCTTCTCTTTCTTCAATGGAATGATATACGCATGCATGATTTGACATTTAAAATTAAATAATAAGTAACAAAATAACTTGAGAACAAAATATTCATCTTCAGACAATGATTGTTTTTATATCAAACGAAGATGATTAACAAAATAGTTTTGTGTCTTTATGATCCTTCACTGGGCAGTAAGGCTGTTCTCTCTGTAGATGAAGATATTAATGCTCTGAGAGAGATAACTTGAATGAATCTCATGATTAAACTCAACTTTTTCAGACTGGAGCTCTATAGTTGCTCTGAAAGACACAATACCTAGACTCCCATTTGAAGCTGGTGCTCAGCTCTCCCTTTTGTTACCTCCATTAGTTCTAGAAGATGCTTCCACCACATGGTGCTGGAGACCCCTTTCTGTTCTGTGTGCTTTCCACCACACTCCTTTCCTGAGTGTGTGCCATCTTACCTCACAGACAAGGAAACTCAGGCTTGTGTTAATGCTGATTTGTGCAAGGAATAACTGTGCCTTTTTACAAACAGTTATGAAGTTACTTGCTTTTGTTGTGTGAGAATTGTGTGATTCCTCTTGACATGGATTTGGAGAGTCCAGCATGTACATCACTTATCAATCATCATGGCCTTCACACTGTGTCTGGTCCAGGATATTTCCTCCCTGTAATAAGTCTGTATATCTTCACAAAGTTTTTGTCTCATGCCAATTTACATTCTTGCAAAATACCATTTGCAAAAAAAACTCTTTCCTATGTTATGTTTCAAAACTAGTTTTCTGATATCTGTAGATTACTTACCCGAGAGAAAGGACATAAATGGGAGACTATCTGATATTTACACTTTGTAATGCCTAACCTAAAAACAGAAGTATTCTCCAAACCTGATGCATTTCCATGAACCTTCTGATAGCCACGATGACACCTTCTGTTACATGCACTGGTGACTTTTCCCGAGACTAGCTGATGAGATCAGCAAAATGCACAGCTGGGTGCAGGAAATGTAGAATAATGCAAGTACCAAGGAAAGGATTGATAGGTGCTTGCTTGTTATATTATCCTACTGCCTATTACACCTTTGGATAGAGTACCCCAATTTAAGAAGGAAAGGACTAGAAGGATAGCAATGAGGAGGAAGTAAAAGTGAGTGGGTGGGGCTACATAAAGATTCTACTTAGAAATATCCAAGCAGCCATGCCCTCTAACTTGCCACAGTAACTGCAGGTGAATTTCTCCAGCTGTGCAAGGGCATCAGCTCAGCAAGTTTAACTGGTGAACACATTTATCCTTTAGGTCTGCAGCTAAGGTGCCCTGTGAGCTTTCATAGGTTTTTTACAACTCAATATGTACAATGTCCAAGTGTATAAGCATGTATGTGCATGCATTTGCATGTGCATGTGTTTAAGTATGTGGGAATAATTGTGTATATATATATTGTCTTTATTTTTGTGTGTATGTATTTGTGTCTGTGTCTATTTGTGTCTGTGTATGGACACATACATATGTATTTCTATGTATGTATATATTTGTGTGTGTATGTGTGTATGCATGTAAATGTATGTGTTTTATGTATGTGTATATGTATGTATTTCTTCATATCAGTCTTTCTTATGTCAAATGTATTGTAAGAATGAATGTCATAGTTAAATGAAAGCTTTCATATTGGACAAAGCTCAAGCAGAGGCCCCCCTTTGATGCGCACCATCTTTCAAAAGCCTGAAGAAATCATATGTTAATAAATCTTGGAAGCCCCAAAACAAAGTTTAATTTTATGTCAATATTGTTGATGTGGGTTTTTTTTTCCTGCTAGAAGTTCTAACATCATAACCTCCTGGACAAACACTGATGTCAAGGTAGATATGGAATTTTAAACTGCAATTAATTCTGTCAAAGTTCATATTAATTTAAGGAGATACAATATGCAGCTAGAACTATACTGAGATAGTAACCATCTTGTTCAGAAGAAATATTTTTCATAAATCAGTGACTTAATATAAATCCAGTTAGCAAGAAACTTTGTTTTGAGACCAGTCTACAACAGACTTTGAAATTTGATATCCCAGAAATGTGTGTGTGGAGGTGGGGGGGGGGGGGTTCTAATCAAATTTTACTTTAAGTAACATTTTACTTGGAAATACCTTTTCCTGTTTTTTTAAATAAAATCATCACAAAATAATCAGCAAGAAAATAAATAATTTAGTCTAGAAAATAACTAATAAAGGCAAAAAGGTTATATAGTTAGTGTTATTTAATACACGATCCTATAAGAGACACACAGAAGTACATAGCATAAACAGTACCCTACATCCCACTCACATCTTGCTGTCCCCTTTTTGGATTTGGGGTAGGTTGCATCTGTCTCCTTGTCCTAGGACAGGCTGTTTAAGAATCATCAAAAGTGTACTGTGTTAGCAGTACACTCAGGTGCTCAGCCCTAACCCAGACATCACTGCGAGGCCCAGTGGATATCACTAAAGAGGAAGTAGAGAGCTCAGAGGAACTGGAAGATGGGCGTGGTTATTATGAAATGCTGCCTTCCAGACAAACCCATCATTGCAGCATGAACACACAACAGCTATGGCCATCTTCACAAAACCAAAACTAAGTTCTTAACAACTTTCTGTTTCATTCCTTTCCTTTTGCTGTTTGGCTCTAAACATAACCAGAAGGCTTTTGATGCATGGCCAACTACATCAGACCATCAGCATCTTAGTACCTGATTCCCACCAAAGTTATACAAAGCAAAGAACCCAGTGCTGCATTCTAGGGCATCTTCAAAACATAATAATGACAACAAAAATAATACCCTTTCAGAAGAATGATCTCTTATTCCAAATCTTACAATAACATATAGGAAAATTCAAAACATTTCACCCTCTAATATTACAGAATTTTGGAAAATTTTAATTCTAGGATAAATGTGGCTGAAAATATTAAAAGAAAAGATAGCAGATAATGTGCATTGATTCTTAAGAGATACCACAGATTATATTAAGGAATATAAACAGGCCATATACTCTAAAAAATAACTTTATAAAGTATAATTACTAAGCTCATTTAAAAAGGAGAGGGGGCTGAGATTTATGGAAATTAATTTTCCCCAAATCACACAAGCATGAAATGGTAGACTTGAAATTGCTGCCTAAGGGGTCCACTGCAAGGGCCCACACTTTCACCTGCTGTAATTTCCACAAAATGGGTTTACCATATAAATGAGTTGAATACTTATCTACCAAATATAATTTTATCAATTGCTTTTTGACAATCAAACTAAGAGGAAAAATATATGTAGCAAGTTTCTAATTACACATCTTCCCTGAAGCTCCAGTTCTAAAAGCTTTGAAAATGGAAATGTATTGGGTTTTGTTGTTGTAGTTGTTTATAGGTATACAAAAGTACACTTGGTTGTCATTAGCTAGGTATGATCCAGTGTCTTTAGAACATGTCGGTTTGTTATAAGAGACTGCCCCCTAATTCTGATTCTTAAGGTTCCATTCCACTGTCTGTAATCATTGAATGTAACTTGGCATCAACCAGCCTCATTGTTTCTGATTTGTGCATAATCATCCCATGTGAATATGTCTGCCCTGAGGGTGGAAATTTCACCCCTTTTAAACTCCAATTATCATGTCTGCAACTTCTGCATGGAGGTAACATTCAGTCCTATTATTATTACTGGTATACAGGCTACTCTAGCCTGTAAAAGAGTTCAAGACCCCAAACTATGATATTTCAGGATATGAAGCATGGTAAGCAACTGGCTACATTTTAATATAACTATCCTTTGGGTTTTTTGAACACCAGAAAAGCTTTATTTTCATAAGAATGTTTTCAGAAGATTTAAAACCTAAGAATACTGTTATTTTTAAAAGAAGGAAATATTTTTTTATCCAACCTGAAGCTTCCTTTATAAGACAGTTGTTACATGCTTTTCTTAAAACTAAAAGAAAGGAAAAATGATTAATTGATGGATTTTGAATTGTTTTGTATGCTTATCTTAAGTGTTCATCAATTTTTAAGGAAAGCTGTTTGGCTGTCCTCTAGAACATAAAAAAATTACTATAAATGTATCTGTGTAGACCTTGAGCTGTAGCTGTTTTATCATTTGTTAGTGGCAGTTATTTTTATTTTTATTTTTTTGCTATTTTTAAAATAGAAAATAATTTACCTAGACTTAGAAAAAAAGGAATTGCCATGGATGTCTGGACAAGCACATGTATCTTGAAAGTATTCTAATTATAACAAATGTGACTGCTTTTTTGCTAAATGATCCAAAAATAATGAACAGTTCATGGCTGCATTATGCTAGTATTCATCTATTTGGTAAATATACAAAGAGCATCTGATGTGGGATATCTAATTTTCTAGGCACTTGAAATGTTTAAGTGAATCAAACAAGTCAAAATTTCTAACCCTCCAGAGGTTTTTTTTTTTTTTTTAGGAGAAAGATAGATATTTTTGGAGTAAGCAAATCATGGGACATTTAGTAAGACCATAAATGTTGAGCAGTGAAAGGAGACAGATGAGAAACACAATAAGCAAGAAATAGGGAGCATGGCTAAAAGAAACTGGTAAAGGAAACCTTCAGTGGGAGGAGGGTCTCTGAAGAGAGACCTGACCAGGTGAAGGAGATACTTATTCCCAGGGGAACAGGAATCCAGGCAGGGTTCTTTTCTTTCTTTCTTTCTTTCTTTTTTTTTTTGAGACAGTGTTTCTCTGTGCAGCTTTGCGCCTTTCCCGGAACTCACTTGGTAGCCCAGGCTGGCCTCGAACTCACAGAGATCCGCCTGGCTCTGCCTCTTGAGTGCTGGGATTAAAGGCGTGTGCCACCACCGCCCGGCAGGGTTCTTTTCTTTATTTATACTTAAGCTATATATTGGTCAAAGTTACATCACCCAAAGAAATCTTTTGTTCACTCCCCTCTTTCAAAAGACCTAAAATCAGGAATGTGGCACTGTACATCAATTCTACAGATTCTGAACTCCTTGACACCAGAAACAATGTCTTGCACAAATTTTCTCTTCTCAAAATATGGCCTAGTGTTTGACAGAGTAAATACCTACTAGAAGTCACAAAAAGAAGGGAATGGAAAAGGCAAAAAGAAAAAAATGTAAAAGACCATAGAGATATAGACACAATAATTCTGACTCAAACCCAGGTGCTTTTTACTTATTCTTCTGAAAACTAGCATATTATACATTACTGATATGATAATTATATCTTTCTATATATCAAAAAGTATCACAACACAACGTTATCATTCAAATTAATTAGCCTCTTCTTCACTCTGTTTTCTATGTGTCAGATCAAGATCAGTTCATGTTCCATGTCCATCCAGTTCTGCAGGACAGTACCTGTCTTAGGTTAGAGAGTAAGACCCTCTCTGCCATAGTTGAGGGAGCATGGTCCTCTCCTCCAGAGCTGCATGTCTTCTTCTCCAAAGACCTTTGCCTGTTTACTTGCTTTTTGAGAACAGGTCTTACACTGTATCTCAGGTTGCTTTGAACTCACTATGTAGCCCAGGCTGGCCTCAAGTTTATGACAATCTTCCTGCCTCAGTCTCATAAGTGTTGGGATTATAGACACGATCCACTCTGACCAGTTTTATTCATAGTTCTTATCAAAACCTAAAATTATCTTCATTTATCTCCATGTATATTAAATTGCCTATGCTCCTAAATAACACAGAAATATTAAGAGTGAATACATTGTTTTACTACCACATTAAATACTAAAGTTCTGTACACTAAGGACCTTGAACAAAACAGATGTACATCTAGAAGGATGAAACAAAAGGAGAAAAGAAAAAGTAGAGAGAGGAGAGGGATGAAGGAGAGACAAGAACAGGAAAATGGAAGGAGAAAGGAAGAAAAGAGAAAAAAAGAGGAAGGGATAAAGGAAGGAAGAACTAAAGAAGAGTCTACAGACACAAATGTCAACAATTCATGTCCTGGGAGATATATATTCTTTGGAGACTATGTTAAAATTTAAAAGTTTCAATAAAAGTACAGTGTTCATCCCTCTCAAATACTTGAGATATGTTTCCTTATTGTTATGAACCATAGTCTTAGCACACAATAATTTTTGTTCTTTATCAAGTTGAGAGATTTCACCTTCTCAGTTAAACAAAACAGTCTGTTGCTTCCCCTTTGAGTATTTGAATTGTTCACAAGTAAAATAACAGTCACATAGATACAGACATGACAAAACCATGATAAAGAGGAAAGTCTAATGGGTGGGTAACATATACAGAGTGGACACTATGACAAATAGATGTGACTGCCTTAAGCAGGATGGCACCAGGTTTCACCCTGCCACTCAAAATGTCACAAACATCTTAAGAATTGTCTCTTCTGAGATTTTTCCATTCATATCTCAGACCATGGTTAGCTGCAGTTGACTAAACACAGACAAAGTGAAACTGCAGAATAAAGAAGATTTAGGCCGGGCGGTGGTGGCGCATGCCTTTAATCCCAGCACTCGGGAGGCAGAGGCAGGCAGATCTCAGTGAGTTCGAGGCCAGCCTGGGCTACCAAGTGAGTCCCAGGAAAGGCGCAAAGCTACACAGAGAAACCCTGTCTCGAAAAAAAAAAAAAAAAAAAAAAAAAAAAAAAAAAAAAAAGGAAGAAGATTTAGAGCAATATTTTAAAGTCATTTTTTAATGTATGCATTTGGCAAAATGTCTAGTTCCATAGCAACAGATGGTAATGTGTAGTTCTCAAAACACACACACTTATAGGATTTTCCTAACTAATAAAGGTACAGAGAAGTTCACTCACTAAGCACTGCTGAAAAAGTAAAGTTATACAATCTATGAATTAACCTTTATCATAGGTCTGTATGCATAGAAAACATTTTCTATGTGGCATATAGAAAATTCAATATTATCCATAATTCCTGGCATCCATTGAACTCTTGGAATATACTCAAGTTAAATGCAACTACAATAGTTAGTGACCATTAACCTATTTTGAGATTTTTGAGATATTCAATGAAGACATCATTAAAATGAAACATTATTAACTATGAAGCTCTTATCTAGACACATTGTTTCATCTATATTTTTAATAAGTATTAAAATATCTTTCTACATTAGCCATGTATAGATGTAACCATCTTTTTAAATAAGAAACACAGCCAATTGCAGAGTTAAAAATCCCAAGAGGTCAGAGCAATAGTTAAGAGCTAAAAACCTTACCCTTCACTGCCACTGCTGTCCTCCTCAGCCAGAGAGCTACTTCCTGTGTGTCTGTCTTCTTATAGACTTTCTGTTCTGCCTTCTCATTTGTTGTAAACCCAACCACATGACCTCCTTGTCACTGCCCATCTATGCAGACCTCCAGATCTTCTATGGTTGGTATTGAGATTTAATGTGTATGTCTCCATGCTGGTGGTATCCTTGAACACACAGAGATCTTCCTGTCATGTGATCAGGATTAAGGGCGTGTGCTACCACCGCCCAGTTTCTGCTATGGCTTGCTATTAGCTCTGATTCCCAGGCAACTTTATTTATTAACATACAAATAAAATCACATTTCAATACAAAAAAAATATCACCATAGCCATGTTTATTTTATCCATCACTGTCTTAGTTTCTTTCTTCTTACAGGGATCAAACATCCTAACAAAAGCAACTTAAGGAAGAATGGGTTTATTTATCTCAAAATTTCATGTTACCATTCATTATAGTGTAGAAATTACAATGGCAGTATTTTGAGAGAGTTGGTCACCTTGAATCCTTAATTAAGAAGCAAAATGTAGTCTAGCTTTCTGCTATCTTACACATCCAGGATCCCCCGACTAGGGAATGGTGCCACCCATGATAAGTTGGTCTTACCACCTCAATTAATATAATCAAGAAAACACCCACAGACGTATCCAGAGACCTATCTCCCAAGTGATTCTAGTTTCTATCCCTCTGACAAACCATAACCACTATCACTTTTAAATATCTTAGAAATTATCCATTTTGAAAACCAGAGATCTAGAAAGATGGGTTTGAGGACAAAATTTTACATACTTAGGGGAAAAGTACAAATTAACGAAATTGACAGATATGGTCTTAACAGAACATAGCATAACAGACAGGGGTTTGTTTGTAGATAAACTCTGAACTCAGTTTCCTCTAGAATGAAGAGGTACATTACGATCCAGTTTAAGATTTTTTAACTGGATGCTTTTCATAAAAGGCAGACAACTACATAATAAAACATTCACAAATCTAAGTCATATGATACAAACAAGAAAACCATGAGATGGCAAGTAGCTATCTCTCTTCTGTGACTTTTGTGTCACAATTGTTCAAGAAAGAAATTCAACAAATAGAAATCAATTTGGAAGCAAAAACTATAAGCAATGGAAATACTGTCTTAGATTTACACAGCAGTTCAGCATTTCAGCTCTAGGCTGTAATGAAGAAATATGAATTCTGGTTAACCCGCACTTATGTGTTTATGTATGTGTATATACATATGCATGTTATCATTTATCACTTTAATATAGATACTAGTTAGCAACATAATAGGTTAACCATAACACATTTCTGAAGCATGCTAATATAAAGAAATGAACTGAGACACTAGCAAATTCAGTATGTATGAATATATTACATAGAGTGGGTAAAGAGGAGGAGGTTAGAGGATATTTCCTGAGTGCCTACTGTGCATTATTCACTGTGTGGGATGCTCTACAATGTTGCTTTCATATAGTACCCTAAGCATGAAAATCAAGCTTACTGAAAAGGAGACTTAGAAATACAGCCTCCCCCGATCCTTGTGCCTATTGTCCAGGATTCATGCACAACATTCCCCTACCCTCCATAGGGCCATGGCATTTAAACTTGTTTGCAGGAGACATTCAGGTATCAGAAATCTACCTCCTAAATGAAATGAATAAATTACATAATCAATGTTGACTGTGCTTTATTATGTTGATAGAAGCGTTAAGCAAGACCTGTTAATTAGTGTTTGATGGTCAGCTGTATAGTGTGTTAGTCTGATGTTTTGCCCTGGCATTTATGAGGACATTCAAATTGGTCAGCAGTTAAAATGAATCCTGTTCAGTTGACAGAAGTTAGCTCTTCAGGGATCAAAGGGTATAGCCTCAGCCTGCATAGAAACACAGGGGCTAAGTCTTTATGTTTGTATGTACACCATCACAAATTCTTCTAGGCAAATAACAAAGTCTGCTTTCATCTAGAGAATCTACCAGCATGTTCAGAAGCTTTGCAATACCAGAAGTTTTTGGCTGAGGATGGAAGGAAGATCAGTGTGAGATCCAAGCCAGTAAAATTCTCCCAGAAATGATGATGCATCTTGGAGTTTGGATGTGTGAGCCTTTTATCCATTCCGTAAATTTATTGGTGAAATCTTCAATCTCTAATCTAGACCTTAATCCTGAACAGTTCTTTCAATTGTTGGGGAAACTCCATGTAGAGTTTAGCTACTGAGAAGTAGCTAAAGGTCAAGTGTATAATACAGGACTTGGGCAGAGAGAAAAGTAACTAACTGTTGTCTTGTGCCTCGTTGACTAATTCTTGAAGAGCTCAGCTCCCTTCAGATTTCCATTGTGGAAATCTGAATCCCTGCATACCCTTTGCCCTTTCCATCTCAACATTTAGTGTCCTTGGTCCCATTAGCACTCAGATTGTGATGCTAATGGAAACATTTCTTTAGGGTTACTACCCTGAATCCTCCCCCCCCCCCCCATTTTCCTTAGTCTTTCCCTCTTTCCTGAATTTTCTTTCTTCCTTGGCTCAGGACACCTCACCTCAATATTTATTGTCATCCCACCTCCTTATCCACAATCAGTACCTCTTGCATTTTTCCTGAAGACTTCAAACCAGTCTGTAGATAGAGTTTCCCTACCTTGCCCACAGTCAGGACAAATCTCTGTCACCCGTCAGTCCCATAGCTGCTCAGACCCAACCAAGTAAACACAGAGACTTATATTGCTTACAAACTGTATAGCCGTGGCAGGCTTCTTGCTAATTGTTCTTATAGCTTAAATTAATCCATTTACATAAATCTATACCTTGTCACGTGGCTTGTGGCTTACCGGCATCTTCACATGCTGCTTGTCATGGTGGGGGCTGGCAGTGACTCCCTCCACCTTCCTGTTCTTTCGTTTCTCCTCTCTGTTAGTCCCGCCTATACTTCCTGCCTGGCCACTGGCCAGTGTTTTATTTACTGACCAATCAGAGCAATTTGACATACAGACCATCCCACAGCACCAGTCAGTCTGACTGATCAATCACTTGAGGGATGCTCAGGGAATTTAATCAAATGGACCAAGGCTGGAGGGTATCTATAAATCTATAGCCTTCCAATATTGACCTGCTCATATTTTTATGGATTCATAACCAACTCTCCTTCATCTCTCTCTTGTTACTGGAGGGCTTCTCTCCAGGTTCCACCAAGCCCCGCAGTCCCACAATCCACGTATAAAATAATCACTCAGACGCTTATATCACTTATAAACTGTATGACCGTGGCAGGCTTCTTGCTAACTGTTCTTATATCTTAAGTTAACCCATTTCTATAAATCTATACCTTGCCACGTCGCTTGTGGCTTACCAGAATCTTCACATGCTGCTTATCCTGGCAGTGGCTGCAGTCTCTCCCCTTCTTACTGTTTCCCCAATTCTCTTCTTTCCTTGTCCTGCCTATACTTCCTGTCTGGTCACTGGTCATCAGTGTTTTATTTATATAGAGCGATATCCACAGCACTCTCTGTTGTTTATTTGTGAGTTACTGTAGAAATATGCAACTTTATCAACTCATCATTGAAAGGGGACATTGCTTTCTGCTCCACAGGGAGAACACAGACCCATCCCATTAGCCAGCTTCTCCTTTACATTTAACTATAACTAATCTACCTCTGATTTCCACTCCATGTATCCCCTGCTCCATTCATTTGTCCTTACCTCAAAAAATGGCCCAAATCCAAGAGTCAACAGTTCCTCTAGCTCCTTCATTTTTCCATTAGTTTGTAAGTGATATCCTGCAGCTTCCAAACCCATGACTCCTTCTGTCTTTAAAACTGATACTAACATGCTTAAAAACACAAGCCTTTCATCTCTCATCCAGGACACCCTATAAGCCTCTGCTATGTTTTGCTATTTGTACTGATTCCTTCTCAATCATTCTCTACATGACAATAGGAACGACAGTTAAACTGAGACATTTTAGTGGCCTTGCTTTAGGTTTTGAATAAAATATGAATGTCTTATGATAGGTTACCAGGCCCTGCGAGATCAGTGTTCTGTCTACCCTCACCCTCACTCACAGTGAATCACTCCCACATTTTTGTTTCTTTGATTGTTTTCCTAGCTCTCCAAACTAACTGAAGTCTTTCCCACCAGAGACATCTGTGAAATTCTGCCTTTCCTTTTTGGTGCATATTTTCTTCTTCTCTATATTCGCTGTTTAAACATTGTGTCTGTTCATATCATACCTTAAATGTCCTATTTCTAGAAAAGTATTCTCCCTGGTCACTCAGGCTCATTATGCTTCTTCCATGAAAACTAAATCCAGGCCCAGTCTATTTTATATGGCATTTCAATGTTTAATGATTGCATATGAAACATCCCCCACAGTCTAATGGGTCTGAATACTTGTTTCCAAGGTGGTGGCACTGTCTGGGGGAGACTGTGTGTTGAAGCTTCTCAACTGTGATCCAACTAGAAGACGTGGGTCATGAGATGAATGACAAATGTGAGATACACTTCTAGTTCTTACCTGAGTTCTCTGATTCCTGGTCTGCCAAGATGTAAATAGGGCATTCCTCAAGCCCCTACCAGAGTGGATCAACTCTCCAGCCTCCCCCCCACCTATTGAAATATACCTATTTAAATGAGCGAAATAATTTTTCTTCCCCTAGCAACTCTTCCCTTTGTAGTTTCTGCCTCTCTTTACCATTTTGCCAGTCTCTAAGCTAGAAAGTCTAGAATTATAGAACTGGTTCACATCCCATCAGCTATCACATCTTATTAAATATGTCTCCTAAATACCTCTTCTCAGTAATTTGATATTTCAATTTTCTCCATTTGGGGCCTCTTAGTTTGAATCTTGTTTCAACATTTTATTCTTCTAATTCTTAAAACTGTAGTCAATTTAGAAAAATCCTCCCTTCCATTCCCTTAAACCTTTAACACTGTAGTAATGACCGATGAGAGACTCTGATTGGTCAGCACATAAGGTCCTTCATTATCTGCCTCCTGTTTATTTCATTTTCATCACATTTTCTGGCCATTTTTCCTTAAGATCCTCTAATTCTGCCTAGTCTGCAAGACCAGATGCTCCCTGAACCACTATGCTGAAGACCTGTTGCCTGGTAAATGGAGAAATCATTTATCAGGGCTCAGTTCAAATCTTATCCTTTCCACAAAATTCCCCTGAATTCTTGCCTTTCCTGTTCCTGGAAATGCATTATTTACATCATACATACATATGTGTATGTGTGTGCATTTGTGTGCCTACACACACATGGCAATTGTAGAGGTCTAACAATGCAGATATTTAGAAGCAAATAATGTTTCTTCTCTTTCCTCAGATTTGTCCACAATTGGCACACAATAAGTCCTTGTAAAAGACTACTAAACATATTGACAAATGAGGAAATGTGACACAGAAGTTGAAATCTACCACCAACATGTTGTGAATATATTTAAGCCAGGGTAGTGACGGGTACCTCGGTGAAGGTCTAGGAATGTGTCAGGCATCACAACCCAAGGAAAGGATACCTGCTTCTGAGCAAGAGAGAAGTGACTTTCAATCGATACAGCTCCACAAGGTACCACTTTTAGCAGCCTGACCTTGGACAACCTCTTTAAGTCTCTGTTCCTAATATACGTAAGAGAGACTTTTCAGTACATACCTTAGGCATATCTAAGGATTGAATAACAAAGTGCTTAAAGCATTGAACATGGTGCCTGGCATCTAGTAAAGATCCCACAAATGGCTATTACTATTGCAGAACAAGTATCAGAGACAGTCCTCTGAGG